>NW_026530017.1:0-300000 GCF_028500815.1 Rissa tridactyla | reverse complement strand
GGGGCTGCGGGCTTTCCTGCTGCCTTCAGCCTCGACACCACCCTTTCCCACTTGGCGCCGCGCCAGGCACAAAAATGGCCATACGGCTGGAGATGAGTCCCATGCCCAAGGAGCCAGCAGGGAAAACTATGCCTTGTTCTAAAGCTCTTTGGGAACCGCTTGCGTAGCCCCACAGACCTGGGGGCTGCAGGCTTTCCTGCTGCTTTCAGCCTCAAAACCACCCTTTCCCTCTGGGAACCGCGCCAGGCACAAAAATGGCCATACGGCTGGAGATGGGTCCCCCGCCCAAAGAGCCAGCAGGGAAAACTATGCCTTGTTCTAAAGCTCTTTGGGAACTGCTTGCGTAGCCCCACAGACCTCGGAGCTGCGGGCCTTCCTGCTGCCTTCAGCCTCGACACCACCCTTTCACACTTGGCGCCGCACCAGGCCCAAAAATGGCCGTACGGCTGGAGATGGGTCCCACGCCCAAAGAGCCAGCAGGGAAAAATCTGCCTTGTTCTAAAGCTCTTTGGGAACTGCTTGCGTAGCCCCAGAGACTTGGGGGCTGCGGGCCTTCCTGCTGCCTTCAGCCTCGACACCCCCCTTTCCCTCTGAGCGCCGCGCCAGGCACAAAAATGGCCATACGGCTGGATATGGGTCCCCCGCCCAAGGAGCACGCAGGGAAAACTATGCCTTGTTCTAAAGCTCTTTGGGAACTGCTTGCGTAGCCCCACAGACCTGGGGGCTGCGGGCCTTCCTGCTGCCTTCAGCCTCGACAACACCCTTTCACACTGGGAACCGCGCCAGGCACAAAAATCGCCATACGGCTGGAGATGGGTCTCCCGCCCAAGGAGGCAACAGGGAAAACTATGCCTTGTTCTAAGGCTCTTTGGGAACCGCTTGCATTGTCCCACAGACCTGGGGGCTGCGGGCTTTCCTGCTGCCTTCAGCCTCAAAACCACCCTTTTCCTCTGGGCGCCAGGACAGGTACAAAGAAGGCCTATGGCTGGAGATGGGTTCCACGTCCAAAGAGCCAGCAGGAAAAACTATGCCTTGTTCTAAAGTTCTTTGGGAACCGCTTGCGTAGCCCCACAGACCTGGGGGCTGCGGGCTTTCCTGCTGCCTTCAGCCTCAAAACCACCCTTTCCCACTTGGTGCCACGCCAGGCATAAAAATGGCAATACGGCAGGCAATGGGTCCCCCGCCCAAGGAGCTAGCAGGGAAATCTATGCCTTGTTCTAAAGCTCTTTGGGAACGACTTGCGTAGCCCCACAGACCTCCGGGCTGCGGGCTTTGCTGCTGCCTTCAGCCTCAAAGCCACCCTTTCCCACTTGGCGCCGCGCCATGCACAAAAATGGCCATACGGCTGGAGATGGGTCGCCCGCCCAAGGAGCCAGCAGGGAAAACTATGCCTTGTTCTAAAGCTTTTTGGGAACCGCTTGCGTAGCCCCACAGACCTGGGGGCTGCAGGCTTTCCTGCTGCCTTCAGCCTCAAAACCACCCTTTCCCACTTGGCACCGCGCCATGCACAAAAATGGCCATATGGCTGGAGATGGGTCCCACGCCCAAGGAGCCAGCAGGGAAAACTATGCCTTGTTCTAAAGCTCTTTGGGAACCGCTTGCATTGTCCCACAGACCTGGGGGCTGCGGGCTTTCCTGCTGCCTTCAGCTCGACACAAGCCTTTTCCACTTGGCGCCCAGCCATGCACAAAAATGGCCATACGGCAGGCAATGGGTCCCCCGCCCAAGGAGCCAGCAGGGAAAACTGTGCCTTGTTCTAAAGCTCTTTGGGGACCGCTTGCGTAGCCCCACAGACCTGGGGGCTGCGGGCCTTCCTGCTGCCTTCAGCCTCAAAACCACCCTTTCCCACTTGGTGCCACGCCAGGCATAAAAATGGCCATACGGCAGGCAATGGGTCCCCCGCCCAAGGAGCTAGCAGGGAAATCTATGCCTTGTTCTAAAGCTCTTTGGGAACCACTTGCGTAGCCCCACAGACCTCCGGGCTGCGGGCTTTGCTGCTGCCTTCAGCCTCAAAGCCACCCTTTCCCACTTGGCGCCGCGCCATGCACAAAAATGGCCATACGGCTGGAGATGGGTGCCATGCCCAAAGAGCCAGCAGGGAAAACTATGCCTTGTTCTAAAGCTCTTTGGGAACTGCTTGCGTAGCCCCACAGACCTCGGAGCTGCGGGCCTTCCTGCTGCCTTCAGCCGCGACAACACCCTTTCCCACTGGGCACCGCGCCAGGCACAATAATGGCCATATGGCTGGAGATGGGTCCCCCGCCCAAAGAGCCAGCAGGGAAAACTATGGCTTGTTCTAAAGCTCTTTGGGAACCGCTTGCGTAGCCCCACAGACCTGGGGGCTGCGGGCTTTCCTGCTGCCTTCAGCCTCGACACCAGCCTTTCCCACTTGGCGCCGCGCCAGGCACAAAAATGGCCATACAGCTGGAGATGGGTCCCCCGCCCAAGGAGTCAGCAGGGAAAACTATGCCTTGTTCTAAGGCTCTTTGGGAACCGCTTGCGTAGCCCCACAGACCTGGGGGCTGCGGGCTTTCCTGCTGCCTTCAGCCTCAACACCACCCTTTCCCACTTGGCGCCGCACCATGCACATAAATGGCCATACGGTTGGAGATGGGTCCCCCGCCCAAGGAGCCAGCAGGGAAAACTATGCCTTGTTCTAAAGCTCTTTGGGAACCGCTTGCGTAGCCCCACAGACCTGGGGGCTGCAGGCTTTCCTGCTGCCTTCAGCCTCAAAACCACCCTTTCCCACTTGGTGCCGCGCCAGGCCCAAAAATGGCCATATGGCTGGAGATGTGTGCCACGCGCAAAGAGCCAGCAGGGAAAACTATGCCTTGTTCTAAAGCTCTTTGGGAACCGCTTGCGTAGCCCCACAGACCTGGGGGCTGCGGGCTTTGCTGCTGCCTTCAGCCTCGACAACACCCGTTCCCACTTGGCGCCGCACCAGGCACAAAAATCGCCATATGGCTGGAGATGGGTGCCACGGCCAAAGAGCCAGCAGGGAAAACTGTGCCTTGTTCTAAAGCTCTTTGGGAACCGCTTGCATTGTCCCACAGACCTGGGGGCTGCGGGCTTTCCTGCTGCCTTCAGCCTCAAAACCACCCTTTCCCTCTGGGCGTCAGGAGAGGCACAAAAATGGCCATACGGCTGGAGATGAGTCCCCTGCCCAAGGAGCCAGCAGGGAAAACTATGCCTTGTTCTAAAGCTCTTTGGGAACCGCTTGCGTAGCCCCACAGACCTGCGGGCTGCAGGCTTTCCTGCTGCTTTCAGCCTCAAAACCACCCTTTCCCACTTGGCGCCGCGCCAGGCACAAAAATGGCCATACGGCTGGAGATGGGTCTCCCGCCCAAGGAGCCAGCAGGGAAAATTATGCCTTGTTCTAAAGCTCTTTGGGAACCGCTTGCGTAGCCCCACAGACGTGGGGGCTGCGGGCTTTCCTGCTGCCTTCAGCTCGACACCAGCCTTTTCCACTTGGCGCCGCGCCATGCACAAAAATGGCCATACGGCTGGAGATGGGTCCCCCGCCCAAGGAGCCAGCAGGGAAAACTGTGCCTTGTTCTAAAGGTCTTTGGGAACCGCTTGCGTAGCCCCACAGACCTGGGGGCTGCGGGCTTTCCTGCTGCCTTCAGCCTCAAAACCACCCTTTCCCACTTGGCGCCGCGCCAGGCACAAAAATGGCCATACGGCTGGAGATGGGTCCCCCGCCCAAAGAGCCATTAGGGAAAACGATGCCTTGTTCTAAAGCTCTTTGGGAACCGCTTGCATAGCCCCAGAGACTTGGGGGCTGCGGGCCTTCCTGCTGCCTTCAGCCTCGACACCACCCTTTCCCTCTGAGCGCCGCGCCAGGCACAAAAATGGCCATACGGATGGAGATGGGTCCCCCGCCCAAGGAGCAAGCAGGGAAAACTATGCCTTGTTCTAAAGCTCTTTGGGAACTGCTTGCGTAGCCCCACAGACCTGGGGCTACGGGCTTTCCTGCTGCCTTCAGCCTCCACACCACCCTTTCCCACTTGGCGCCGCGCCAGGCACAAAAATGGCCATACGGCTGGAGCTGGGTCCCCTGCCCAAGGAGCCAGCAGGGAAAACTATGCCTTGTTCTAAAGCTCTTTGGGAACCGCTTGCGTAGCCCCACAGACCTGGGGGCTGCAGGCTTTCCTGCTGCCTTCAGCCTCAAAGCCACCCTTTCACACTTGGCGCCGCGCCATGCACCAAAAAGGCCATACGGCTGGAGATGGGTCCCCCGCCCAAGGAGCCAGCAGGGAAATCTATGCCTTGTTCTAAAGCTCTTTGGGAACCGCGTGCGTAGCCCCACAGACCTGGGGGCTGCGGGCTTTCCTGCTGCCTTCAGCCTCGACACCAGCCTTTTCCACTTGGCGCCGCGCCATGCACAAAAATTGTCATAGGGCTGGAGATGGGTCCCCCGCCCAAGGAGCCAGCAGGGAAAACTATGCCTTGTTATAAAGGTCTTTGGGAACCGCTTGCGTAGCCCAACAGATCTGGGGGCTGCGGGCTTTCCTGCTGCCTTCAGCCTAGACACCACCCTTTCCCACTTGGCGCCGCACCAGGCACAAAAATGGCCATACGGTTGGAGATGGGTCCCCCGCCCAAGGAGCCAGCAGGGAAAACTATGCCTTGTTCTAAAGCTCTTTGGGAACTGCTTGCGTAGCCCCACAGACCTGGGGGCTGCGGGCTTTCCTGCTGCCTTCAGCCTCAAAACCACCCTTTCCCACTTGGTGCCGCGCCAGGCCCAAAAATGGCCATATGGCTGGAGATGTGTGCCACGCGCAAAGAGCCAGCAGGGAAAACTATGCCTTGTTCTAAAGCTCTTTGGGAACCGCTTGCGTAGCCCCACAGACCTGGGGGCTGCGGGCTTTGCTGCTGCCTTCAGCCTCGACAACACCCGTTCCCACTTGGCGCCGCGCCAGGCACAAAAATCGCCATATGGCTGGAGATGGGTGCCACGGCCAAAGAGCCAGCAGGGAAAACTATGCCTTGTTCTAAAGCTCTTTGGGAACCGCTTGCATTGTCCCACAGACCTGGGGGCTGCGGGCTTTCCTGCTGCCTTCAGCCTCAAAACCACCCTTTCCCTCTGGGCGTCAGGAGAGGCACAAAAATGGCCATACGGCTGGAGATGAGTCCCCTGCCCAAGGAGCCAGCAGGGAAAACTATGCCTTGTTCTAAAGCTCTTTGGGAACCGCTTGCGTAGCCCCACAGACGTGGGGGCTGCGGGCTTTCCTGCTGCCTTCAGCTCGACACCAGCCTTTTCCACTTGGCGCCGCGCCATGCACAAAAATGGCCATACGGCTGGAGATGGGTCCCCCGCCCAAAGAGCCAGCAGGGAAAACTGTGCCTTGTTCTAAAGGTCTTTGGGAACCGCTTGCGTAGCCCCACAGACCTGGGGGCTGCGGGCTTTCCTGCTGCCTTCAGCCTCAAAACCACCCTTTCCCACTTGGCGCCGCGCCAGGCACAAAAATGGCCATACGGCTGGAGATGGGTCCCCCGCCCAAAGAGCCATTAGGGAAAACGATGCCTTGTTCTAAAGCTCTTTGGGAACCGCTTGCATAGCCCCAGAGACTTGGGGGCTGCGGGCCTTCCTGCTGCCTTCAGCCTCGACACCACCCTTTCCCTCCGAGCGCCGCGCCAGGCCCAAAAATGGCCATACGGCTGGAGATAGGTCTCATGCGCAAAGAGCCAGCAGGGAAAACTATGCCTTGTTCTAAAGGTCTTTGGGAACCGCTCGCGTAGCCCCACAGACCTGGGGGCTGCGGGCTTTCCTGCTGCCTTCAGCCTCAAAACCACCCTTTCCCACTTGGCGCCGCGCCATGCACAAAAATGGCCATACGGCTGGAGATGAGTCCCCCGCCGAAGGAGCCAGCAGGGAAAACTATGCCTTGTTCTAAAGCTCTTTGGGAACCGCTTGCGTAGCCCCACAGACCTGGGGGCTGCCGGCCTTCCTGCTGCCTTCAGCCTCAAACCCACCCTTTCCCACTGGGAACCGCGCCAGGCACAAAAATGGCCTATGGCTGGAGATGGGTCTCGCGCCCAAAGAGCCAGCAGGGAAAACTTTGTCTACTGTCAGTCAAGGTCGACGTATTCAACACTGATAAGAAAGATCACATGTGTTCTTTTGGTGAGGGATATCAAGTGGAAATCCTTCTCGTGGAGTGATCAAGCGATTTAAACTTTTCATCATAATCCAAAGTCTAACATGCAAAACAATTGTCTAAGCAAAGCACAATACAGTGACTATTAGTAAAACAACAACAGAGTGAAGCATCTTGTTATAAAGTCCTGTAACTGTCAGTGACCATCCAAAAAGAGTATCTCCCCATCTATGTCCTCCGCCTCTCTTCACTCTTTCCAACGCTTGGTGTATTTCTTCAACCTGATGATGGACGGTAATCAAAGTTGTCTGTCTATTTTCTTGGGCCTCTTTCAAGAGTCGCTTCAATTCATTGTGTTTTAGCAGCTTCTTCACCAGGGAGAGATTCATTCCGATAGGGGTAGGCAACAATCTCGAATCAACGTATAATTAGGTTGTAGCAATTGAAAAGACGTAACAGGAGCTTAATAATTGAAGTCGCATCCCGTAAGTTTGTGTTAGTAAAGTTCAAACACAAAGATTTGAGTGATTACTATGTCATCTCTGAATACAAGACTACAGGGAGACCTCATGCTAACGCACCCTTTCCCAATCTAGACAAGCACAGTCGCTGGGGTTTCATCGGGATGTGTCTCAAAGTGACAAACATTCTGGTTGGTGTCAAGACAAAGGTCTTGTGCTTTGAGAGTATTACTCTCACAAATGAATCCTCGTTGGTCTCGTGAAACGCATGCGTCAACATCAGCAGTTTGCCATTTAGTCTCATTTTGTCGTGCCCAACCTCTGTGCTGTGTTGGATAGAGTAGAGCTCCTTGGTGATTCAACCCCAGTGCGATGATTGGGTATATGGTGTATACTGAGGCATTGCGTATCGTTAAGGCAAAAGCTGTGGCTTTGCTCTCAGTGGGATCGTAGGTGAAATTAACCAGATACCACCTGGACTGAAATCTTTTCTCAAATTCAATTGCGTTATCCCATATTACTTTTCGAATTTCGGTGGGCAAGGTGCCTTCTTCACCTTCCCTTATGATTGCGGCTGTCATAGATTGCATCCACAATTCGGCTTGGATACAACTAAGAGCCAAGGAAACATTGGTTTGGGTTGTACCAAGTGCATCTGTGATCAGCTGATGGTCTTTTTCACCCGTTTCTTCCCATTGAGGCAATATATTCGATAAAAGCCCTTGGTGGTTTCCCAATGCTAATAGAGAGGACCGTAGGGGATGTCTTAATTTGTCCAGATCAGTAGTGGTTGTGACTAGTTTGTTGGCAAGTATCTCAGCATCTATACTATTCAAGACTCCCAGGCCTGTTCCTAAGATACCAGTCGCATCCCTCTTCCGTCCGTGTGAAGTGGCAAGAGTTCGTTTGCGTAACCATGCTGACCATTCTGCATAAGATGTACTCAGGAATGGTAAGCAGGTGGGTTTGATCGCAGAGATTTTAATCTGCATTGATAATTCTGCTCGTTTGAGGGAATATGTGGGATTAAACAGTACCTGTTGTTGACCTGTGTGTGTTTAATAACGTAAGGGCCAATGTTGAAAATGTAAGGAGTTAGTCTAATGGAGGGCTTAGAAAAGAGAGAGGTGTTTTTTTTCTCTTAGAAGAGAGAGCCTTTGAGAGTTTGTGGGGTGTAGGTTCTGGATTCATTTCAGCAAGTTCAGGTGTATTTGAGTCAATCATAAATTCAAATAACAATTCTGTGCCCTTGTAGCCCCAAATACAGTACACTACTGTAGGTTTGATGAAAGTGAAATTGTGCCAGCAATCTGAATTTGGCGCCATAATTTTGTAACAACCAGTGTTGTATTTGTCCGCTTTGGTAGAGTCTACATAGATGGTTTTAATTACAGTTGGCCTGTGGTGATTAGACCCGTCGATAAATCGGCAACCAATGTGTGTTCTTGTGGAATAATTACTAAATTGGCCAAGAATACAAAAATACAGCATTGTTCACACATTAAGGAAAGTCATAAAATCAAGAGGCTTCTGAGGTAGAATACAGCCACAGCTAGCACACGAAGAATGCAACAGCTGTGATTCCCTGTACAAGGTTGTTTGCGAAACTACACGAGGGATGGAACGGAACGCGCTTGTTCCGTGGCCTTCCCTTGTGACGAATAGCAGATATGGGGACGAGATGGTACTAGGGAACTGATAAGCAGCCTACACGCTACCCGAGCCAACATTTCGTCAAATGTTGATGAAATGCTGTCCTTTTGTGTGAACTTTGCTCACCACAATGTACCAAAACACACCTCCATCCCGGAGGCTGTCCGCCCCCGAGGTGTGAACACTCCTCCTTGAGTACATTAATCATAATAAAAGTACATATGACTAAAGTCACTCAAACTCCACTTTGAAGTTAAAAAAATAATATCAAAATAGCCCAAGAGAGAGGGGATGTCAGGGAAGACACCATCGCGAAGAATCCCACCGCTGTTTTCTGGGATCAGTCGACGGGCTGAGCCTTTCTTCCCCCCCATAAGGACGCCTTTGGGTAAGACTTTGATTACACCGAGTGCTTTCTCGGGGACTCTAGAAATTTCTCTAGAGAATCTCTACCCTACATTTAGAGCCAGGCTGTTTCGTTTATAATTTTGTCGCGCGTTTGTATATTTAACAATGTCTTTATTTGCACGTGCTTTGCAGACAGTGTATTTATCACCGGCAATCCTAAAGAACCTGTATATCTGTTGTTTAAATAAACTGCACTGTTTCAGTAGCTAGTCGTTTCGCTTTCTCACTGAAGGCGACCAAAACTTGAGAGAGGCCGTGCTGGTTCAGGAGCACGACTAGACTGAAGGTGCAGCCCACTATTAGTGTCTCCAAATCGTACTAGTTTAACACATATTAAACGCGATTGGCCTGATAGTGCTGAATTGGGCATCACTCAGAATTGAAACCCAGCCGCACCTGGCCTCCCACCTCGGTGAGGAGTGTTAGAACGCAAGGGGGTTTATCTTCTGCCAAAACCACTTGGCCCCGTTTCACGCAACAGAATTTGGCGTAGTCGGCAGGATTGCCATGGATAAACTGCTGCAAAAATATGATTGTGCCCCTTCCCAGGCTGGGAAGGAGTGGGCCCAAAAATTTTGGAAGGATGAAGAGAAAGTGGTGGAACGTATTGAAGAGCGTCGGGTTTCACAGAAGCTCAGAGCGGGGAAAGGCAAGGGTGTGATTTGTGCTGTGTTAGGCGCCTGTTTATCTTGTGCACAACAAGAAGCTAGAGAAACCCCCGCTCCTAATCTGATTTCAGCTGTAGAATATGCAACCCTGAAATCGGAGAATGAGGTGCTGAAGTCATCATTAGCCTTGCAAAAGGAGACAGGAGAAAGATTAAGAACTCAAGTCGATAAGCTTGTGAGTGAGAATGAATGTTTAGGAAACCGGAATGCTCAACTTGGGAGTGAAAAATCGCCAACTTAAAATGTTATTGAAAGGGTGACCGGGCTCTTAGATAAAATGCAGCCCTCGACTCAGGTCCAACAGATTCGTAAGTTACTGTGTTATCCAAATTCCGGAACCCAGACCGGAGATTTTTTTGTCTAATAGTGAGGATGACGAAGAAGATGAGGAGGAAAGGACTTTTACTTTGAAATCCCAAGTTTTTCCTTTACGTCCTCTGGTTAAAACTGAAACTGCAGTTGATGATGGTGATGAAATTCACACCACTGTGCGTACCGTTCCATGGACACCAACCGAGTTAACAAAAATAAGGGAGAAATATTCGAGGTGACCAGAAGAGTCGGCTGTTGAGTACGTGTGGCGAGTTTCTTCTGAAGGGGGGCACAGAATTATGCTGAGTGAGGAAGAAGCAGGAGACTCTTGGGGACCAGGAGTGTTTTTAACCACTATGCCTGGGGATCATAATTATTCCCTAACCGCTCGAGCAGCCTTTTGGGCAAGGGGTATGGATCCGCGAGAGAGGGGGGAGCCGTTAGAGATTAGAGCTACAGGCTACTCTGATCTGTTTGTGGCTGTACGGAAAGCAGCTTGTCTGCAAGCCATGTATGACAGAGAGAAATTTCGGAAATCCCCAATGTCAGCCCCTATCGACCCGGATCGATTAGCCCCTCTCATCCGTGGTCTGCCCGATTGCCTGAAACCGTTCCTTGTTCGCACTCAAGATCGTATACGGGATGCTCGGGGTGCTCATGGGCGGGGCCGTCGTCACTACATGCCCACCTGGAATGTACAGGAAATAGATCAATATGGGCGCCGAATGGGCTGGGCCAGCCAAACTAGTGAGAAATCCTCCGAACACCCGCGAAAGGTTCGCCAAGTCCAAACTCACACTCAAAACCCTAAATCAGAGGGAAGGTTTAAGCCTGATAAGGACCGAAATGAGTTGTGGCGTAAAGCCCTACAATTAGGGGTGCCCCGACAATTCTTGCGCGGTGACCCTACGGGAGATCTCCGTACGCTAGTCCAATCTCTACCTAGAAAGAATAATGCGGCTGGGGAGAAAAGTCTAACCAGAGAATCCCCAAGTCGTGAGAAAATTGTGCCTTCTGCACCGAAACGTAACTTGATTGATTTGACAGAGTCCCAGCCAAAACACTCCTATCCCCGGGCAGGGCAGTGAGCCACCCTGTCCGGCAGGTACTAGCAATCCAATGGCGCTCTCATAAAGACTCCGAACCCGTTATTGTCATTCCTGTTGGACCCCCGGAAGATATTGGTAAATTTTATTATTGATACCGGAGCCCAAATGTCTGCAATCACTAACGAAACAGCACAACTTCTAGGTATAAATCCCACCCGACGCAGAGTCAACTTCACGGGAATTGATGGTGTGGTAAAAACATGCCCCAATGCAAAAATTAACCTCTGGTTGCTGGGAGAGCAGCGAATGACTAGGGCAGAAGCGTTAGTGGGTGCCTCACGTACTAACCTCCTAGGATTTGACGTACTGCGTGGGCGAATGTGGAAACTCCCAGATGGAGATGGAACTGTGTGGAGTTTTGCAGGACGCAAAAAAGGATTAGACACAGTTAAATTGGGGCTATTAGAATCGTCTATACTTTTGCCTCCTTCTAAAATTACCAACGTCTGACAGTACCCACTGCCTGCAGCTGCACTTGCAGGAGCAGACGGGGTGGTATCAGATTTAGAAAAAAGAAACATCATTAAGAGGACTCACGCGCCTTATAACTCACCAGTGTGGCCAGTAAAGAAACCAAAAAGGCAATGGCGTTTCACAGTAGATTACGGAAAATTAAACGCCAACACTGCACCCCTGACCGCTGCGGTTCCTAATATCGCGGAAATTGTGGCAATGATAAAAGGAGCTGCCCATGCTTGGGTGGCTGCCTTAGATGTTAAAGACATATTTTTTTTATGATTCTCCTCCTTGAGCAGGACAAAGCGCAGTTTGCATTCACATGGAAAGGAGTCCAATATACCTTTAACCGCTTTCCGCAAGGATACAAACATTCCCCCACTATTGCCCATAATGCTTTAGCTAAAGTGCTATCAGAGATTCCTGTTTCACAGGGATGTACGGTATACCAATATATTGACGACATCTTAATGGGGGGGAGAGCCAAGAAAGTGTACAAGACATGATGCAAAACATCCGAAAAACATTATCAGATTTGGGATTGGAAATTCCCGACTCAAAGTGTCAGGGACCCGCACAGGAAGTTAAATTCCTGGCGGGTCTGGTGGATTAAGGGAGCTGCTTCTGTCCCTCAGGATACCCTGAAAAAATAGAACATGGACAGAATCCTTCCAGCACGAAGGAGTTACAGCAAGTTCTTGGAACTTTAAGTTATTGGCGTAAACACATCCCTGGCTTTTCCATCATTGCTCGCCCCCTTTATTGTTTGCTCAAAAAAGGTAAATCCTGGGAGTGGACTGAACAACATACTAATGCACTAGAATTGCTAATAAAAGAGCTAAGGTTATTCCAACAACTTGGCCCCATACATCCAACTGACCCTGTCCATGTAGAATGGGGGTTCAGTGAACATGGTTCCCGTTGTAATTTATGGCAAAAGGGACCAGCAGGACCGGAGAGACCATTAGAATTTAGCTCTCACGCCTTAATGATACTGAGAGCAGATATTCAGACCTGGAGAAGGGTTTACTGTCCCTGGTGCGAGCGTTGCAACGAGCAGAGCAGATAAGGAGAGAACAGAGCGTGATTGTTCGGGGCCCTTTTCGACTCCTAGATGTGGTCCGTAAAGGGACAGCACCGCCAGCCGGCATTGCCCAGAAACCCACAGTTCGAAAGTGGTATGCTTATTGAGAAGGCATTAATGATATCATGCCAATCTCTGAAGGTAGTATCAAAGTATCCATGCTCCAGAAGGATATAGATGGTGCCCTATTGTTCCACTCCCCACCAAACAGACTATCTCCAATCCAAGAAGCACCTCCTCTGAAAGAAGGCAGTGATCTTACAGGAGTGTGGTTTACTGGTGCGTCATCTCACCGTGAGAACAGCAAGTGGAAATACAAGGCCGTAGCACTGGAAGTAGCAACGGGGGAAAGAGCAATTGAAACAGGAGAAGGTAGGGCACAAGTAGGGGAACTCAGAGCTGTCCTACTAGCTGCACAACATGGGGCTACTTACATTTACACTGACTCATATGCTGTTTTTAAAGGAGCCACTGAATGGCTAGGACACTGGGCAGCCAATGATTGGCAGGTGAATAGAGTCCCAATCTGGGAGACAGATAGCTGGAAGCAACTGTTGGAAACAGGAGAACAGAGACCATTGCACATTGCTTGGGTAAAAGGCCACGATCGTTCAAACTCGATCACTGCTCAGTTCAACCAACAGGTAGATAGCCTCACGCGGCTACAACAAATTGACATTGTAGATGACGGTCGGGAATGGGAACGCTTACTCGAATGGTTACATATTAAGCCTGGCCATACAGGCCGTACTGATCTGTATCAGGAAGGTCTAGCCCGGGGGTGGCCTGTGTCAGTTAAGCTGTGCGAACAAATAGTAACTGCCTGTTCACAATGTCGCCTACGACTCAGCAAAGATCATCCGAGTAAGGCGCTTCCCTTACACATGCGGGACAAGAAAGCGTTGTGGCATTCATAGCAGCTTGATTATATTGGGCCCTTGAGATCATCAGGTGGGAAAAGATATGTCCTGGTAGGAGTGGAGATTATCTCCAGCCTCAGTATGGCCACCAGCTTCAAATCAGCTACCAGGGACAACACAGTGAAAGGCCTAAAAGGGTGGTTCACCACACTTCCCCTTCCCGAGGAAATCCAAAGTGATAACGGTTCACACTTTACCGCTACAGTGGTACAAGATTGGGCCAAAGAAGAAAGGATTCGATGGGTATTTCATACTCCCTATTATCCTCAGGCTAATGGCATTGTTGAATGCACCAACGGATTGGTTAAGTGTTTTGCAAAAACTCATAAATCATAAGGGAAGGTGAAGAAGGCACCTTGCCCACTGACATTCGAAAAGTAATATGGGATAATGCAATTGAGTTTGAGAGAAAATTTCAGTCCAGGTGGTATCTGGTTAATTTCACCTACGATCCCACTGAGAGCAAAGCCACAGCTTTTGTCTTAACGATACGCAATGCCTCAGTATACACCATATACCCAATCATCGCACTGGGGTTGAATCACCAAGGAGCTCTACTCTATCCAACACAGCACAGAGGTTGGGCACGACAAAATGAGACTAAATGGCAAACTGCTGATGTTGACGCATGCGTTTCACGAGACCAACAAGGATTCATTTGTGAGAGTAATACTCTCAAAGCACAAGACCTTTGTCTTGACACCAACCAGAATGTTTGTCACTTTGAGACACATCCCGATGAAACCCCAGAGACTGTGCTTGTCTAGATTGGGAAAGGGTGCGTTAGCATGAGGTCTCCCTGTAGTCTTGTATTACAGACGACAAAGGCTTGAGACCATGGCCACTCTGGGTCTCTCTCTGACTACAAACAACAGGGAATAAAAAGGTAAAACTGAATAGCATCAATTCCATCTGCCAATTCGTCATTTTAGAATTTGGGCCTCCAGATAGCCATACATCATAAAAGTAGTATTATTGCCAGGTTCAATGTCAGGATTCCCTGGAGACATTCAAAGGTAGCGTAGGCCAATCCGTCTGTACAGCTCATCCAAGGTTCCTGTAAGACATAAAGGAAAAGAAACTCTGCTCGGTCTTATTCGACCGACGGGGTTAAAAAGAAGGTGCGATCCACCGGGTGCTGATCCGGTGTATCTTCCCTGAACAATCCTTGGCTTCCCATGCATAGGGATTTTTGGGAGTAGCTAGCACCATTGGCACCGTCCCATTTTGAGGCATTTTCACTAGCACAGGTAGTCCAGGGTGAAATCTTCCGGGGTATTTTCCCGGTTCATTGGCAGCCTTTGGAGAGATAATATTGGCAGGTACACAGAAAGCTTTCATTTTAGGACAGCCGTCTCCACTCCATCTGTTATTTAGTTGATAGATGGCATCATCCAATCGCAAATGCCAACCAGGTTCATGACTTTTTGCAAAACGCTTAACCAATCTATTGGTGCGTTCAACAATGCCATTAGCCTGGGGATAATAGGGAGTATGAAATACCCATCGAATCCCTTCTTCTTTGGCCCAATCTTGTACCACCGAAGCGGTAAAGTGTGAAACGTTATCACTCTGGATTTCCTCGGGAAGGGGAAGTGTGCTGAGCCACCCTTTTAGGCCTTTCACTGTGTTGTCCCTGGTAGCTGGTTTGAAACTGCTGGCCATACTGAGGCTGGAGATAATCTCCACTCCTACCAGGACATATCTTTTCCCACCTGATGATCTCAAGGGCCCAATATAATCAATCTGCCATGAATGCCACAACGCTTTCTTGTCCCGCATGTGTAAGGGAGGCGCCTTACTCGGATGATCTTTGCTGAGCCGTAGGCGACATTGTGACCAGGCAGTTACTATTTGTTCGCACAGCTTAACCGACACAAGCCACCCACCTTCCCGATATAGGTCAGGACGGCCTGTGCGGCCACGTTTAACATGTAACGATTCAAGTAAGCGTTCCCATTCCCGACCATCATCTACAATGTCAATTTGTTGTAGCCGCGTGAGGCCATCTACCTGTTGGTTGAACTGAGCAGTGATCGAGTTTGAACGATCGTGGCCTTTTACCCAAGCAATGTGCAATGGTCTCTGTTCTCCTGTTTCCAACAGTTGCTTCCAATTATCTGTCTCCCAAACTGGGACTCTATTCACCTGCCAATCATTGGCTGCCCAGTGTCCTAGCCATTCAGTGGCTCCTTTAAAAACAGCATATGACTCAGCGTAAAAGGAGGTGGCTCCATGTTGTGCAGCTAGTAGGACAGCTCTGAGTTCCCCTACTTGTTCCCCTACCCTCCCCTGTTTCAATCGCTCTTTCTCCCGTTGTTACTTCCAGTGCTACGGCCTTATATTTCCACTTATTTTTTTCACAGTGAGATGACGCACCAGTAAACCACACTCCTGTAAGATCACTGCTGTCCCTCAAAGGAGGTGCTTCTTGGATCGGAGATGGTCTATTTGGTGGGGACTGGAACAATAGGGCACCATCTATATCCTTTGGTATCCTTGTGAAGTAGCCTTGGATACTTTAAGACTGCCTTCAGAGACTGGCTTGATTTCATTAATGCCTTCTAAATAAGCATACCACTTTCGAACTGTAGGTCTCTGGGCAATGCCAGCTGGTGGTGGTGTCCCTTTATGGACCACATCTGGGAGGCGAAAAGGTCCCAGGAAAGATCACACTCTGTTCTCTTCTTATCTGCTCTGCTCGTTGCAACGCTCGCACCAGGGACAGTAAACCCTTCTCCAGGTCTGAATATCTGCTCTCAGTATCATTGAAGGAGTGGGAGCAAAATTCTAATGGTCTCTCCGGTCCTGCTGGTCCCTTCTGCCATAAATTACAACGGGAACCATGTTCACTGAACCCCCATTCTACATGGACAGGGTCAGTTGGATGTATACGACCAAGCTGTTGGAATAACCTTAGCTCCTTTATTAGTAATTGCAGAGCATTACTGTGTTGTTCAGTCCACTCCCAGGATTTACCTTTTTTGAGCAAACAATAAAGGGGGCGAGCAATGATGGAAAAGCCAGGGACGTGTTTACGCCAATAACTTAAAGTCCCAGGACTTGCTGTAACTCCTTCACGCTGGATGGATTCTGGCCATGCTCTATTTTTTCCAGGGTATCCTGAGGGACAGAAGCAGCTCCCTTAATCCACCAGACCCCCAGGAATTTAACTTCCTGTGCGGGTCCCTGACACTTTGAGTCGGGAATTTCCAATCCCAAATCTGATAATGTTTTTCGGATGTTTTGCATCATGTCTTGTACACTTTCTTGGTTCTCTCCCCTATTAAGATGTCATCAATAATATATTGGTATACTGTACATCCCTGTGAAACAGGAATCTCTGATAGCACTTTAGCTAAAGCATTATGGGCAATAGTAGGGGAATGTTTGTATCCTTGCGGAAAGCGGTTAAAGGTATATTGGACTCCTTTCCATGTGAATGCAAACTGCGCTTTGTCCTGCTCAAGGAGGGGAATCATAAAAAAATATGTCTTTAACATCTAAGGCAACCCTCCAAGGATGGGCAGCTCCTTGTATCATTGTCACAATTTCCGCGATATTAGGAACCGCAGCGGTCAGGGATGCAGTGTTGGCATCCAACTTTTGGTAATCTACTGTGAACAGCTATTGCCTTTTTGGTTTCTTTACTGGCCACACCGGTGAAAAATAAGGCGAGTGAATCCTCTTAATGATGTCCCTTTTTGCTAAATCTGATACCACTCTGTCTGCTCCTGCAACAGCAGCTGCAGGCAGTGGATACTACAGGACAGCAGAGATTTAGAGGGAGGGAAAGGTATGGAAGTTTCCAATAGACTCAATTTCACTGTGTCTATTACTTTTTCAAATCCTGCAAAACTTCACACTGTGGAGACATCATTAAGAAAAGTCATTAAGAAAACCCCGGGCGCAGGCTTTCGTGGCGCCTTCAGCCTCAACACCATCCTTTCCCACTTGGCGCCGCGCCAGGCACAAAAATGGCCATACGGCTGGAGATGGGTCCCCCGCCCAAAGAGCCAGCAGGGAAAACTATGCCTTGTTCTAAAGCTCCTTGGGAACCACTTGTGTAGCCCCACAGACCTGGGAGCTGCGGGCTTTCCTGCTGCCTTCAGCCTCGACACCACCCTTTCCCACTTGGCACCGCGCCAGGCAGAAAAATGGCCATACGGCTGGGGATGGGTCCCCTACCCAAAGAGCCAGCAGGGAAAACTATGCCTTGTTCTAAAGCTCTTTGGGAACCGCTTCCTTGGCCCCACAGACCTGGGGGCTGCAGGCTTTCCTGCTGCCTTCAGCCTCAAAGCCACCCTTTCCCACTTGGCGCCGCGCCAGGCACATAAATGGCCATACGGCTGGGGATGGGTCCCCTGCCCAAAGAGCCAGCAGGGAAAACTATGCCTTGTTCTAAAGCTCTTTGGGAACCGCTTGCGTAGCCCCACAGACCTGGGGGCTGCAGGCTTTCCTGCTGCCTTCAGCCGCGACAGCACCGTTTCCCACTTGGCGCCGCGCCAGGCACAAAAATGGCCATACGGCTGGAGATGGGTCCCCCGCCCAAAGAGCCAGCAGGGAAAACTATGCCTTGTTCTAAAGCTCTTTGGGAACTGCTTGCGTAGCCCCACAGACCTGGGGGCTGCGGGCTTTCCTGCTGCCTTCAGCCTCAAAACCACCCTTTCCCACTTGGCGCCGCGCCAGGCACAAAAATGGCCATACGGCTGGAGATGGGTCCCCTGCCCAAAG
The DNA here is from genome assembly GCF_028500815.1 of Rissa tridactyla. NCBI lineage: Eukaryota > Metazoa > Chordata > Aves > Charadriiformes > Laridae > Rissa > Rissa tridactyla. The sequence continues at coordinate 282,094 of NW_026530017.1, read as the reverse complement.
AGCCAGCAGGGAAAAATATGCGTTGTTCTAAAGCTCTTTGGGAACCGCTTGCGTAGCCACACAGACCTGGGGGCTGCAGGCTTTGCTGCTGCCTTCAGCCTCAAAGCCATCCTTTCCCACTTGGCACCGCGCCCTGCACAAAAATGGCCTATGGCTGGAGATGGGTCCCCCGCCGAACGAGCCATTAGGGAAAATTATGCCTTGTTCTAAAGGTCTTTGGGAACCGCTTGCGTAGCCCCATAGTCCTGGGGGCTGCGGGCTTTCCTGCTGCCTTCAGCCTCGACACCACCCTTTCCCACTTGGCGCCGCGCCAGGCACAAAAATGGCCACACGGCTGGAGATGGGTCCCCTGCCCAGGGAACCATTAGGGAAAACTATGCCTTGTTCTAAAGCTCTTTGGGAACTGCTTGCGTAGCCCCACAGACCTGGGGGCTGCGGGCTTTGCTGCTGCCTTCAGCCTCGACACCACCCTTTCCCACTTGGCGCCGCGCCAGGCACAAAAATGGCCATATGGCTGGAGATGGGTCCCCCGCCCAAAGAGCCAGCAGGGAAAACTATGCCTTGTTCTAAAGGTCTTTGGGAACCGCTTGCGTAGCCCCACAGACCTGGGGGCTGCGGGCTTTCCTGCTGCCTTCAGCCTCGACACCACCCTTTCCCACTTGGCGCCACGGCAGGCGCAAAAATGGCTTATGACTAGAGATGGGTCCCCTGCCCAAGGAGCCATCAGGGAAAACTATGCCTTGTTCTAAAGGTCTTTGGGAACCGCTTGCGTAGCCCCACAGACCTGGGGGCTGATGGCTTTCCTGCTGCCTTCAGCCTCGACACCACCCTTTCCCACTTGGCGCCGCGCCAGGCACAAAAATGGCCATATGGCTGGAGATGGGTCCCCTGCCCAAAGAGCCAGCAGGGAAAACTATGCCTTGTTCTAAAGCTCTTTGGGAACCGCTTGCGTAGCCCCACAGACCTGGGGGCTGCGGGCTTTGCTGCTGCCTTCAGCCTCGACACCACCCTTTCCCAATTGGCGCCGCGCCAGGCTCAAAAATGGCCATACGGCTGGAGATGGGTCCCCCGCCCAAAGAGCCAGCAGGGAAAACTATGCCTTCTTCTAAAGCTCTTTGGGAACCGCTTGCGTAGCCCCACAGACCTTGGGGCTGCGGGCTTTCCTGCTGCCTTCAGCCTCGACACCACCCTTTCCCACTTGGCGCCGCGCCAGGCACAAAAATGGCCATACGGCTGGAGATGGGTCCCCTGCCCAAAGAGCCAGCAGGGAAAAATATGCCTTGTTCTAAAGCTCTTTGGGAACCGCTTGCGTAGCCACACAGACCTGGGGGCTGCAGGCTTTGCTGCTGCCTTCAGCCTCAAAGCCATCCTTTCCCACTTGGCACCGCGCCAGGCACAAAAATGGCCATATGGCTGGAGATGAGTCCCCCGCCGAACGAGCCATTAGGGAAAACTATGCCTTGTTCTAAAGGTCTTTGGGAACCGCTTGCGTAGCCCCATAGACCTGGGGGCTGCAGGCTTCCTGCTGCCTTCAGCCTGGATACCACCATTTCCGTCTGGGCGCCGGGCGAGGCACAAAAATGGCCATACGGCTGGAGATGGGTGCCCCGCCCAAAGAGCCAGGAGGGAAAACTATGCCTTGTTCTAAAGCTCTTTGGGAACCGCTTGCGTAGCCCCACAGACCTGGGGGCTGCAGGCCTTCCTGCTGCCTTCAGCCTCGACACCACCCTTTCCCAATTGGCGCCGCGCCAGGCTCAAAAATGGCCATATGGCTGGAGATGGGTCCCCCGCCCAAAGAGCCAGCAGGGAAAACTATGCCTTGTTCTAAAGCTCTTTGGGAACCACTTGCGTAGCCCCACAGACCTGGGGCCTGCGGGCTTTGCTGCTGCCTTCAGCCTCGACACCACCCGTTCCCACTTGGCGCCACGCCAGGTGCAAAAATGGCATATGACTAGAGATGGGTCCCCCGCCCAAAGAGCCATCAGGGAAAACTATGCCTTGTTCTAAAGCTCTTTGGGAACCGCTTGCGTAGCCCCACAGACCTGGGGGCTGCAGGCTTTCCTGCTGCCTTCAGCCTCGACACCACCCTTTCCCACTTGGCACCGCGCCCTGCACAAAAATGCCCTATGGCTGGAGATGGGTCCCGCGCCCAATGAGCCAGCTGGGAAAACTATGCCTTTTTCTAATGCTCTTTGGGAACCGCTTGCTTGGCCCCACAGACCTGGGGGCTGCAGGCTTTCCTGCTGCCTTCAGCCCCGACACCACCCTTTCCCACTTGGAGCCGCGCCAGGCACAAAAATGGCCATACGGCTGGAGATGGGTACCCTGCCCAGGGAACCATTAGGGAAAACTATGCCTTGTTCTAAAGTTCTTTGGGAACCGCTTGCGTAGCCCCACAGACCTGGGGGCTGATGGCTTTCCTGCTGCCTTCAGCCTCGACACCACCCTTTCCCAATTGGCGCCGCGCCAGGCTCAAAAATGGCCATACGGCTGGAGATGGGTCCCCCGCCCAAAGAGCCAGCAGGGAAATATATGCCTTGTTCTAAAGCGCTTTGGGAACCGCTTGTGTAGCCCCACAGACCTGGGGGCTGCGGGCTTTGCTGCTGCCTTCAGCCTCGACACCACCCTTTCCCACTTGGCACCGCGCCCTGCACAAAAATGGCCTACGGCTGGAGATGGGTCCCGCGCCCAATGAGCCAGCTGGGAAAACTATGCCTTGTTCTAAAGGTCTTTGGGAACCGCTTGCGTAGCCCCACAGACCTGGGGGCTGATGGCTTTCCTGCTGCCTTCAGCCTCGACACCACCCTTTCCCACTTGGCGCCGCGCTAGGCACAAAAATCGCCATACGGCTGGAGATGGGTCCCCCGCCCAAAGAGCCAGCAGGGAAAACGATGCCTTGTTCTAAAGCTCTTTGGGAACCGCTTGCATAGCCCCAGAGACTTGGGGGCTGCGGGCCTTCCTGCTGCCTTCAGCCTCGACACCACCCTTTCCCTCCGAGCGCCGCGCCAGGCACAAAAATGGCCATACGGATGGAGATGGGTCCCCCGCCCAAGGAGCCAGCAGGGAAAACTATGCCTTGTTCTAAAGCTCTTTGGGAACTGCTTGCGTAGCCCCACAGACCTGGGGCTACGGGCTTTCCTGCTGCCTTCAGCCTCCACACCACCCTTTCCCACTTGGCGCCGCGCCAGGCACAAAAATGGCCATACGGCTGGAGCTGGGTCCCCTGCCCAAGGAGCCAGCAGGGAAAACTATGCCTTGTTCTAAAGCTCTTTGGGAACCGCTTGCGTAGCCCCACAGACCTGGGGGCTGCAGGCTTTCCTGCTGCCTTCAGCCTCAAAGCCACCCTTTCACACTTGGCGCCGCGCCATGCACCAAAAAGGCCATACGGCTGGAGATGGGTCCCCCGCCCAAGGAGCCAGCAGGGAAATCTATGCCTTGTTCTAAAGCTCTTTGGGAACCGCGTGCGTAGCCCCACAGACCTGGGGGCTGCGGGCTTTCCTGCTGCCTTCAGCCTCGACACCAGCCTTTTCCACTTGGCGCCGCGCCATGCACAAAAATTGTCATAGGGCTGGAGATGGGTCCCCCGCCCAAGGAGCCAGCAGGGAAAACTGTGCCTTGTTATAAAGGTCTTTGGGAACCGCTTGCGTAGCCCAACAGATCTGGGGGCTGCGGGCTTTCCTGCTGCCTTCAGCCTAGACACCACCCTTTCCCACTTGGCGCCGCACCAGGCACAAAAATGGCCATACGGTTGGAGATGGGTGCCACGCCCAAATAGCCAGCAGGGAAAACTATGCCTTGTTCTAAAGCTCTTTGGGAACCGCTTCCGTAGCCCCACAGACCTGGGGGCTGCAGGCTTTCCTGCTGCCTTCAGCCTCAAAACCACCCTTTCCCTCTGGGAACCGCGCCAGGCACAAAAATGGCCATACGGCTGGAGATGGGTCTCCAGCCCAAAGAGCCAGCAGGGAAAACTATGCCTTGTTCTAAAGCTCTTTGGGAACTGCTTGCGTAGACCCACAGACCTCGGAGCTGCGGGCCTTCCTGCTGCCTTCAGCCTCGACACCACCCTTTCACACTTGGCGCCGCACCAGGCCCAAAAATGGCCATACGGCTGGAGATAGGTCTCATGCGCAAAGAGCCAGCAGGGAAAACTATGCCTTGTTCTAAAGGTCTTTGGGAACCGCTCGCGTAGCCCCACAGACCTGGGGGCTGCGGGCTTTCCTGCTGCCTTCAGCCTCAAAACCACCCTTTCCCACTTGGCGCCGCGCCATGCACAAAAATGGCCATACGGCTGGAGATGGGTCTCCAGCCCAAAGAGCCAGCAGGGAAAACTATGCCTTGTTCTAAAGCTCTTTGGGAACTGCTTGCGTAGACCCACAGACCTCGGAGCTGCGGGCCTTCCTGCTGCCTTCAGCCTCGACACCACCCTTTCACACTTGGCGCCGCACCAGGCCCAAAAATGGCCATACGGCTGGAGATAGGTCTCATGCGCAAAGAGCCAGCAGGGAAAACTATGCCTTGTTCTAAAGGTCTTTGGGAACCGCTCGCGTAGCCCCACAGACCTGGGGGCTGCGGGCTTTCCTGCTGCCTTCAGCCTCAAAACCACCCTTTCCCACTTGGCGCCGCGCCATGCACAAAAATGGCCATACGGCTGGAGATGAGTCCCCCGCCGAAGGAGCCAGCAGGGAAAACTATGCCTTGTTCTAAAGCTCTTTGGGAACCGCTTGCGTAGCCCCACAGACCTGGGGGCTGCCGGCCTTCCTGCTGCCTTCAGCCTCAAACCCACCCTTTCCCACTGGGAACCGCGCCAGGCACAAAAATGGCCTATGGCTGGAGATGGGTCTCGCGCCCAAAGAGCCAGCAGGGAAAACTTTGTCTACTGTCAGTCAAGGTCGACGTATTCAACACTGATAAGAAAGATCACATGTGTTCTTTTGGTGAGGGATATCAAGTGGAAATCCTTCTCGTGGAGTGATCAAGCGATTTAAACTTTTCATCATAATCCAAAGTCTAACATGCAAAACAATTGTCTAAGCAAAGCACAATACAGTGACTATTAGTAAAACAACAACAGAGTGAAGCATCTTGTTATAAAGTCCTGTAACTGTCAGTGACCATCCAAAAAGAGTATCTCCCCATCTATGTCCTCCGCCTCTCTTCACTCTTTCCAACGCTTGGTGTATTTCTTCAACCTGATGATGGACGGTAATCAAAGTTGTCTGTCTATTTTCTTGGGCCTCTTTCAAGAGTCGCTTCAATTCATTGTGTTTTAGCAGCTTCTTCACCAGGGAGAGATTCATTCCGATAGGGGTAGGCAACAATCTCGAATCAACGTATAATTAGGTTGTAGCAATTGAAAAGACGTAACAGGAGCTTAATAATTGAAGTCGCATCCCGTAAGTTTGTGTTAGTAAAGTTCAAACACAAAGATTTGAGTGATTACTATGTCATCTCTGAATACAAGACTACAGGGAGACCTCATGCTAACGCACCCTTTCCCAATCTAGACAAGCACAGTCGCTGGGGTTTCATCGGGATGTGTCTCAAAGTGACAAACATTCTGGTTGGTGTCAAGACAAAGGTCTTGTGCTTTGAGAGTATTACTCTCACAAATGAATCCTCGTTGGTCTCGTGAAACGCATGCGTCAACATCAGCAGTTTGCCATTTAGTCTCATTTTGTCGTGCCCAACCTCTGTGCTGTGTTGGATAGAGTAGAGCTCCTTGGTGATTCAACCCCAGTGCGATGATTGGGTATATGGTGTATACTGAGGCATTGCGTATCGTTAAGGCAAAAGCTGTGGCTTTGCTCTCAGTGGGATCGTAGGTGAAATTAACCAGATACCACCTGGACTGAAATCTTTTCTCAAATTCAATTGCGTTATCCCATATTACTTTTCGAATTTCGGTGGGCAAGGTGCCTTCTTCACCTTCCCTTATGATTGCGGCTGTCATAGATTGCATCCACAATTCGGCTTGGATACAACTAAGAGCCAAGGAAACATTGGTTTGGGTTGTACCAAGTGCATCTGTGATCAGCTGATGGTCTTTTTCACCCGTTTCTTCCCATTGAGGCAATATATTCGATAAAAGCCCTTGGTGGTTTCCCAATGCTAATAGAGAGGACCGTAGGGGATGTCTTAATTTGTCCAGATCAGTAGTGGTTGTGACTAGTTTGTTGGCAAGTATCTCAGCATCTATACTATTCAAGACTCCCAGGCCTGTTCCTAAGATACCAGTCGCATCCCTCTTCCGTCCGTGTGAAGTGGCAAGAGTTCGTTTGCGTAACCATGCTGACCATTCTGCATAAGATGTACTCAGGAATGGTAAGCAGGTGGGTTTGATCGCAGAGATTTTAATCTGCATTGATAATTCTGCTCGTTTGAGGGAATATGTGGGATTAAACAGTACCTGTTGTTGACCTGTGTGTGTTTAATAACGTAAGGGCCAATGTTGAAAATGTAAGGAGTTAGTCTAATGGAGGGCTTAGAAAAGAGAGAGGTGTTTTTTTTCTCTTAGAAGAGAGAGCCTTTGAGAGTTTGTGGGGTGTAGGTTCTGGATTCATTTCAGCAAGTTCAGGTGTATTTGAGTCAATCATAAATTCAAATAACAATTCTGTGCCCTTGTAGCCCCAAATACAGTACACTACTGTAGGTTTGATGAAAGTGAAATTGTGCCAGCAATCTGAATTTGGCGCCATAATTTTGTAACAACCAGTGTTGTATTTGTCCGCTTTGGTAGAGTCTACATAGATGGTTTTAATTACAGTTGGCCTGTGGTGATTAGACCCGTCGATAAATCGGCAACCAATGTGTGTTCTTGTGGAATAATTACTAAATTGGCCAAGAATACAAAAATACAGCATTGTTCACACATTAAGGAAAGTCATAAAATCAAGAGGCTTCTGAGGTAGAATACAGCCACAGCTAGCACACGAAGAATGCAACAGCTGTGATTCCCTGTACAAGGTTGTTTGCGAAACTACACGAGGGATGGAACGGAACGCGCTTGTTCCGTGGCCTTCCCTTGTGACGAATAGCAGATATGGGGACGAGATGGTACTAGGGAACTGATAAGCAGCCTACACGCTACCCGAGCCAACATTTCGTCAAATGTTGATGAAATGCTGTCCTTTTGTGTGAACTTTGCTCACCACAATGTACCAAAACACACCTCCATCCCGGAGGCTGTCCGCCCCCGAGGTGTGAACACTCCTCCTTGAGTACATTAATCATAATAAAAGTACATATGACTAAAGTCACTCAAACTCCACTTTGAAGTTAAAAAAATAATATCAAAATAGCCCAAGAGAGAGGGGATGTCAGGGAAGACACCATCGCGAAGAATCCCACCGCTGTTTTCTGGGATCAGTCGACGGGCTGAGCCTTTCTTCCCCCCCATAAGGACGCCTTTGGGTAAGACTTTGATTACACCGAGTGCTTTCTCGGGGACTCTAGAAATTTCTCTAGAGAATCTCTACCCTACATTTAGAGCCAGGCTGTTTCGTTTATAATTTTGTCGCGCGTTTGTATATTTAACAATGTCTTTATTTGCACGTGCTTTGCAGACAGTGTATTTATCACCGGCAATCCTAAAGAACCTGTATATCTGTTGTTTAAATAAACTGCACTGTTTCAGTAGCTAGTCGTTTCGCTTTCTCACTGAAGGCGACCAAAACTTGAGAGAGGCCGTGCTGGTTCAGGAGCACGACTAGACTGAAGGTGCAGCCCACTATTAGTGTCTCCAAATCGTACTAGTTTAACACATATTAAACGCGATTGGCCTGATAGTGCTGAATTGGGCATCACTCAGAATTGAAACCCAGCCGCACCTGGCCTCCCACCTCGGTGAGGAGTGTTAGAACGCAAGGGGGTTTATCTTCTGCCAAAACCACTTGGCCCCGTTTCACGCAACAGAATTTGGCGTAGTCGGCAGGATTGCCATGGATAAACTGCTGCAAAAATATGATTGTGCCCCTTCCCAGGCTGGGAAGGAGTGGGCCCAAAAATTTTGGAAGGATGAAGAGAAAGTGGTGGAACGTATTGAAGAGCGTCGGGTTTCACAGAAGCTCAGAGCGGGGAAAGGCAAGGGTGTGATTTGTGCTGTGTTAGGCGCCTGTTTATCTTGTGCACAACAAGAAGCTAGAGAAACCCCCGCTCCTAATCTGATTTCAGCTGTAGAATATGCAACCCTGAAATCGGAGAATGAGGTGCTGAAGTCATCATTAGCCTTGCAAAAGGAGACAGGAGAAAGATTAAGAACTCAAGTCGATAAGCTTGTGAGTGAGAATGAATGTTTAGGAAACCGGAATGCTCAACTTGGGAGTGAAAAATCGCCAACTTAAAATGTTATTGAAAGGGTGACCGGGCTCTTAGATAAAATGCAGCCCTCGACTCAGGTCCAACAGATTCGTAAGTTACTGTGTTATCCAAATTCCGGAACCCAGACCGGAGATTTTTTTGTCTAATAGTGAGGATGACGAAGAAGATGAGGAGGAAAGGACTTTTACTTTGAAATCCCAAGTTTTTCCTTTACGTCCTCTGGTTAAAACTGAAACTGCAGTTGATGATGGTGATGAAATTCACACCACTGTGCGTACCGTTCCATGGACACCAACCGAGTTAACAAAAATAAGGGAGAAATATTCGAGGTGACCAGAAGAGTCGGCTGTTGAGTACGTGTGGCGAGTTTCTTCTGAAGGGGGGCACAGAATTATGCTGAGTGAGGAAGAAGCAGGAGACTCTTGGGGACCAGGAGTGTTTTTAACCACTATGCCTGGGGATCATAATTATTCCCTAACCGCTCGAGCAGCCTTTTGGGCAAGGGGTATGGATCCGCGAGAGAGGGGGGAGCCGTTAGAGATTAGAGCTACAGGCTACTCTGATCTGTTTGTGGCTGTACGGAAAGCAGCTTGTCTGCAAGCCATGTATGACAGAGAGAAATTTCGGAAATCCCCAATGTCAGCCCCTATCGACCCGGATCGATTAGCCCCTCTCATCCGTGGTCTGCCCGATTGCCTGAAACCGTTCCTTGTTCGCACTCAAGATCGTATACGGGATGCTCGGGGTGCTCATGGGCGGGGCCGTCGTCACTACATGCCCACCTGGAATGTACAGGAAATAGATCAATATGGGCGCCGAATGGGCTGGGCCAGCCAAACTAGTGAGAAATCCTCCGAACACCCGCGAAAGGTTCGCCAAGTCCAAACTCACACTCAAAACCCTAAATCAGAGGGAAGGTTTAAGCCTGATAAGGACCGAAATGAGTTGTGGCGTAAAGCCCTACAATTAGGGGTGCCCCGACAATTCTTGCGCGGTGACCCTACGGGAGATCTCCGTACGCTAGTCCAATCTCTACCTAGAAAGAATAATGCGGCTGGGGAGAAAAGTCTAACCAGAGAATCCCCAAGTCGTGAGAAAATTGTGCCTTCTGCACCGAAACGTAACTTGATTGATTTGACAGAGTCCCAGCCAAAACACTCCTATCCCCGGGCAGGGCAGTGAGCCACCCTGTCCGGCAGGTACTAGCAATCCAATGGCGCTCTCATAAAGACTCCGAACCCGTTATTGTCATTCCTGTTGGACCCCCGGAAGATATTGGTAAATTTTATTATTGATACCGGAGCCCAAATGTCTGCAATCACTAACGAAACAGCACAACTTCTAGGTATAAATCCCACCCGACGCAGAGTCAACTTCACGGGAATTGATGGTGTGGTAAAAACATGCCCCAATGCAAAAATTAACCTCTGGTTGCTGGGAGAGCAGCGAATGACTAGGGCAGAAGCGTTAGTGGGTGCCTCACGTACTAACCTCCTAGGATTTGACGTACTGCGTGGGCGAATGTGGAAACTCCCAGATGGAGATGGAACTGTGTGGAGTTTTGCAGGACGCAAAAAAGGATTAGACACAGTTAAATTGGGGCTATTAGAATCGTCTATACTTTTGCCTCCTTCTAAAATTACCAACGTCTGACAGTACCCACTGCCTGCAGCTGCACTTGCAGGAGCAGACGGGGTGGTATCAGATTTAGAAAAAAGAAACATCATTAAGAGGACTCACGCGCCTTATAACTCACCAGTGTGGCCAGTAAAGAAACCAAAAAGGCAATGGCGTTTCACAGTAGATTACGGAAAATTAAACGCCAACACTGCACCCCTGACCGCTGCGGTTCCTAATATCGCGGAAATTGTGGCAATGATAAAAGGAGCTGCCCATGCTTGGGTGGCTGCCTTAGATGTTAAAGACATATTTTTTTTATGATTCTCCTCCTTGAGCAGGACAAAGCGCAGTTTGCATTCACATGGAAAGGAGTCCAATATACCTTTAACCGCTTTCCGCAAGGATACAAACATTCCCCCACTATTGCCCATAATGCTTTAGCTAAAGTGCTATCAGAGATTCCTGTTTCACAGGGATGTACGGTATACCAATATATTGACGACATCTTAATGGGGGGGAGAGCCAAGAAAGTGTACAAGACATGATGCAAAACATCCGAAAAACATTATCAGATTTGGGATTGGAAATTCCCGACTCAAAGTGTCAGGGACCCGCACAGGAAGTTAAATTCCTGGCGGGTCTGGTGGATTAAGGGAGCTGCTTCTGTCCCTCAGGATACCCTGAAAAAATAGAACATGGACAGAATCCTTCCAGCACGAAGGAGTTACAGCAAGTTCTTGGAACTTTAAGTTATTGGCGTAAACACATCCCTGGCTTTTCCATCATTGCTCGCCCCCTTTATTGTTTGCTCAAAAAAGGTAAATCCTGGGAGTGGACTGAACAACATACTAATGCACTAGAATTGCTAATAAAAGAGCTAAGGTTATTCCAACAACTTGGCCCCATACATCCAACTGACCCTGTCCATGTAGAATGGGGGTTCAGTGAACATGGTTCCCGTTGTAATTTATGGCAAAAGGGACCAGCAGGACCGGAGAGACCATTAGAATTTAGCTCTCACGCCTTAATGATACTGAGAGCAGATATTCAGACCTGGAGAAGGGTTTACTGTCCCTGGTGCGAGCGTTGCAACGAGCAGAGCAGATAAGGAGAGAACAGAGCGTGATTGTTCGGGGCCCTTTTCGACTCCTAGATGTGGTCCGTAAAGGGACAGCACCGCCAGCCGGCATTGCCCAGAAACCCACAGTTCGAAAGTGGTATGCTTATTGAGAAGGCATTAATGATATCATGCCAATCTCTGAAGGTAGTATCAAAGTATCCATGCTCCAGAAGGATATAGATGGTGCCCTATTGTTCCACTCCCCACCAAACAGACTATCTCCAATCCAAGAAGCACCTCCTCTGAAAGAAGGCAGTGATCTTACAGGAGTGTGGTTTACTGGTGCGTCATCTCACCGTGAGAACAGCAAGTGGAAATACAAGGCCGTAGCACTGGAAGTAGCAACGGGGGAAAGAGCAATTGAAACAGGAGAAGGTAGGGCACAAGTAGGGGAACTCAGAGCTGTCCTACTAGCTGCACAACATGGGGCTACTTACATTTACACTGACTCATATGCTGTTTTTAAAGGAGCCACTGAATGGCTAGGACACTGGGCAGCCAATGATTGGCAGGTGAATAGAGTCCCAATCTGGGAGACAGATAGCTGGAAGCAACTGTTGGAAACAGGAGAACAGAGACCATTGCACATTGCTTGGGTAAAAGGCCACGATCGTTCAAACTCGATCACTGCTCAGTTCAACCAACAGGTAGATAGCCTCACGCGGCTACAACAAATTGACATTGTAGATGACGGTCGGGAATGGGAACGCTTACTCGAATGGTTACATATTAAGCCTGGCCATACAGGCCGTACTGATCTGTATCAGGAAGGTCTAGCCCGGGGGTGGCCTGTGTCAGTTAAGCTGTGCGAACAAATAGTAACTGCCTGTTCACAATGTCGCCTACGACTCAGCAAAGATCATCCGAGTAAGGCGCTTCCCTTACACATGCGGGACAAGAAAGCGTTGTGGCATTCATAGCAGCTTGATTATATTGGGCCCTTGAGATCATCAGGTGGGAAAAGATATGTCCTGGTAGGAGTGGAGATTATCTCCAGCCTCAGTATGGCCACCAGCTTCAAATCAGCTACCAGGGACAACACAGTGAAAGGCCTAAAAGGGTGGTTCACCACACTTCCCCTTCCCGAGGAAATCCAAAGTGATAACGGTTCACACTTTACCGCTACAGTGGTACAAGATTGGGCCAAAGAAGAAAGGATTCGATGGGTATTTCATACTCCCTATTATCCTCAGGCTAATGGCATTGTTGAATGCACCAACGGATTGGTTAAGTGTTTTGCAAAAACTCATAAATCATAAGGGAAGGTGAAGAAGGCACCTTGCCCACTGACATTCGAAAAGTAATATGGGATAATGCAATTGAGTTTGAGAGAAAATTTCAGTCCAGGTGGTATCTGGTTAATTTCACCTACGATCCCACTGAGAGCAAAGCCACAGCTTTTGTCTTAACGATACGCAATGCCTCAGTATACACCATATACCCAATCATCGCACTGGGGTTGAATCACCAAGGAGCTCTACTCTATCCAACACAGCACAGAGGTTGGGCACGACAAAATGAGACTAAATGGCAAACTGCTGATGTTGACGCATGCGTTTCACGAGACCAACAAGGATTCATTTGTGAGAGTAATACTCTCAAAGCACAAGACCTTTGTCTTGACACCAACCAGAATGTTTGTCACTTTGAGACACATCCCGATGAAACCCCAGAGACTGTGCTTGTCTAGATTGGGAAAGGGTGCGTTAGCATGAGGTCTCCCTGTAGTCTTGTATTACAGACGACAAAGGCTTGAGACCATGGCCACTCTGGGTCTCTCTCTGACTACAAACAACAGGGAATAAAAAGGTAAAACTGAATAGCATCAATTCCATCTGCCAATTCGTCATTTTAGAATTTGGGCCTCCAGATAGCCATACATCATAAAAGTAGTATTATTGCCAGGTTCAATGTCAGGATTCCCTGGAGACATTCAAAGGTAGCGTAGGCCAATCCGTCTGTACAGCTCATCCAAGGTTCCTGTAAGACATAAAGGAAAAGAAACTCTGCTCGGTCTTATTCGACCGACGGGGTTAAAAAGAAGGTGCGATCCACCGGGTGCTGATCCGGTGTATCTTCCCTGAACAATCCTTGGCTTCCCATGCATAGGGATTTTTGGGAGTAGCTAGCACCATTGGCACCGTCCCATTTTGAGGCATTTTCACTAGCACAGGTAGTCCAGGGTGAAATCTTCCGGGGTATTTTCCCGGTTCATTGGCAGCCTTTGGAGAGATAATATTGGCAGGTACACAGAAAGCTTTCATTTTAGGACAGCCGTCTCCACTCCATCTGTTATTTAGTTGATAGATGGCATCATCCAATCGCAAATGCCAACCAGGTTCATGACTTTTTGCAAAACGCTTAACCAATCTATTGGTGCGTTCAACAATGCCATTAGCCTGGGGATAATAGGGAGTATGAAATACCCATCGAATCCCTTCTTCTTTGGCCCAATCTTGTACCACCGAAGCGGTAAAGTGTGAAACGTTATCACTCTGGATTTCCTCGGGAAGGGGAAGTGTGCTGAGCCACCCTTTTAGGCCTTTCACTGTGTTGTCCCTGGTAGCTGGTTTGAAACTGCTGGCCATACTGAGGCTGGAGATAATCTCCACTCCTACCAGGACATATCTTTTCCCACCTGATGATCTCAAGGGCCCAATATAATCAATCTGCCATGAATGCCACAACGCTTTCTTGTCCCGCATGTGTAAGGGAGGCGCCTTACTCGGATGATCTTTGCTGAGCCGTAGGCGACATTGTGACCAGGCAGTTACTATTTGTTCGCACAGCTTAACCGACACAAGCCACCCACCTTCCCGATATAGGTCAGGACGGCCTGTGCGGCCACGTTTAACATGTAACGATTCAAGTAAGCGTTCCCATTCCCGACCATCATCTACAATGTCAATTTGTTGTAGCCGCGTGAGGCCATCTACCTGTTGGTTGAACTGAGCAGTGATCGAGTTTGAACAATCGTGGCCTTTTACCCAAGCAATGTGCAATGGTCTCTGTTCTCCTGTTTCCAACAGTTGCTTCCAATTATCTGTCTCCCAAACTGGGACTCTATTCACCTGCCAATCATTGGCTGCCCAGTGTCCTAGCCATTCAGTGGCTCCTTTAAAAACAGCATATGACTCAGCGTAAAAGGAGGTGGCTCCATGTTGTGCAGCTAGTAGGACAGCTCTGAGTTCCCCTACTTGTTCCCCTACCCTCCCCTGTTTCAATCGCTCTTTCTCCCGTTGTTACTTCCAGTGCTACGGCCTTATATTTCCACTTATTTTTTTCACAGTGAGATGACGCACCAGTAAACCACACTCCTGTAAGATCACTGCTGTCCCTCAAAGGAGGTGCTTCTTGGATCGGAGATGGTCTATTTGGTGGGGACTGGAACAATAGGGCACCATCTATATCCTTTGGTATCCTTGTGAAGTAGCCTTGGATACTTTAAGACTGCCTTCAGAGACTGGCTTGATTTCATTAATGCCTTCTAAATAAGCATACCACTTTCGAACTGTAGGTCTCTGGGCAATGCCAGCTGGTGGTGGTGTCCCTTTATGGACCACATCTGGGAGGCGAAAAGGTCCCAGGAAAGATCACACTCTGTTCTCTTCTTATCTGCTCTGCTCGTTGCAACGCTCGCACCAGGGACAGTAAACCCTTCTCCAGGTCTGAATATCTGCTCTCAGTATCATTGAAGGAGTGGGAGCAAAATTCTAATGGTCTCTCCGGTCCTGCTGGTCCCTTCTGCCATAAATTACAACGGGAACCATGTTCACTGAACCCCCATTCTACATGGACAGGGTCAGTTGGATGTATACGACCAAGCTGTTGGAATAACCTTAGCTCCTTTATTAGTAATTGCAGAGCATTACTGTGTTGTTCAGTCCACTCCCAGGATTTACCTTTTTTGAGCAAACAATAAAGGGGGCGAGCAATGATGGAAAAGCCAGGGACGTGTTTACGCCAATAACTTAAAGTCCCAGGACTTGCTGTAACTCCTTCACGCTGGATGGATTCTGGCCATGCTCTATTTTTTCCAGGGTATCCTGAGGGACAGAAGCAGCTCCCTTAATCCACCAGACCCCCAGGAATTTAACTTCCTGTGCGGGTCCCTGACACTTTGAGTCGGGAATTTCCAATCCCAAATCTGATAATGTTTTTCGGATGTTTTGCATCATGTCTTGTACACTTTCTTGGTTCTCTCCCCTATTAAGATGTCATCAATAATATATTGGTATACTGTACATCCCTGTGAAACAGGAATCTCTGATAGCACTTTAGCTAAAGCATTATGGGCAATAGTAGGGGAATGTTTGTATCCTTGCGGAAAGCGGTTAAAGGTATATTGGACTCCTTTCCATGTGAATGCAAACTGCGCTTTGTCCTGCTCAAGGAGGGGAATCATAAAAAAATATGTCTTTAACATCTAAGGCAACCCTCCAAGGATGGGCAGCTCCTTGTATCATTGTCACAATTTCCGCGATATTAGGAACCGCAGCGGTCAGGGATGCAGTGTTGGCATCCAACTTTTGGTAATCTACTGTGAACAGCTATTGCCTTTTTGGTTTCTTTACTGGCCACACCGGTGAAAAATAAGGCGAGTGAATCCTCTTAATGATGTCCCTTTTTGCTAAATCTGATACCACTCTGTCTGCTCCTGCAACAGCAGCTGCAGGCAGTGGATACTACAGGACAGCAGAGATTTAGAGGGAGGGAAAGGTATGGAAGTTTCCAATAGACTCAATTTCACTGTGTCTATTACTTTTTCAAATCCTGCAAAACTTCACACTGTGGAGACATCATTAAGAAAAGTCATTAAGAAAACCCCGGGCGCAGGCTTTCGTGGCGCCTTCAGCCTCAACACCATCCTTTCCCACTTGGCGCCGCGCCAGGCACAAAAATGGCCATACGGCTGGAGATGGGTCCCCCGCCCAAAGAGCCAGCAGGGAAAACTATGCCTTGTTCTAAAGCTCCTTGGGAACCACTTGTGTAGCCCCACAGACCTGGGAGCTGCGGGCTTTCCTGCTGCCTTCAGCCTCGACACCACCCTTTCCCACTTGGCACCGCGCCAGGCAGAAAAATGGCCATACGGCTGGGGATGGGTCCCCTACCCAAAGAGCCAGCAGGGAAAACTATGCCTTGTTCTAAAGCTCTTTGGGAACCGCTTCCTTGGCCCCACAGACCTGGGGGCTGCAGGCTTTCCTGCTGCCTTCAGCCTCAAAGCCACCCTTTCCCACTTGGCGCCGCGCCAGGCACATAAATGGCCATACGGCTGGGGATGGGTCCCCTGCCCAAAGAGCCAGCAGGGAAAACTATGCCTTGTTCTAAAGCTCTTTGGGAACCGCTTGCGTAGCCCCACAGACCTGGGGGCTGCAGGCTTTCCTGCTGCCTTCAGCCGCGACAGCACCGTTTCCCACTTGGCGCCGCGCCAGGCACAAAAATGGCCATACGGCTGGAGATGGGTCCCCCGCCCAAAGAGCCAGCAGGGAAAACTATGCCTTGTTCTAAAGCTCTTTGGGAACTGCTTGCGTAGCCCCACAGACCTGGGGGCTGCGGGCTTTCCTGCTGCCTTCAGCCTCAAAACCACCCTTTCCCACTTGGCGCCGCGCCAGGCACAAAAATGGCCATACGGCTGGAGATGGGTCCCCTGCCCAAAGAGCCAGCAGGGAAAAATATGCGTTGTTCTAAAGCTCTTTGGGAACCGCTTGCGTAGCCCCACAGACCTGGGGGCTGCAGGCTTTGCTGCTGCCTTCAGCCTCAAAGCCATCCTTTCCCACTTGGCACCGCGCCCTGCACAAAAATGGCCTATGGCTGGAGATGGGTCCCCCGCCGAACGAGCCATTAGGGAAAATTATGCCTTGTTCTAAAGGTCTTTGGGAACCGCTTGCGTAGCCCCATAGTCCTGGGGGCTGCGGGCTTTCCTGCTGCCTTCAGCCTCGACACCACCCTTTCCCACTTGGCGCCGCGCCAGGCACAAAAATGGCCACACGGCTGGAGATGGGTCCCCTGCCCAGGGAACCATTAGGGAAAACTATGCCTTGTTCTAAAGCTCTTTGGGAACTGCTTGCGTAGCCCCACAGACCTGGGGGCTGCGGGCTTTCCTGCTGCCTTCAGCCTCGAAACCACCCTTTCCCACTTGGCGCCGCGCCAGGCACAAAAATGGCCATATGGCTGGAGATGGGTCCCCCGCCCAAAGAGCCAGCAGGGAAAACTATGCCTTGTTCTAAAGGTCTTTGGGAACCGCTTGCGTAGCCCCACAGACCTGGGGGCTGCGGACTTTGCTGCTGCCTTCAGCCTCGACACCACCCTTTCCCACTTGGCGCCGCGCCAGGCACAAAAATGGCCATATGGCTGGAGATGGGTCCCCCGCCCAAAGAGCCAGCAGGGAAAACTATGCCTTCTTCTAAAGCTCTTTGGGAACAGCTTGCGTAACCCCACAGACCTGGGGGCTGCGGGCTTTCCTGCTGCCTTCAGCCTCGACACCACCCTTTCCCACTTGGCGCCACGGCAGGCGCAAAAATGGCTTATGACTAGAGATGGGTCCCCTGCCCAAGGAGCCATCAGGGAAAACTATGCCTTGTTCTAAAGGTCTTTGGGAACCGCTTGCGTAGCCCCACAGACCTGGGGGCTGATGGCTTTCCTGCTGCCTTCAGCCTCGACACCACCCTTTCCCACTTGGCGCCGCGCCAGGCACAAAAATGGCCATATGGCTGGAGATGGGTCCCCTGCCCAAAGAGCCAGCAGGGAAAACTATGCCTTGTTCTAAAGCTCTTTGGGAACCGCTTGCGTAGCCCCACAGACCTGGGGGCTGCGGGCTTTGCTGCTGCCTTCAGCCTCGACACCACCCTTTCCCAATTGGCGCCGCGCCAGGCTCAAAAATGGCCATATGGCTGGAGATGAGTCCCCCGCCGAACGAGCCATTAGGGAAAACTATGCCTTGTTCTAAAGGTCTTTGGGAACCGCTTGCGTAGCCCCATAGACCTGGGGGCTGCAGGCTTCCTGCTGCCTTCAGCCTGGATACCACCATTTCCGTCTGGGCGCCGGGCGAGGCACAAAAATGGCCATACGGCTGGAGATGGGTGCCCCGCCCAAAGAGCCAGGAGGGAAAACTATGCCTTGTTCTAAAGCTCTTTGGGAACCGCTTGCGTAGCCCCACAGACCTGGGGGCTGCAGGCCTTCCTGCTGCCTTCAGCCTCGACACCACCCTTTCCCAATTGGCGCCGCGCCAGGCTCAAAAATGGCCATATGGCTGGAGATGGGTCCCCCGCCCAAAGAGCCAGCAGGGAAAACTATGCCTTGTTCTAAAGCTCTTTGGGAACAGCTTGCGTAGCCCCACAGACCTGGGGGCTGCGGGCTTTGCTGCTGCCTTCAGCCTCGACACCACCCTTTCCCACTTGGCGCCACGCCAGGTGCAAAAATGGCATATGACTAGAGATGGGTCCCCCGCCCAAAGAGCCATCAGGGAAAACTATGCCTTGTTCTAAAGCTCTTTGGGAACCGCTTGCGTAGCCCCACAGACCTGGGGGCTGCAGGCTTTCCTGCTGCCTTCAGCCTCGACACCACCCTTTCCCACTTGGCACCGCGCCCTGCACAAAAATGCCCTATGGCTGGAGATGGGTCCCGCGCCCAATGAGCCAGCTGGGAAAACTATGCCTTTTTCTAATGCTCTTTGGGAACCGCTTGCTTGGCCCCACAGACCTGGGGGCTGCAGGCTTTCCTGCTGCCTTCAGCCCCGACACCACCCTTTCCCACTTGGAGCCGCGCCAGGCACAAAAATGGCCATACGGCTGGAGATGGGTACCCTGCCCAGGGAACCATTAGGGAAAACTATGCCTTGTTCTAAAGTTCTTTGGGAACCGCTTGCGTAGCCCCAAAGACCTGGGGACTGATGGCTTTGCTGCTGCCTTCAGCCTCGACACCACCCTTTCCCACTTGGCGCAGCGCCAGGCACAAAAATGGCCATACGGCTGGAGATGGGTCCCCTGCCCAAAGAGCCAGCAGGGAAACGTATACCTTGTTCTAAAGCTCTTTGGGAACCGCTTGCTTAGCCCCACAGACCTGGGGGCTGCAGTCTTTCCTCCTGCCTTCAGCCTCAACACCACCCTTTCCCACCTGGCGCCGCGCCAGGCACATAAATGGCCATACGGCTGGAGATGGGTCCCATGCCCAAAGAGCCATCAGGGAAAACTATGCCTTGTTCTAAAGGTGTCTGGGAACCGCTTGCGTAGCCCCACAGACCTGGGGGCTGCGGGCTTTCCTGCTGCCTTCAGCCTCAAAACCACCCTTTCCCTCTGGGCGCCGCGCCAGGCACAGAAATGGCCATATGGCTGGAGATGGGTCCCCTGCCCAAGGAGCCATTAGGGAAAACTATGCCTTGTTCTAAAGGTCTCTGGGAACCGCTTGCGTAGCCCCACAGACCTGGGGGCTGCGGGCTTTCCTGCTGCCTTCAGCCTCGACACCACCCTTTCCCACTTGGTGCCGCGCTAGGCACAAAAATGACCTATGGCTGGAGATGGGTCCCCCGCCCAAAGAGCCAGCAGGGAAAACTATGCCTTGTTCTAAAGCGCTTTGGGAACAGCTTGCGTAGCCCCACAGACCTGGGGGCTGTGGGCTTTCCTGCTGCCTTCAACCTCAACACCACCGTTTCCCACTTGGCGCCACGCCAGGCGCAAAAATGGCCTATGACTAGAGATGGGTTCCCCGGCCAAAGAGCCAGCAGGGAAAACTATGCCTTGTTCTAAAGCTCTTTGGGAACCGCTTGCGTAGCCCCATAGACCTGGGGGCTGCAGGCTTTCCTGCTGCCTTCAGCCTCGACACCACCCTTTCCCACTTGGCGCCGCGCCAGGCACAAATTGACGTATGGCTGGAGATGGGTCCCCCGCCCAAGGAGCCATTAGGGAAAACTATGCCTTGTTCTAAAGGTCTCTGGGAACCGCTTGCGTAGCCCCACAGACCTGGGGGCTGCGGGCTTTCCTGCTGCCTTCAGCCTCGACAACACCCTTTCCGTCTGGGCGCCGCGCCAGGCACAAAAATGGCCATACGGCTGGAGATGGGTGCCCGGCCCAAAGAGCCAGGAGGGAAAACTATGCCTTGTTCTAAAGGTCTTTGGGAACCGCTTGCGTAGCCCCACAGACCTGGGGGCTGCAGGCTTTGCTGCTGCCTTGAGCCTCAAAGCCATCCTTTCCCACTTGGCACCGCGCCCTGCACAAAAATGGCCTATTGCTGGAGATGGGTCCCCCGCCGAACGAGCCATTAGGGAAAACTATGCCTTGTTCTAAAGGTCTTTGGGAACCGCTTGCGTAGCCCCATAGACCTGGGGGCTGCGGGCTTTCCTGCTGCCTTCAGCCTCGATACCACCATTTCCGTCTGGGCGCCGGGCCAGGCACAAAAATGGCCATACGGCTGGAGATTGGTCCCCCGCCCAAAGAGCCAGCAGGGAAAACTATGCCTTGTTCTAAAGCTCTTTGGGAACCGCTTGCGTAGCCCCACAGACCTGGGGGCTGCGGGCTTTCCTGCTGCCTTCAGCCTCGACACCACCCTTTCCCAATTGGCGCCGCGCCAGGCTCAAAAATGGCCATACGGCTGGAGATGGGTCCCCCGCCCAAAGAGCCAGCAGGGAAATATATGCCTTGTTCTAAAGCGCTTTGGGAACCGCTTGCGTAGCCCCACAGACCTGGGGGCTGCGGGCTTTGCTGCTGCCTTCAGCCTCGACACCACCCTTTCCCACTTGGCACCGCGCCCTGCACAAAAATGGCCTACGGCTGGAGATGGGTCCCGCGCCCAATGAGCCAGCTGGGAAAACTATGCCTTGTTCTAAAGGTCTTTGGGAACCGCTTGCGTAGCCCCACAGACCTGGGGGCTGATGGCTTTCCTGCTGCCTTCAGCCTCGACACCACCCTTTCCCACTTGGCGCCGCGCTAGGCACAAAAATCGCCATACGGCTGGAGATGGGTCCCCCGCCCAAAGAGCCAGCAGGGAAAACTATGCCTTGTTCTAAAGCTCTTTGGGAACCGCTTGCGTTGCCCCAGAGACCTGGGGGCTGCGGGCTTTGCTGCTGCCTTCAGCCTCGACACCACCCTTTCCCACTTGGCGCCGCGCCAGGCACAAAAATGGCCATATGGCTGGAGATGGGTCCCCCGCCCAAAGAGCCAGCAGGGAAAACTATGCCTTCTTCTAAAGCTCTTTGGGAACAGCTTGCGTAGCCCCACAGACCTGTGGGCTGCGGGCTTTCCTGCTGCCTTCAACCTCAACACCACCCTTTCCCACTTGGCGCCGCGCCAGGCACAAAAATGGCCATACGGCTGGAGATGGGTCCCCTGCCCAAAGAGCCAGCAGGGAAAAGTATGCCTTGTTCTAAAGCTCTTTGGGAACCGCTTGCGTAGCCACACAGACCTGGGGGCTGCAGGCTTTGCTGCTGCCTTCAGCCTCAAAGCCATCCTTTCCCACTTGGCACCGCGCCAGGCACAAAAATGGCCATATGGCTGGAGATGGGTCCCCCGCCGAACGAGCCATTAGGGAAAACTATGCCTTGTTCTAAAGGTCTTTAGGAACCGCTTGCGTAGCCCCATAGACCTGGGGGCTGCAGGCTTTCCTGCTGCCTTCAGCCTGGATACCACCATTTCCGTCTGGGCGCCGGGCGAGGCACAAAAATGGCCATACGGCTGGAGATGGGTGCCCCGCCCAAAGAGCCAGCAGGGAAAACCATGCCTTGTTCTAAAGCTCTTTGGGAACCGCTTGCGTAGCCCCACAGACCTGGGGGCTGCGGGCTTTCCTGCTGCCTTCAGCCTCGACACCACCCTTTCCCACTTGGCGCCGCGCCAGGCACAAAAATGGCCATACGGCTGGAGATGGGTCCCCCGCCCAAAGAGCCAGCAGGGAAACGTATGCCTTGTTCTAAAGCTCTTTGGGAACCGCTTGCGTAGCCCCACAGACCTGCGGGCTGCAGGCTTTCCTGCTGCCTTCAGCCTCAAAGCCACCCTTTCCCACTTGGTGCCGCGCCAGGCACAAAAATGGCCATATGGCTGGAGATGGGTCCCCCGCCCAAAGAGCCAGCAGGGAAAACTATGCCTTCTTCTAAAGCTCGTTGGGAACAGCTTGCGTAGCCCCACAGACCTGGGGGCTGTGGGCTTTCCTGCTGCCTTCAACCTCAACACCACCGTTTCCCACTTGGCGCCACGCCAGGCGCAAAAATGGCCTATGACTAGAGATGGGTTCCCCGCCCAAAGAGCCAGCAGGGAAAACTATGCCTTGTTATAAAGCTCTTTGGGAACCGCTTGCGTAGCCCCACAGGCCTGGGGGCTGCAGGCTTTCCTACTGCCTTCAGCCTCGACACCACCCTTTCCCACTTGGCACCGCGCCCTGCACAAAAATGGCCTATGGCTGGAGATGGGTCCCCCGCCCAATGAGCCAGCTGGGAAAACTATGCCTTGTTCTAATGCTCTTTGGGAACCGCTTGCGTAGCCCCACAGACCTGGGGGCTGCGGGCTTTCCTGCTGCCTTCAGCCTCGACACCACCCTTTCCCACTTGGCGCCGCGCCAGGCACAAAAATGGCCATACGGCTGGAGATGGGTCCCCCGCCCAAAGAGCCAGCAGGGAAAACTATGCCTTGTTCTAAAGCTCTTTGGGAACCGCTTGCGTAGCCCCACAGACCTGGGGGCTGCGGGCTTTGCTGCTGCCTTCAGCCGCGACACCACCCTTTCCCAATTGGCGCCGCGCCAGGCACAAAAATGGCCATATGGCTGGAGATGGGTCCCCCGCCCAAAGAGCCAGCAGGGAAAACTATGCCTTCTTCTAAAGCTCTTTGGGAACAGCTTGCGTAGCCCCACAGACCTGGGGGCTGCGGTCTTTCCTGCTGCCTTCAGCCTCGACACCACCCTTTCCCACCTGGCACCGCGCCAGGCACATAAATGGCCATACGGCTGGAGATGGTTCCCCCGCCCAAAGAGCCAGCAGGGAAAACTATGCCTTGTTCTAAAGGTCTCTGGGAACCGCTTGCGTAGCCCCACAGACCTGGGGGCTGCGGGCTTTCCTGCTGACTTCAGCCTCAAAACCACCCTTTCCCTCTGGGCGCCGCGCCAGGCACAAAAATGGCCATATGGCTGGAGATGGGTCCCACGCCCAAGGAGACATTAGGGAAAACTATGCCTTGTTCTAAAGGTCTTTGGGAACCGCTTGCGTAGCCACACAGACCTGGGGGCTGCAGGCTTTGCTGCTGCCTTCAGCCTCAAAGCCATCCTTTCCCACTTGGCACCGTGCCCTGCACAAAAATGACCTATGGCTGGAGATGGGTCCCCCGCCGAACGAGCCATTAGGGAAAACTATGCCTTGTTCTAAAGCTCTTTGGGAACTGCTTGCGTTGCCCCATAGACCTGGGGGCTGCGGGCTTTCCTGCTGCCTTCAGCCTCGACACCACCCTTTCCCACTTGGCGCCGCGCCAGGCACAAAAATGGCCATATGGCTGGAGATGGGTCCCCCGCCCAATGAGCCAGCTGGGAAAACTATGCCTTGTTCTAATGCTCTTTGGGAACCGCTTGCGTAGCCCCACAGACCTGGGGGCTGCAGGCTTTCCTGCTGCCTTCAGCCTCGACACCACCCTTTCCCACTTGGCGCCGCGCCAGGCACAAAAATGGCCATACGGCTGGAGATGGGTCCCCCGCCCAAAGAGCCAGCAGGGAAAACTATGCCTTGTTCTAAAGCTCTTTGGGAACCGCTTGCGTAGCCCCACAGACCTGGGGGCTGCGGGCTTTGCTGCTGCCTTCAGCCGCGACACCACCCTTTCCCAATTGGCGCCGCGCCAGGCACAAAAATGGCCATATGGCTGGAGATGGGTCCCCCGCCCAAAGACCAGGAGGGAAAACTATGCCTTCTTCTAAAGCTCTTTGGGAACAGCTTGCGTAGCCCCACAGACCTGGGGGCTGCGGTCTTTCCTGCTGCCTTCAGCCTCAACACCACCCTTTCCCACCTGGCGCCGCGCCAGGCACAAAAATGGCCATATGGCTGGAGATAGGTCCCCTGCCCAAGGAGCCATTAGGGAAAAGTATGCCTTGTTCTAAAGGTCTTTGGGAACCGCTTGCGTAGCCACACAGACCTGGGGGCTGCAGGCTTTGCTGCTGCCTTGAGCCTCAAAGCCATCCTTTCCCACTTGGCACCGTGCCCTGCACAAAAATGACCTATGGCTGGAGATGGGTCCCCCGCCGAACGAGCCATTAGGGAAAACTATGCCTTGTTCTAAAGCTCTTTGGGAACCGCTTGCGTAGCCCCACAGACCTGGGGGCTGCGGGCTTTCCTGCTGCCTTCAGCCGCGATACCACCATTTCCGTCTGGGCGCCGGGCCAGGAACAAAAATGGCCATACGGCTGGAGATGGGTGCCCCGTCCAAAGAGCCAGCAGGGAAAACTATGCCTTGTTCTAAAGCTCTTTGGGAACCGCTTGCGTAGCCCCACAGACCTGGGGGCTGCGGGCTTTCCTGCTGCCTTCAGCCTCAACACCACCCTTTCCCAATTGGCGCCGCGCCAGGCACAAAAATGGCCATATTGCTGGAGATGGGTCCCCCGCCCAAAGAGCCAGCAGGGAAAACTATGCCTTGTTCTAAAGCGCTTTGGGAACCGCTTGCGTAGCCCCACAGACCTGGGGGCTGCAGGCCTTCCTGCTGCCTTCAGCCTCGACACCACCCTTTCCCACTTGGCACCGCGCCCTGCACAAAAATGGCCTATGGCTGGAGATGGGTCCCCCGCCCAATGAGCCAGCTGGGAAAACTATGCCTTGTTCTAATGCTCTTTGGGAACCGCTTGCTTGGCCCCACAGACCTGGGGGCTGATGGCTTTGCTGCTGCCTTCAGCCTCGACACCACCTTTTCCCACTTGGCGCCGCGCCAGGCACAAAAATGGCCATACGGCTGGAGATGGGTCCCCTGCCCAGGGAACCATTAGGGAAAACTATGCCGTCTTCTAAAGCTCTTTGGGAACAGCTTGCGTAGCCCCATAGACCTGGGGGCTGCGGGCTTTCCTGCTGCCTTCAGCCTCGACAACACCCTTTCCAACTTGGCGCCGCGCCAGGCACAAAAATGGCCATACGGCTGGAGATGGGTGCCCCGCCCAAAGAGCCAGCAGGGAAAACTATGCCTTGTTCTAAAGCTCTTTGGGAACCGCTTGCGTAGCCCCACAGACCTGGGGGCTGCGGGCTTTCCTGCTGCCTTCAGCCTCGACAACACCCTTTCCCACTTGGCGCCGCGCCAGGCACAAAAATGGCCATACGGCTGGAGATGGGTCCCCCGCCCAAAGAGCCAGCAGGGAAAACTATGCCTTGTTCTAAAGGTCTTTGGGAACCGCTTGCGTAGCCCCACAGAGCTGGGGGCTGTGGGCTTGCGTGCTGCCTCAGCCTCAAAACCACCCTTTTCCTCTGGGCGCCGCGCCAGGCACAAAAATGGCATATGGCTGGAGATGGTTCCCACGCCCAAGGAGCCAGCAGGGAAAACTATGCCTTAGTCTGAAGCTCTTTGGGAACCGCTTGCGTAGCCCCACAGACCTGGGGGCTGCGGGCTTTCCTGCTGCCTTCAACCTCAACACCACCCTTTCCCACTTGGCACCGCGCCCTGCACAAAAATGGCCATATGGCTGGAGATGGGTCCCCCGTCGAACGAGCCATTAGGGAAAATTATGCCTTGTTCTAAAGCTCTTTGGGAACCGCTTGCGTAGCCCCATAGACCTGGGGGCTGCGGGCTTTCCTGCTGCCTTCAGCCTCGACACCACCATTTCCGTCTGGGCGCCGGGGCAGGCACAAAAATGGCCATACGGCTGGAGATGGGTGCCCCGCCCAAAGAGCCAGCAGGGAAAACTATGCCTTGTTCTAAAGGTCTTTGGGAACCGCTTGCGTAGCCCCACAGACCTGGGGGCTGCAGGCTTTGCTGCTGCCTTGAGCCTCAAAGCCATCCTTTCCCACTTGGCACCGCGCCCTGCACAAAAATGGCCTATTGCTGGAGATGGGTCCCCCGCCGAACGAGCCATTAGGGAAAACTATGCCTTGTTCTAAAGCTCTTTGGGAACCGCTTGCGTAGCCCCATAGACCTGGGGGCTGCGGGCTTTCCTGCTGCCTTCAGCCTCGATACCACCATTTCCGTCTGGGCGCCGGGCCAGGCTCAAAAATGGCCATACGGCAGGAGATGGGTCCCCCGCCCAAAGAGCCAGAAGGGAAATATATGCCTTGTTCTAAAGCGCTTTGGGAACCGCTTGCGTAGCCCCACAGACCTGGGGGCTGCGGGCTTTGCTGCTGCCTTCAGCCTCGACACCACCCTTTCCCACTTGGCACCGCGCCCTGCACAAAAATGGCCTACGGCTGGAGATGGGTCCCGCGCCCAATGAGCCAGCTGGGAAAACTATGCCTTGTTCTAAAGGTCTTTGGGAACCGCTTGCGTAGCCCCACAGACCTGGGGGCTGATGGCTTTCCTGCTGCCTTCAGCCTCGACACCACCCTTTCCCACTTGGCGCCGCGCTAGGCACAAAAATCGCCATACGGCTGGAGATGGGTCCCCCGCCCAAAGAGCCAGCAGGGAAAACTATGCCTTGTTCTAAAGGACTTTGGGAACTGCTTGCGTTGCCCCAGAGACCTGGGGGCTGCGGGCTTTGCTGCTGCCTTCAGCCTCGACACCACCCTTTCCCACTTGGCGCCGCGCCAGGCACAAAAATGGCCATATGGCTGGAGATGGGTCCCCCGCCCAAAGAGCCAGCAGGGAAAACTATGCCTTCTTCTAAAGCTCTTTGGGAACAGCTTGCGTAGCCCCACAGACCTGTGGGCTGCGGGCTTTCCTGCTGCCTTCAACCTCAACACCACCCTTTCCCACTTGGCGCCGCGCCAGGCACAAAAATGGCCATACGGCTGGAGATGGGTCCCCTGCCCAAAGACCAGCAGGGAAAAGTATGCCTTGTTCTAAAGCTCTTTGGGAACCGCTTGCGTAGCCACACAGACCTGGGGGCTGCAGGCTTTGCTGCTGCCTTCAGCCTCAAAGGCATCCTTTCCCACTTGGCACCACGCCAGGCACAAAAATGGCCATATGGCTGGAGATGGGTCCCCCGCCGAACGAGCCATTAGGGAAAACTATGCCTTCTTCTAAAGCTCGTTGGGAACAGCTTGCGTAGCCCCACAGACCTGGGGGCTGTGGGCTTTCCTGCTGCCTTCAACCTCAACACCACCGTTTCCCACTTGGCGCCACGCCAGGCGCAAAAATGGCCTATGACTAGAGATGGGTTCCCCGCCCAATGAGCCAGCTGGGAAAACTATGCCTTGTTCTAATGCTCTTTGGGAACCGCTTGCGTAGCCCCACAGACCTGGGGGCTGCGGGCTTTCCTGCTGCCTTCAGCCTCGACACCACCCTTTCCCACTTGGCGCCGCGCCAGGCACAAAAATGGCCATATGGCTGGAGATGGGTCCCCCGCCCAAAGAGCCAGCAGGGAAAACTATGCCTTGTTCTAAAGCTCTTTGGGAACCGCTTGCGTAGCCCCACAGACCTGGGGGCTGCGGGCTTTGCTGCTGCCTTCAGCCGCGACACCACCGTTTCCCAATTGGCGCCGCGCCAGGCACAAAAATGGCCATATGGCTGGAGATGGGTCCCCCGCCCAAAGACCAGGAGGGAAAACTATGCCTTCTTCTAAAGCTCTTTGGGAACAGCTTGCGTAGCCCCACAGACCTGGGGGCTGCGGGCTTTCCTGCTGCCTTCAGCCTCGACACCACCCTTTCCCACCTGGCACCGCGCCAGGCACATAAATGGCCATATGGCTGGAGATGGGTCCCCTGCCCAAGGAGCCATTAGGGAAAACTATGCCTTGTTCTAAAGGTCTCTGGGAACCGCTTGCGTAGCCCCACAGACCTGGGGGCTGCGGGCTTTCCTGCTGCCTTCAGCCTCAAAGCCACCCTTTCCCACTTGGCGCCGGGCCAGGCACAAAAATGGCCATACGGCTGGAGATGGGTCCCCTGCCCAAGGAGCCAGCAGGGAAAACTATGCCTTCTTCTAAAGCTCTTTGGGAACAGCTTGCGTAGCCCCACAGACCTGGGGGCTGCGGGCTTTCCTGCTGCCTTCAGCCTCGATACCACGATTTCCGTCTGGGCGCCGCGCCAGGCACATAAATGGCCATACGGCTGGAGATGGGTGCCACGCCCAAAGAGCCAGCAGGGAAAACTATGCCTTGTTCTAAAGCTGTTTGTGAACCGCTTGCGTAGCCCCAGAGACCGGGGGGCTGGAGGCTTTCCTGCTGCCTTCAGCCTCAAAACCACCCTTTCCCACTTGGCGCCGCGCCAGGCACAAAAATGGCCATATGGCTGGAGATGGGTCCCCTGCCCAAGGAGCCATTAGGGAAAACTATGCCTTGTTCTAAAGGTCTCTGGGAACCGCTTGCGTAGCCCCACAGAGCTGGGGCTACGGGCTATCCTGCTGCCTTCAGCCTCAAACCCACCCTTTCCCACTTGGCGCCGCGCCAGGCACAAAAATGGCCATACGGCTGGAGATGGGTCCCCCGCCCAAAGAGCCAGCAGGGAAAGCTATGCCTTGTTCTAAAGCTCTTTGGGAACCGCTTGCGTAGCCCCACAGACCTGGGGGCTGCGGGCTTTCCTGCTGCCTTCAGCCTCGACACCACCCTTTCCCACTTGGCGCCGCGCTAGGCACAAAAATGACTTATGGCTGGAGATGGTTCCCCTGCCCAAGGAGCCAGCAGGGAAAACTATGCCTTCTTCTAAAGCTCTTTCGGAACAGCTTGCTTGGCCCCACAGACCTGGGGGCTGCGGGCTTTCCTGCTGCCTTCAACCTCAACACCACCATTTCCCACTTGGCGCCACGCCAGGCACAAAAATGGCCATACGGCTGGAGATGGGTCCCCTGCCCAGGGAACCATTAGGGAAAACTATGCCTTGTTCTAAAGGCCTTTGGGAACCGCTTGCGTAGCCCCACAGACCTGGGGGCTGATGGCTTTCCTGCTGCCTTCAGCCTCGACACCACCCTTTCCCACTTGGCGCCGCGCCAGGCACAAATTGACCTATGGCTGGAGATAGGTCCCCCGCCCAAAGAGCTAGCAGGGAAAACTATGCCTTGTTCTAAAGCTCTTTGGGAACCGCTTGCGTAGCCCCACAGACCTGGGGGCTGCGGGCTTTCCTGCTGCCTTCAACCTCAACACCACCGTTTCCCACTTGGCGCCGCGCCAGGCACAAAAATGGCCTATGACTAGAGATGGGTCCCACGCCCAAAGACCCATCAGGGAAATCTGTGCCTTGTTCTAAAGGTCTTTGGGAACCGCTTGCGTAGCCCCACAGACCTGGGGGCTGCGGGCTTTCCTGCTGCCTTCAGCCTCGACAACACCCTTTCCCACTAGGTGCCGCGCCAGGCACAATAATGGCCATACGGCTGGAGATGGGTCTCCCGCCCAAGGAGGCAGCAGGGAAAACTATGCCTTGTTCTAAAGCTCTTTGGGAACCGCTTGCGTAGCCTCACAGACATGGGGGCTGCAGGCTTTGCTGCTGCCTTCAGCCTCAAAGCCATCCTTTCCCACTTGGCACCGCGCCCTGCACAAAAATGGCTTGTGGCTGGAGATGGGTCCCCCGCCCAATGAGCCAGCAGGGAAAACTATGCCTTGTTCTAATGCTCTTTGGGAACCGCTTGCTTGGACCCACAGACCTGGGGGCTGCAGGCTTTCCTGCTACCTTCAACCTCAATACCACCGTTTTCCACTTGGCGCCGCGCCAGGCACAAAAATGGCATATGACTAGAGATGGGTCCCCCGCCCAAAGACCCATCAGGGAAATCTGTGCCTTGTTCTAAAGCTCTTTGGGAACCGCTTGCGTAGCCCCACAGATCTGGGGGCTGCGGGCTTTCCTGCTGCCTTCAGCCTCAAAACCACCCTTTCCCTCTGGGCGCCGCGCCAGGCACAAAAATGGCCATATGTCTGGAGATGGGTCTCCCGCCCAAGGAGCCATTAGGGAAAACTGTGCCTTGTTCTAAAGCTCTTTGGGAACCGCTTGCGTAGCCCCACAGACCTGGGGGCTGCGGGCTTTCCTGCTGCCTTCAGCCTCAAAACCACCCTTTCCCTCTGGGCGCCGCGCCAGGCACAAAAATGGCCATACGGCTGGAGATGGGTATCCCGCCCAAGGAGGTAGCAGGGAAAACTATGCCTTGTTCTAAAGCTCTTTGGGAACCTCTTGCGTAGCCCCACAAACCTGGGGGATGCGGGCTTTCCTGCTGCCTTCAGCCTCAAAACCACCCTTTCCCTCTGGGCGCCGCGCCAGGCACAAAAATGGCCATATGTCTGGAGATGGGTCCCACGCCCAAGGAGCCAGCAGGGAAAACTATGCCTTCTTCTAAAGCTCTTTGGGAACCACTTGTGTAGCCCCACAGACCTGGGGGCTGCAGGCTTTCTTGCTGCCTTCAGCCTCAAAGCCACCCTTTCCCACTTGGCGCCGCGCCAGGCACAAAAATGGCCATATGGCTGGAGATGGGTTCCCCGCCCAAAGAGCCAGCAGGGAAAACTATGCCTTGTTCTAAAGCTCTTTGGGAACCACTTGCGTAGCCCCACAGACCTGGGGGCTGCGGGCTTTCCTGCTGCCTTCAGCCTCGACACCACCCTTTCCCACTTGGCGCTGTGCCAGGCACAAAAATGGCCATATGGCTGGAGATCGGTCCCCCGCCCAAAGAGCCAGCAGGGAAAACTATGCCTTGTTCTAAAGCTCTTTGGGAACCGCTTGCGTAGCCCCAGAGACCTGGGGGCTGGAGGCTTTCCTGCTGCCTTCAGCCTCAAAACCACCCTTTCCCACTTGGCGCCGCGCCAGGCACAAAAATGGCCATACGGCTGGAGATGGGTCCCCTGCCCAAAGAGCCAGCAGGGAAAAATCTGCCTTGTTCTAAAGCTCTTTGGGAACCGCTTGCGTAGCCCCACAGACCTGGGGGCTGCGGGCTTTCCTGCTGCCTTCAGCCTCGACACCACCCTTTCCCACTTGGCGCCGCGCCAGGCACAAAAATGGCCTATGGCTAGAGATGGTTCCCACGCCCAAGGAGCCAGCAGGGAAAACTATGCCTTGTTCTAAAGCTCTTTGGGAACCACTTGCGTAGCCCCACAGACCTGGGGGCTGCGGGCTTTCCTGCTGCCTTCAGCCTCAACACCACCCTTTCCCAATTGGCGCCGCGCCAGGCACAAAAATGGCCATATTGCTGGAGATGGGTCCCCCGCCCAAAGAGCCAGCAGGGAAAACTATGCCTTGTTCTAAAGCGCTTTGGGAACCGCTTGCGTAGCCCCACAGACCTGGGGGCTGCAGGCCTTCCTGCTGCCTTCAGCCTCGACACCACCCTTTCCCACTTGGCACCGCGCCCTGCACAAAAATGGCCTATGGCTGGAGATGGGTCCCCCGCCCAATGAGCCAGCTGGGAAAACTATGCCTTGTTCTAATGCTCTTTGGGAACCGCTTGCTTGGCCCCACAGACCTGGGGGCTGATGGCTTTGCTGCTGCCTTCAGCCTCGACACCACCTTTTCCCACTTGGCGCCGCGCCAGGCACAAAAATGGCCATACGGCTGGAGATGGGTCCCCTGCCCAGGGAACCATTAGGGAAAACTATGCCGTCTTCTAAAGCTCTTTGGGAACAGCTTGCGTAGCCCCATAGACCTGGGGGCTGCGGGCTTTCCTGCTGCCTTCAGCCTCGACAACACCCTTTCCAACTTGGCGCCGCGCCAGGCACAAAAATGGCCATACGGCTGGAGATGGGTGCCCCGCCCAAAGAGCCAGCAGGGAAAACTATGCCTTGTTCTAAAGCTCTTTGGGAACCGCTTGCGTAGCCCCACAGACCTGGGGGCTGCGGGCTTTCCTGCTGCCTTCAGCCTCGACAACACCCTTTCCCACTTGGCGCCGCGCCAGGCACAAAAATGGCCATACGGCTGGAGATGGGTCCCCCGCCCAAAGAGCCAGCAGGGAAAACTATGCCTTGTTCTAAAGGTCTTTGGGAACCGCTTGCGTAGCCCCACAGAGCTGGGGGCTGTGGGCTTGCGTGCTGCCTCAGCCTCAAAACCACCCTTTTCCTCTGGGCGCCGCGCCAGGCACAAAAATGGCATATGGCTGGAGATGGTTCCCACGCCCAAGGAGCCAGCAGGGAAAACTATGCCTTAGTCTGAAGCTCTTTGGGAACCGCTTGCGTAGCCCCACAGACCTGGGGGCTGCGGGCTTTCCTGCTGCCTTCAACCTCAACACCACCCTTTCCCACTTGGCACCGCGCCCTGCACAAAAATGGCCATATGGCTGGAGATGGGTCCCCCGTCGAACGAGCCATTAGGGAAAATTATGCCTTGTTCTAAAGCTCTTTGGGAACCGCTTGCGTAGCCCCATAGACCTGGGGGCTGCGGGCTTTCCTGCTGCCTTCAGCCTCGACACCACCATTTCCGTCTGGGCGCCGGGGCAGGCACAAAAATGGCCATACGGCTGGAGATGGGTGCCCCGCCCAAAGAGCCAGCAGGGAAAACTATGCCTTGTTCTAAAGGTCTTTGGGAACCGCTTGCGTAGCCCCACAGACCTGGGGGCTGCAGGCTTTGCTGCTGCCTTGAGCCTCAAAGCCATCCTTTCCCACTTGGCACCGCGCCCTGCACAAAAATGGCCTATTGCTGGAGATGGGTCCCCCGCCGAACGAGCCATTAGGGAAAACTATGCCTTGTTCTAAAGCTCTTTGGGAACCGCTTGCGTAGCCCCATAGACCTGGGGGCTGCGGGCTTTCCTGCTGCCTTCAGCCTCGATACCACCATTTCCGTCTGGGCGCCGGGCCAGGCTCAAAAATGGCCATACGGCAGGAGATGGGTCCCCCGCCCAAAGAGCCAGAAGGGAAATATATGCCTTGTTCTAAAGCGCTTTGGGAACCGCTTGCGTAGCCCCACAGACCTGGGGGCTGCGGGCTTTGCTGCTGCCTTCAGCCTCGACACCACCCTTTCCCACTTGGCACCGCGCCCTGCACAAAAATGGCCTACGGCTGGAGATGGGTCCCGCGCCCAATGAGCCAGCTGGGAAAACTATGCCTTGTTCTAAAGGTCTTTGGGAACCGCTTGCGTAGCCCCACAGACCTGGGGGCTGATGGCTTTCCTGCTGCCTTCAGCCTCGACACCACCCTTTCCCACTTGGCGCCGCGCTAGGCACAAAAATCGCCATACGGCTGGAGATGGGTCCCCCGCCCAAAGAGCCAGCAGGGAAAACTATGCCTTGTTCTAAAGGACTTTGGGAACTGCTTGCGTTGCCCCAGAGACCTGGGGGCTGCGGGCTTTGCTGCTGCCTTCAGCCTCGACACCACCCTTTCCCACTTGGCGCCGCGCCAGGCACAAAAATGGCCATATGGCTGGAGATGGGTCCCCCGCCCAAAGAGCCAGCAGGGAAAACTATGCCTTCTTCTAAAGCTCTTTGGGAACAGCTTGCGTAGCCCCACAGACCTGTGGGCTGCGGGCTTTCCTGCTGCCTTCAACCTCAACACCACCCTTTCCCACTTGGCGCCGCGCCAGGCACAAAAATGGCCATACGGCTGGAGATGGGTCCCCTGCCCAAAGACCAGCAGGGAAAAGTATGCCTTGTTCTAAAGCTCTTTGGGAACCGCTTGCGTAGCCACACAGACCTGGGGGCTGCAGGCTTTGCTGCTGCCTTCAGCCTCAAAGGCATCCTTTCCCACTTGGCACCACGCCAGGCACAAAAATGGCCATATGGCTGGAGATGGGTCCCCCGCCGAACGAGCCATTAGGGAAAACTATGCCTTCTTCTAAAGCTCGTTGGGAACAGCTTGCGTAGCCCCACAGACCTGGGGGCTGTGGGCTTTCCTGCTGCCTTCAACCTCAACACCACCGTTTCCCACTTGGCGCCACGCCAGGCGCAAAAATGGCCTATGACTAGAGATGGGTTCCCCGCCCAATGAGCCAGCTGGGAAAACTATGCCTTGTTCTAATGCTCTTTGGGAACCGCTTGCGTAGCCCCACAGACCTGGGGGCTGCGGGCTTTCCTGCTGCCTTCAGCCTCGACACCACCCTTTCCCACTTGGCGCCGCGCCAGGCACAAAAATGGCCATATGGCTGGAGATGGGTCCCCCGCCCAAAGAGCCAGCAGGGAAAACTATGCCTTGTTCTAAAGCTCTTTGGGAACCGCTTGCGTAGCCCCACAGACCTGGGGGCTGCGGGCTTTGCTGCTGCCTTCAGCCGCGACACCACCGTTTCCCAATTGGCGCCGCGCCAGGCACAAAAATGGCCATATGGCTGGAGATGGGTCCCCCGCCCAAAGACCAGGAGGGAAAACTATGCCTTCTTCTAAAGCTCTTTGGGAACAGCTTGCGTAGCCCCACAGACCTGGGGGCTGCGGGCTTTCCTGCTGCCTTCAGCCTCGACACCACCCTTTCCCACCTGGCACCGCGCCAGGCACATAAATGGCCATATGGCTGGAGATGGGTCCCCTGCCCAAGGAGCCATTAGGGAAAACTATGCCTTGTTCTAAAGGTCTCTGGGAACCGCTTGCGTAGCCCCACAGACCTGGGGGCTGCGGGCTTTCCTGCTGCCTTCAGCCTCAAAGCCACCCTTTCCCACTTGGCGCCGGGCCAGGCACAAAAATGGCCATACGGCTGGAGATGGGTCCCCTGCCCAAGGAGCCAGCAGGGAAAACTATGCCTTCTTCTAAAGCTCTTTGGGAACAGCTTGCGTAGCCCCACAGACCTGGGGGCTGCGGGCTTTCCTGCTGCCTTCAGCCTCGATACCACGATTTCCGTCTGGGCGCCGCGCCAGGCACATAAATGGCCATACGGCTGGAGATGGGTGCCACGCCCAAAGAGCCAGCAGGGAAAACTATGCCTTGTTCTAAAGCTGTTTGTGAACCGCTTGCGTAGCCCCAGAGACCGGGGGGCTGGAGGCTTTCCTGCTGCCTTCAGCCTCAAAACCACCCTTTCCCACTTGGCGCCGCGCCAGGCACAAAAATGGCCATATGGCTGGAGATGGGTCCCCTGCCCAAGGAGCCATTAGGGAAAACTATGCCTTGTTCTAAAGGTCTCTGGGAACCGCTTGCGTAGCCCCACAGAGCTGGGGCTACGGGCTATCCTGCTGCCTTCAGCCTCAAACCCACCCTTTCCCACTTGGCGCCGCGCCAGGCACAAAAATGGCCATACGGCTGGAGATGGGTCCCCCGCCCAAAGAGCCAGCAGGGAAAGCTATGCCTTGTTCTAAAGCTCTTTGGGAACCGCTTGCGTAGCCCCACAGACCTGGGGGCTGCGGGCTTTCCTGCTGCCTTCAGCCTCGACACCACCCTTTCCCACTTGGCGCCGCGCTAGGCACAAAAATGACTTATGGCTGGAGATGGTTCCCCTGCCCAAGGAGCCAGCAGGGAAAACTATGCCTTCTTCTAAAGCTCTTTCGGAACAGCTTGCTTGGCCCCACAGACCTGGGGGCTGCGGGCTTTCCTGCTGCCTTCAACCTCAACACCACCATTTCCCACTTGGCGCCACGCCAGGCACAAAAATGGCCATACGGCTGGAGATGGGTCCCCTGCCCAGGGAACCATTAGGGAAAACTATGCCTTGTTCTAAAGGCCTTTGGGAACCGCTTGCGTAGCCCCACAGACCTGGGGGCTGATGGCTTTCCTGCTGCCTTCAGCCTCGACACCACCCTTTCCCACTTGGCGCCGCGCCAGGCACAAATTGACCTATGGCTGGAGATAGGTCCCCCGCCCAAAGAGCTAGCAGGGAAAACTATGCCTTGTTCTAAAGCTCTTTGGGAACCGCTTGCGTAGCCCCACAGACCTGGGGGCTGCGGGCTTTCCTGCTGCCTTCAACCTCAACACCACCGTTTCCCACTTGGCGCCGCGCCAGGCACAAAAATGGCCTATGACTAGAGATGGGTCCCACGCCCAAAGACCCATCAGGGAAATCTGTGCCTTGTTCTAAAGGTCTTTGGGAACCGCTTGCGTAGCCCCACAGACCTGGGGGCTGCGGGCTTTCCTGCTGCCT
The DNA here is from genome assembly GCF_028500815.1 of Rissa tridactyla. Taxonomy (NCBI): domain Eukaryota; kingdom Metazoa; phylum Chordata; class Aves; order Charadriiformes; family Laridae; genus Rissa; species Rissa tridactyla. Next base: position 246,072 of record NW_026530017.1, on the reverse strand, counting down.
TCAGCCTCGACAACACCCTTTCCCACTAGGTGCCGCGCCAGGCACAATAATGGCCATACGGCTGGAGATGGGTCTCCCGCCCAAGGAGGCAGCAGGGGAAAACTATGCCTTGTTCTAAAGCTCTTTGGGAACCGCTTGCGTAGCCTCACAGACATGGGGGCTGCAGGCTTTGCTGCTGCCTTCAGCCTCAAAGCCATCCTTTCCCACTTGGCACCGCGCCCTGCACAAAAATGGCTTGTGGCTGGAGATGGGTCCCCCGCCCAATGAGCCAGCAGGGAAAACTATGCCTTGTTCTAATGCTCTTTGGGAACCGCTTGCTTGGACCCACAGACCTGGGGGCTGCAGGCTTTCCTGCTACCTTCAACCTCAATACCACCGTTTTCCACTTGGCGCCGCGCCAGGCACAAAAATGGCATATGACTAGAGATGGGTCCCCCGCCCAAAGACCCATCAGGGAAATCTGTGCCTTGTTCTAAAGCTCTTTGGGAACCGCTTGCGTAGCCCCACAGATCTGGGGGCTGCGGGCTTTCCTGCTGCCTTCAGCCTCAAAACCACCCTTTCCCTCTGGGCGCCGCGCCAGGCACAAAAATGGCCATATGTCTGGAGATGGGTCTCCCGCCCAAGGAGCCATTAGGGAAAACTGTGCCTTGTTCTAAAGCTCTTTGGGAACCGCTTGCGTAGCCCCACAGACCTGGGGGCTGCGGGCTTTCCTGCTGCCTTCAGCCTCAAAACCACCCTTTCCCTCTGGGCGCCGCGCCAGGCACAAAAATGGCCATACGGCTGGAGATGGGTATCCCGCCCAAGGAGGTAGCAGGGAAAACTATGCCTTGTTCTAAAGCTCTTTGGGAACCTCTTGCGTAGCCCCACAAACCTGGGGGATGCGGGCTTTCCTGCTGCCTTCAGCCTCAAAACCACCCTTTCCCTCTGGGCGCCGCGCCAGGCACAAAAATGGCCATATGTCTGGAGATGGGTCCCACGCCCAAGGAGCCAGCAGGGAAAACTATGCCTTCTTCTAAAGCTCTTTGGGAACCACTTGTGTAGCCCCACAGACCTGGGGGCTGCAGGCTTTCTTGCTGCCTTCAGCCTCAAAGCCACCCTTTCCCACTTGGCGCCGCGCCAGGCACAAAAATGGCCATATGGCTGGAGATGGGTTCCCCGCCCAAAGAGCCAGCAGGGAAAACTATGCCTTGTTCTAAAGCTCTTTGGGAACCACTTGCGTAGCCCCACAGACCTGGGGGCTGCGGGCTTTCCTGCTGCCTTCAGCCTCGACACCACCCTTTCCCACTTGGCGCTGTGCCAGGCACAAAAATGGCCATATGGCTGGAGATCGGTCCCCCGCCCAAAGAGCCAGCAGGGAAAACTATGCCTTGTTCTAAAGCTCTTTGGGAACCGCTTGCGTAGCCCCAGAGACCTGGGGGCTGGAGGCTTTCCTGCTGCCTTCAGCCTCAAAACCACCCTTTCCCACTTGGCGCCGCGCCAGGCACAAAAATGGCCATACGGCTGGAGATGGGTCCCCTGCCCAAAGAGCCAGCAGGGAAAAATCTGCCTTGTTCTAAAGCTCTTTGGGAACCGCTTGCGTAGCCCCACAGACCTGGGGGCTGCGGGCTTTCCTGCTGCCTTCAGCCTCGACACCACCCTTTCCCACTTGGCGCCGCGCCAGGCACAAAAATGGCCTATGGCTAGAGATGGTTCCCACGCCCAAGGAGCCAGCAGGGAAAACTATGCCTTGTTCTAAAGCTCTTTGGGAACCACTTGCGTAGCCCCACAGACCTGGGGGCTGCGGGCTTTCCTGCTGCCTTCAGCCTCAAAACCACCCTTTCCCACTTGGTGCCGCGCCAGGCACAAAAATGGCCATATGGCTGGAGATGGGTCCCCGGCCCAAGGAGCGAGCAGGGAAAACTATGCCTTCTTCTAAAGCTCTTTGGGAACCGCTTGCGTAGCCTCACAGACATGGGGGCTGCAGGCTTTCCTGCTGCCTTCAGCCTCAAAGCCATCCTTTCCCACTTGGCACCGCGCCAGGCACAAAAATGGCTTGTGGCTGGAGATGGGTCCCGTGCCCAAGGAGCCAGCAGGGAAAACTATGCCTTGTTCTAATGCTCTTTGGGAACCGCTTGCTTGGACCCACAGACCTGGGGGCTGCAGGCTTTCCTGCTGCCTTCAACCTCAAAACCACCGTTTTCCACTTGGCGCCGCGCCAGGCACAAAAATGGCCTATGACTAGAGATGGGTCCCCCGCCCAAAGACCCATCAGGGAAATCTGTGCCTTGTTCTAAAGCTCTTTGGGAACCGCTTGCGTAGCCCCACAGACCTGGGGGCTGCGGGCTTTCCTGCTTCCTTCAGCCTCGACACCACCCTTTCCCACTTGGCGCCGTGCCAGGCACAAAAATGGCCATACGGCTGGAGGTGGGTCCCCTGCCCAAGGAGACAGCAAGGAAAACTCTGCCTTGTTCTAAAGCTCTTTGGGAACCGCTTGCGTAGCCCCACAGACCTGGGGGCTGCAGGCTTTCCTGCTGCCTTCAGCCTCGACACCACCCTTTCCCACTTGGTGCCGCGCTAGGCACAAAAATGGCCATAAGGCTGGAGATGGTTATCCCGCCCAAGGAGGTAGCAGGGATAACTATGCCTTGTTCTAAAGCTCTTTGGGAACCTCTTGCGTAGCCCCACAGACCTGGGGGATGCGGGCTTTCCTGCTGCCTTCAGCCTCAAAACCACCCTTTCCCTCTGGGCGCCGCGCCAGGCACAAAAATGGCCATATGTCTGGAGATGGGTCCCCTGCCCAAGGAGCCATTAGGGAAAACTATGCCTTGTTCTAAAGGTCTTTGGGAACCGCTTGCGTAGCCCCACAGACCTTGGGGGCTGCGGGCTTTCCTGCTGCCTTCAGCCTCAAAACCACCCTTTCCCACTTGGCGCCGCGCTACGCACAAAAGTGACTTATGGCTGGAGATGGGTTCCCCGCCCAAAGAGCCAGCAGGGAAAAATCTGCCTTGTTCTAAAGCTCTTTGGGAACCGCTTGCGTAGCCCCACAGACGTGGGGGCTGCAGGCTTTGCTGCTGCCTTCAGCCTCAAAACCACCCTTTCCCACTTGGCGCCGTGCCAGGAACAAAAATGGCCATACGGCTGGAGATGGGTCCCCTGCCCAAAGAGCCAGCAGGGAAAACTATGCCTTGTTCTAAAGTTCTTTGGGAACCGCTTGCGTAGCCCCACAGACCTGTGGGCTGCGGGCTTTCCTGCTGCCTTCAGCCTCGACACCACCCTTTCCCACTTGGCTCCGCATCAGGCACAAAAATGGCCATATGGCTGGAGATGGGTCCCCTGCCCAAAAAGCCAGCAGGGAAAACTATGCCTTGTTCTAAAGGTCTCTGGGAACCGCTTGCATAGCCCCACAGACCTGGGGGCTGCGGGCTTTCCTGCTGCCTTCAGCCTCAAAGCCACCCTTTCCCACTTGGCGCCGCGCCAGGCACAAAAATGGCCTATGGCTGGAGATGGGTTCCACGCCCAAAGAGCCATTAGGGAAAACTATGCCTTGTTCTAAAGCTCTTTGGGAACCGCTTGCGTAGCCCCACAGACCTGGGGGCTGCGGGCTTTCCTGCTGCCTTCAGCCTCGACACCACCCTTTCCCACTTGGCGCCGCGCCAGGCACAAAAATGGCCATACGGCTGGAGATGGGTCCCCCGCCCAAAGAGCCAGCAGGGAAAACTATGCCTTGTTCTAAAGCTCTTTGGGAACCGCTTGCGTAGCCCCACAGACCTGGGGCCTGCGGGCTTTCCTGCTGCCTTCAGCCTCGACACCACCCTTTCCCACTTGGTGCCGCGCCAGGCACAAAAATGGCCATATGGCTGGAGATGAGTGCCACGGCCAAAGAGCCAGCAGGGAAAACTATGCCTTGTTCTAAAGCTCTTTGGGAACCGCTTGCGTAGCCCCACAGACCTGGGGGCTGCGGGCTTTCCTGCTGCCTTCTGCCTCGATACCACCATTTCCGTCTGGGTGCCGGGCCAGGCACAAAAATGGCCATACGGCTGGAGATGGGTCCCCCGCCAAGGAGCCAGCAGGGAAAACTATGCCTTGTTCTAAAGCTCTTTGGGAACCACTTGAGTAAACCCACAGACCTGGGGCCTGCAAGCTTTGCTTCTGCCTTCAGCCTCAAAGCCACCCTTTCCCACTTGGCGCCGCGCCAGGCACAAAAATGGCCATATGTCTGGAGATGGGTCCCCTGCCCAAGGAGCCATTAGGGAAAACAATGCCTTGTTCTAAAGGTCTTTGGGAACCGCTTGCGTAGCCCCACAGACCTGGGGGCTGCGGGCTTTCCTGCTGCCTTCAGCCTCAAAACCACCCTTTCCCACTTGGCGCCGCGCTACGCACAAAAGTGACTTATGGCTGGAGATGGGTCCCCCGCCCAAAGAGCCAGCACGGAAAAATCTGCCTTGTTCTAAAGCTCTTTGGGAACCGCTTGCGTAGCCCCACAGACGTGGGGGCGGCAGGCTTTGCTGCTGCCTTCAGCCTCAAAACCACCCTTTCCCACTTGGCGCCGTGCCAGGAACAAAAATGGCCATACGGCTGGAGATGGGTCCCCTGCCCAAAGAGCCAGCAGGGAAAACTATGCCTTGTTCTAAAGTTCTTTGGGAACCGCTTGCGTAGCCCCACAGACCTGGGGGCTGCAGGCTTTCCTGCTGCCTTCAGCCTCGACACCACCCTTTCCCACTTGGCGCCGCGCCAGGCACAAAAATGGCCATACGGCTGGAGATGGGTCCCCCGTCCAAAGAGCAAGCAGGGAAAACTATGCCTTGTTCTAAAGCTTTTTGGGGACCGCTTGCGTAGCCCTACAAACCTGGAGCTGCAGGCTTTCCTGCTGCCTTCAGCCTCGACACCACCCTTTCCCACTTGGTGCCGCGCTAGGCACAAAAATGGCCATACGGCTGGAGATGGGTATCCCGCCCAAGGAGGTAGCAGGGATAACTATGCCTAGTTCTAAAGCTCTTTGGGAACCTCTTGCGTAGCCCCACAAACCTGGGGGATGCGGGCTTTCCTGCTGCCTTCAGCCTCAAAACCACCCTTTCCCTCTGGGCGCCGCGCCAGGCACAAAAATGGCCATATGTCTGGAGATGGGTACCCCGCCCAAGGAGCCAGCAGGGAAAACTATGCCTTGTTCTAAAGCTCTTTGGGAACCACTTGTGTAGCCCCACAGACCTGGGGGCTGCAGGCTTTCCTGCTGCCTTCAGCCTCAAAGCCACCCTTTCCCACTTGGCGCCGCGCCAGGCACAAAAATGGCCTATGGCTGGAGATGGGTTCCCCGCCCAAAGAGCCAGCAGGGAAAACTATGCCTTGTTCTAAAGCTCTTTGGGAACCACTTGCGTAGCCCCACAGACCTGGGGGCTGCGGGCTTTCCTGCTGCCTTCAGCCTCGACACCACCCTTTCCCACTTGGCGCTGTGCCAGGCACAAAAATGGCCATATGGCTGGAGATCGGTCCCCCGCCCAAAGAGCCAGCAGGGAAAACTATGCCTTGTTCTAAAGCTCTTTGGGAACCGCTTGCGTAGCCCCAGAGACCTGGGGGCTGCGGGCTTTCCTGCTGCCTTCAGCCTCGACACCACCCTTTCCCACTTGGCGCCGCGCCAGGCACAAAAATGGCCATACGGCTGGAGATGGGTGCCACGCCCAAAGAGCCAGCAGGGAAAACTATGCCTTGTTCTAAAGCTCTTTGGGAACCGCTTGCGTAGCCCCACAGACCTGGGGGCTGCAGGCTTTCCTGCTGCCTTCATCCTCAAAGCCACCCTTTCCCACTTGGCACCGCGCCAGGCACAAAAATGGCCATATGTCTGGAGATGGGTCCCCTGCCCAAGGAGCCAGCAGGGAAAAATATGCCTTGTTCTAAAGCTCTTTGGGAACCGCTTGCGTAGCCCCACAGACCTGGGGGCTGCGGGCTTTCCTGCTGCCTTCAGCCTCAAAACCACCCTTTCCCACTTGGCGCCGCGCTACGCACAAAAGTGACTTATGGCTGGAGATGGGTCCCCCGCCCAAAGAGCCAGCAGGGAAAAATCTGCCTTGTTCTAAAGCTCTTTGGGAACCGCTTGCGTAGCCCCACAGACCTGGGGGCTGATGGCTTTCCTGCTGCCTTCAGCCTCAAAACCACCCTTTCCCACTTGGCGCCGTGCCAGGAACAAAAATGGCCATACGGCTGGAGATGGGTCCCCTGCCCAAAGAGCCAGCAGGGAAAACTATGCCTTGTTCTAAAGTTCTTTGGGAACCGCTTGCGTAGCCCCACAGACCTGGGGGCTGCGGGCTTTCCTGCTGCCTTCAGCCTCGACACCACCCTTTCCCACTTGGCTCCGCATCAGGCACAAAAATGGCCTATGGCTGGAGATGGGTCCCCCGCACAAAGAGCCAGCAAGGAAAACAATGCCTTGTTCTAAAGCTCTTTGGGAACCGCTTGCGTAGCCCCACAGACCTGGGGGCTGCAGGCTTTCCTGCTGCCTTCAGCCTCAAAGCCACCCTTTCCCACTTGGCGCCGCGCCAGGCACAAAAATGGCCATACGGCTGGAGATGGGTCCCCCGTCCAAAGAGCAAGCAGGGAAAACTATGCCTTGTTCTAAAGCTTTTTGGGGACCGCTTGCGTAGCCCTACAAACCTGGAGCTGCAGGCTTTCCTGCTGCCTTCAGCCTCGACACCACCCTTTCCCACTTGGTGCCGCGCTAGGCACAAAAATGGCCATACGGCTGGAGATGGGTATCCCGCCCAAGGAGGTAGCAGGGATAACTATGCCTGGTTCTAAAGCTCTTTGGGAACCTCTTGCGTAGCCCCACAAACCTGGGGGATGCGGGCTTTCCTGCTGCCTTCAGCCTCAAAACCACCCTTTCCCTCTGGGCGCCGCGCCAGGCACAAAAATGGCCATATGTCTGGAGATGGGTACCCCGCCCAAGGAGCCAGCAGGGAAAACTATGCCTTGTTCTAAAGCTCTTTGGGAACCACTTGTGTAGCCCCACAGACCTGGGGGCTGCAGGCTTTCCTGCTGCCTTCAGCCTCAAAGCCACCCTTTCCCACTTGGCGCCGCGCCAGGCACAAAAATGGCCTATGGCTGGAGATGGGTTCCCCGCCCAAAGAGCCAGCAGGGAAAACTATGCCTTGTTCTAAAGCTCTTTGGGAACCACTTGCGTAGCCCCACAGACCTGGGGGCTGCGGGCTTTCCTGCTGCCTTCAGCCTCGACACCACCCTTTCCCACTTGGCGCTGTGGCAGGCACAAAAATGGCCATATGGCTGGAGATCGGTCCCCCGCCCAAAGAGCCAGCAGGGAAAACTATGCCTTGTTCTAAAGCTCTTTGGGAACCGCTTGCGTAGCCCCAGAGACCTGGGGGCTGCAGGCTTTCCTGCTGCCTTCAGCCTCAAAACCACCCTTTCCCACTTGGCGCCGCGCCAGGCACAAAAATGGCCATACGGCTGGAGATGGGTCCCCTGCCCAAAGAGCCAGCAGGGAAAACTATGCCTTGTTCTAAAGCTCTTTGGGAACCGCTTGCGTAGCCCCACAGACCTGGGGCCTGCGGGCTTTCCTGCTGCCTTCAGCCTCGACACCACCCTTTCCCACTTGGCGCCGCGCCAGGCACAAAAATGGCCTATGGCTAGAGATGGTTCCCACGCCCAAGGAGCCAGCAGGGAAAACTAAGCCTTGTTCTAAAGCTCTTTGGGAACCACTTGCGTAGCCCCACAGACCTGGGGGCTGCGGGCTTTCCTGCTGCCTTCAGCCTCAAAACCACCCTTTCCCACTTGGTGCCGCGCCAGGCACAAAAATGGCCATATGGCTGGAGATCGGTCCCCCGCCCAAAGAGCCAGCAGGGAAAACTATGCCTTGTTCTAAAGCTCTTTGGGAACCGCTTGCGTAGCCCCACAGACCTGGGGGCTGCGGGCTTTCCTGCTGCCTTCTGCCTCGATACCACCATTTCCGTCTGGGTGCCGGGCCAGGCACAAAAATGGCCATACGGCTCGAGATGGGTCCCCGGCCCAAGGAGCGAGCAGGGAAAACTATGCCTTGTTCTAAAGCTCTTTGGGAACCGCTTGCGTAGCCTCACAGACATGGGGGCTGCAGGCTTTGCTGCTGCCTTCAGCCTCAAAGCCATCCTTTCCCACTTGGCACCGCGCCCTGCACAAAAATGGCTTGTGGCTGGAGATGGGTCCCCCGCCCAATGAGACAGCAGGGAAAACTATGCCTTGTTCTAATGCTCTTTGGGAACCGCTTGCTTGGACCCACAGACCTGGGGGCTGCAGGCTTTCCTGCTGCCTTCAACCTCAATACCACCGTTTTCCACTTGGCGCCGCGCCAGGCACAAAAATGGCCTATGACTAGAGATGGGTCCCCCACCCAAAGACCCATCAGGGAAATCTGTGCCTTGTTCTAAAGCTCTTTGGGAACCGCTTGCGTAGCCCCACAGACCTGGGGGCTGCGGGCTTTCCTGCTGCCTTCAGCCTCAAAACCACCCTTTCCCTCTGGGCGCCGCGCCAGGCACAAAAATGGCCATATGGCTGGAGATGGGTCCCCCGCCAAGGAGCCAGCAGGGAAAAATATGCCTTGTTCTAAAGCTCTTTGGGAACCACTTGAGTAACCCCACAGACCTGGGGGCTGCAGGCTTTGCTGCTGCCTTCAGCCTCAAAGCCGCCCTTACCCACTTGGCGCCACGCCAGGCACAAAAATGGCCATATGTCTGGAGATGGGTCCCACGCCCAAGGAGCCAGCAGGGAAAACAATGCCTTGTTCTAAAGGTCTTTGGGAACCGCTTGCGTAGCCCCAAAGACCTGGGGGCTGCAGGCTTTCCTGCTGCCTTCAGCCTCCACACAACCCTTTCCCACTTGGTGCCGCGCTACGCACAAAAATGACTAATGGCTGGAGATGGGTCTCCCGCCCAAGGAGGTAGCAGGGAAAACTATGCCTTGTTCTAAAGCTCTTTGGGAACCGCTTGCGTAGCCCCACAGACCTGGGTCCTGCTGGCTTTCCTGCTGCCTTCAACCTCAACACCACCGTTTCCCACTTGGCGCCGCGCCAGGCACAAAAATGGCCTATGACTAGAGATGGGTCCCACGCCCAAAGACCCATCAGGGAAATCTGTGCCTTCTTCTAAAGCTCTTTGGGAACGGCTTGCGTAGCCCCACACACCTGGGGCCTGCGGGCTTTCCTGCTGCCTTCAACCTCAACACCACCATTTCCCACTTGGCGCCACGCCAGGCACAAAAATGGCCATATGGCTGGAGATGGGTTCCCCGCCCAAGGAGCCAGCAGGGAAAACTATGCCTTCTTCTAAAGCTCTTTGGGAACCGCTTGCGTAGCCCCACAAACCTGGGGGCTGCGGGCTTTCCTGCTGCCTTCAGCCTCAACACCACCCTTTCCCACCTAGCGCCGCGCCAGGCACATAAATGGCCATATGGCTGGAGATGGGTCCCCTGCCCAAGGAGCCATTAGGGAAAACTATGCCTTGTTCTAAAGGTCTCTGGGAACCGCTTGCGTAGCCCCACAGACCTGGGGGCTGCGGGCTTTCCTGCTGCCTTCAGCCTCAAAACCACCCTTTCCCTCTGGGCGCCGCGCCAGGCACAAAAATGGCCATATGGCTGGAGATGGGTCCCCTGCCCAAGGAGCCAACAGGGAAAACTATGCCTTGTTCTAAAGGTCTTTGGGAACCGCTTGCGTAGCCCCACAGACCTGGGGGCTGCGGGCTTTCCTGCTGCCTTCAGCCTCAAAACCACCCTTTCCCACTTGGCGCCGCGCCAGGCACAAAAATGGCCATACGTCTGGAGATGGGTCCCCCGCCCAAAGAGACAGCAGGGAAAACTATGCCTTGTTCTAAAGCTCTTTGGGAACCGCTTGCGTAGCCCAACAGACCTGGGGGCTGCGGGCTTTCCTGCTGCCTTCAGCCTCAACACCACCCTTTCCCACCTGGCGCCGCGCCAGGCACATAAATGGCCATACGGCTGGAGATGGGTCCCCCGCCCAAAGAGCCAGCAGGGAAAACTATGCCTTGTTCTAAAGCTCTTTGGGAACCGCTTGCGTAGCCCCACAGACCTGGGGGCTGCAGGCTTTCCTGCTGCCTTCAGCCTCAAAACCACCCTTTCCCACTTGGCGCCGCGCCAGGCACAAAAATGGCCATATGGCTGGAGATGGGTCCCCCGCCCAAAGAGTCAGCAGGGAAAACTATGCCTTATTCTAAAGCTCTTTGGGAACCTCTTGCGTAGCCCCACAGACCTGGGGGCTGCGGGCTTTCCTGCTGCCTTCAGCCTCGACACCATCCTTTCCCACTTGGGGCCGCGCCAGGCACAAAAATGGCCATACGGCTGGAGATGGGTCCCCTGCCCAAAGAGACTGCAGGGAAAAGTATGCCTTGTTCTAAAGCTCTTTGGGAACCGCTTGCTTAGCCCCACAAACCTGGGGGCTGCAGGCTTTCCTGCTGCATTCAGCCTCAACACGACCCTTTCCCACTTGGCGACGCGCCAGGCACATAAATGGCCATACGGCTGGAGATGGGTCCCATGCCCAAAGAGCCATCAGGGAAAACTATGCCTTGTTCTAAAGCTCTTTGGGAACCGCTTGCGTAGCCCCACAGACCTGGGGGCTGCAGGCTTTCCTGCTGCCTTCAGCTGCGACACCACCCTTTCCCACTTGGCGCCGCGCCAGGCACAAAAATGGCGATATGGCTGGAGATGGGTCCCCTGCCCAAGGAGCCAGCAGGGAAAACTATGCCTTGTTCTAAAGCTCTTTGGGAACTGCTTGCGTAGCCCCACAGACCTGGGGCCTGCGGGCGCGCGCCAGGCACAAAAATGGCCATACGGCTGGAGATGGGTCCCCCGCCCAAAGAGCCAGCACGGAAAGCTATGCCTTGTTCTAAAGCTCTTTGGGAACCGCTTGCGTAGCCCCACAGACCTGGGGGCTGCGGGCTTTCCTGCTGCCTTCAGCCTCGACACCACCCTTTCCCACTTGGCGCCGCGCTAGGCACAAAAATGACCTATGGCTGGAGATGGGTCCCCCGCCCAAAGACCCATCAGGGAAATCTGTGCCTTGTTCTAAAGCTCTTTGGGAACCGCTTGCGTAGCCCCACAGACCTGGGGGCTGCGGGCTTTCCTGCTGCCTTCAGCCTCGACACCACCCTTTCCCACTTGGCGCCACGCCAGGCACAAAAATGGCCATACGGCTGGAGATGGGTCCCCTGCCCAGGGAACAATTAGGGAAAACTATGCCTTGTTCTAAAGGTCTTTGGGAACCGCTTGCGTAGCCCCACAGACCTGGGGGCTGATGGCTTTCCTGCTGCCTTCAGCCTCGACACCACCCTTTCCCACTTGGCGCCACGCCAGGCACAAATTGACCTATGGTTGGAGATTGGTCCCCCGCCCAAAGAGCTAGCAGGGAAAACTATGCCTTGTTCTAAAGCTCTTTGGGAACCGCTTGCGTAGCCCCACAGACCTGGGACCTGCGGGCTTTCCTGCTGCCTTCAGCCTCGACAACACCCTTTCCCACTAGGTGCCGCGCCAGGCACAATAATGGCCATACGGCTGGAGATGGGTCTCCCGCCCAAGGAGGTAGCAGGGAAAACTATGCCTTGTTCTAAAGCTCTTTGGGAACCTCTTGCGTAGCCCCACAGACCTGGGGGATGCGGGCTTTCCTGCTGCCTTCAGCATCAAAACCACCCTTTCCCTCTGGGCGCCGCGCCAGGCACAAAAATGGCCATATGGCTGGAGATGGGTCCCACGCCCAAGGAGCCAGCAGGGAAAACTATGCCTTGTTCTAAAGCTCTTTGGGAACCGCTTGCGTAGCCCCACAGACCTGGGGGCTGCAGGCTTTTCTGCTGCCTTCAGCCTCAAAGCCACCCTTTCCCACTTGGCGCCGCGCCAGGCACAAAAATGGCCTATGGCTGGAGATGGGTCCCCCGCCCGAGGAGCCAACAGGGAAAACTATGCCTTGTTCTAAATCTCTTTGGGAACTACTTGCGTAGCCCAACAGATCTGGGGCCTGCGGGCTTTCCTGCTGCCTTCAGCCTCGACACCACCCTTTCACACTAGGTGCCGCGCCAGGCACAAAAATGGCCATACGGCTGGAGATGGGTCCCCTGCCCAAAGAGCCAGCAGGGAAAACTATGCCTTGTTCTAAAGCTCTTTGGGAACTGCTTGCGTAGCCCCACAGACCTGGGGGCTGCGGGCTTTCCTGCTGCCTTCAGCCTCGACAACACCCTTTCCCACTTGGCGCCGCGCCAGGCACAAAAATGGCCATACGGCTGGAGATGGGTACCCCGCCCAAAGAGCCATCAGGGAAAGCTATGCCTTGTTCTAAAGCTCTTTGGGAACCGCTTGCGTAGCCCCACAGACCTGGGGGCTGCAGGCTTTCCTGCTGCCTTCAGCCTCGACACCACCCTTTCCCACTTGGCGCCGCACCTGGCACAAAAATGGCCATATGGCAGGAGATGGGTCCCCCGCCCAAAGAGCCAGCAGGGAAAACTATGCCTTCTTCTAAAGCTCTTTGGGAACAGCTTGCGTAGCCCCAGAGACCTGGGGGCTGCGGGCTTTCCTGCTGCCTTCAACCTCAACACCACCCTTTCCCACTTGGCGCCGCGCCAGGCACATAAATGGCCATACGGCTGGAGATGGGTCCCCTGCCCAAAGAGCCAGCAGGGAAAACTGTGCCTTGTTCTAAAGCTCTTTGGGAACTGCTTGCGTAGCCCCACAGACCTGGGGCCTGTGGGCTTTCCTGCTGCCTTCAGCCTCGACACCATCCTTTCCCACTTGGCGCCGCGCCAGGCACAAAAATGGCCATACGGCTGGAGATGGGTCCCCTGCCGAAAGAGCCAGCAGGGAAAAATATGCCTTGTTCTAAAGCTCTTTGGGAACCGCTTGCGTAGCCCCACAGACCTGGGGGCTGCGGGCTTTCCTGCTGCCTTCAGCCTCGATACCACCATTTCCCTCTGAGCGCCGGGCCAGGCCCAAAAATGGCCATACGGCTGGAGATGGGTGCCCCGCCCAAAGAGCCAGCAGGGAAAACTATGCCTTGTTCTAAAGCTCTTTGGAAACCGCTTCCTTGGCCCCACAGACCTGGGGGCTGCGGGTTTTCCTGCTGCCTTCAGCCTCGACAACACCCTTTCCCACTTGGCGCCTATCCAGGCCCAAAAATGGCCATACGGCTGGAGATGGGTCCCCTGCCCAAAGAGCCAGCAGGGAAAAGTATGCCTTGTTCTAAAGCTCTTTGGGAACCGCTTGCGTAGCCCCACAGACCTGGGGGCTGCGGGCTTTCCTGCTGCCTTCAGCCTCGACACCACCCTTTCCCACTTGGCGCCGCGCTAGGCACAAAAATGACCTATGGCTGGAGATGGGTCCCCCGCCCAAAGAGCCAGCAGGGAAAACTATGCCTTGTTCTAAAGCTCTTTGGGAACAGCTTGCTTGGCCCCACAGACCTGGGGGCTGATGGCTTTCCTGCTGCCTTCAGCCTCGACACCACCCTTTCCCACTTGGCGCCGCGCCAGGCACAATAATGGCCATACGGCTGGAGATGGGTCTCCCGCCCAAGGAGGTAGCAGGGAAAACTATGCCTTGTTCTAAAGCTCTTTGGGAACCTCTTGCGTAGCCCCACAGACCTGGGGGATGCGGGCTTTCCTGCTGCCTTCAACCTCAACACCACCATTTCCCACTTGGCGCCACGCCAGGCACAAAAATGGCCATACGGCTGGAGATGGGTCCCCTGCCCAGGGAACAATTAGGGAAAACTATGCCTTGTTCTAAAGCTCTTTGGGAACCGCTTGCGTAGCCCCACAGACCTGGGACCTGCGGGCTTTCCTGCTGCCTTCAGCCTCGACAACACCCTTTCCCACTAGGTGCCGCGCCAGGCACAATAATGGCCATACGGCTGGAGATGGGTCTCCCGCCCAAGGAGGTAGCAGGGAAAACTATGCCTTGTTCTAAAGCTCTTTGGGAACCTCTTGCGTAGCCCCACAGACCTGGGGGATGCGGGCTTTCCTGCTGCCTTCAGCATCAAAACCACCCTTTCCCACTTGGCGCCGCGCCAGGCACAAAAATGGCCTATGGCTGGAGATGGGTCCCCCGCCCGAGGAGCCAACAGGGAAAACTATGCCTTGTTCTAAATCTCTTTGGGAACTACTTGCGTAGCCCAACAGATCTGGGGCCTGCGGGCTTTCCTGCTGCCTTCAGCCTCGACACCACCCTTTCACACTAGGTGCCGCGCCAGGCACAAAAATGGCCATACGGCTGGAGATGGGTCCCCTGCCCAAAGAGCCAGCAGGGAAAACTATGCCTTGTTCTAAAGCTCTTTGGGAACTGCTTGCGTAGCCCCACAGACCTGGGGGCTGCGGGCTTTCCTGCTGCCTTCAGCCTCGACACCACCCTTTCCCACTTGGCGCCGCGCCAGGCACATAAATGGCCATACGGCTGGAGATGGGTACCATGCCCAAAGAGCCATCAGGGAAAACTATGCCTTGTTCTAAAGCTCTTTGGGAACCGCTTGCGTAGCCCCACAGACGTGGGGGCTGCAGGCTTTCCTGCTGCCTTCAGCTGCGACACCACCCTTTCCCACTTGGCGCCGCGCCAGGCACAAAAATGGCGATATGGCTGGAGATGGGTCCCCTGCCGAAGGAGCCAGCAGGGAAAACTATGCCTTGTTCTAAAGCTCTTTGGGAACCGCTTGCGTAGCCCCACAGACCTGGGGGCTGCGGGCTTTCCTGCTGCCTTCAGCCTCAAAACCACCCTTTCCCTCTGGGCGCCGCGCCAGGCACAAAAATGGCCATACGGCTGGAGATGGGTCCCCTGCCCAAAGAGCCAGCAGGGAAAACTATGCCTTGTTCTAAAGCTCTTTGGGAACTGCTTGCGTAGCCCCACAGACCTGGGGCCTGCGGGCTTTCCTGCTGCCTTCAACCTCAACACCACCCTTTCCCACTTGGCGCCGCGCTAGGCACAAAAATGACCTATGGCTGGAGATGGGTCCCCCGCCCAAAGAGCCAGCAGGGAAAACTATGCCTTCTTCTAAAGCTATTTGGGAACAGCTTGCTTGGCCCCACAGACCTGGGGGCTGCGGGCTTTCCTGCTGCCTTCAACCTCAAAACCACCATTTCCCACTTGGCGCCACGCCAGGCACAAAAATGGCCATACGGCTGGAGATGGGTCCCCTGCGCAGGGAACCATTAGGGAAAACTATTCCTTGTTCTAAAGGTCTTTGGGAACCGCTTGCGTAGCCCCACAGACCTGGGGGCTGATGGCTTTCCTGCTGCCTTCAGCCTGACAACACCCTTTCCCACTAGGTGCCGCGCCAGGCACAATAATGGCCATACGGCTGGAGATGGGTCTCCCGCCCAAGGAGGTAGCAGGGAAAACTATGCCTTGTTCTAAAGCTCTTTGGGAACCGCTCGCGTAGCCCCACAGACCTGGGGGATGCGGGCTTTCCTGCTGCCTTCAGCATCAAAACCACCATTTCCCTCTGGGCGCCGCGCCAGGCACAAAAATGGCCATATGGCTGGAGATGGGTCCCACGCCCAAACAGCCAGCAGGGAAAACTATGCCTTGTTCTAATGCTCTTTGAGAACCACTTGCGTAGCCCCACAGACCTGGGGGCTGCGGGCTTTCCTGCTGCCTTCAGCCTCGACACCAGCTTTTCCCACTTGGAGCCGCGCCAGGCACAAAAATGGCCATACGGCTGGAGATGGGTCCCCTGCCCAAAGAGCCAGCAGGGAAAACTATGCCTTGTTCTAAAGCTCTTTCGGAACCACTTGCGTAGCCCCACAGACCTGGGGGCTGCGGGCTTTCCTGCTGCCTTCAGCCTCGACACCACCCTTTCTCACTTGGCGCCGCGTCAGGGACAAAAATGGCCTATGGCTAGAGATGGTTCCCACGCCCAAGGAGCCAGCAGGGAAAACTATGCCTTGTTCTAAAGCTCTTTGGGAACCGCTTGCGTAGCCCCACAGACCTGGGGGCTGCAGGCTTTCCTGCTGCCTTCAGCCTCGACACCACCCTTTCCCACTTGGCGCCGCGCCAGGCACAAAAATGGCCATACGGCTGGAGATGGGTACCCCGCCCAAAGAGCCATCAGGGAAAGCTATGCCTTGTTCTAAAGCTCTTTGGGAACCGCTTGCGTAGCCCCACAGACCTGGGGGCTGCAGGCTTTCCTGCTGCCTTCAGCCTCAAAACCACCCTTTACCACTTGGCGCCGCGCCTGGCACAAAAGTGGCCATATGGCAGGAGATGGGTCCCCCGCCCAAAGAGCCAGCAGGGAAAACTTTGCCTTGTTCTAAAGCTCTTTGGGAACCGCTTGCGTAGCCCCACAGACCTGGGGGCTGCGGGCTTTCCTGCTGCCTTCAGCCTCGACACCACCCTTTCCCACTTGGCGCCGCGCCAGGCACAAAAATGGCCATACGGCTGGAGATGGGTCCCCTGCCCAAAGAGCCAGCAGGGAAAACTATGCCTTGTTCTAAAGCTCTTTGGGAACTGCTTGCGTAGCCCCACAGACCTGGAGGCTGCGGGCTTTCCTGCTGCCTTCAGCCTCGACACCACCCTTTCCCACTTGGCGCCGCGCCAGGCACAAAAATGGCCATACGGCTGGAGATGGGTACCCCGCCCAAAGAGCCATCAGGGAAAGCTATGCCTTGTTCTAAAGCTCTTTGGGAACCGCTTGCGTAGCCCCACAGACCTGGGGGCTGCAGGCTTTCCTGCTGCCTTCAGCCTCGACACCACCCTTTCCCACTTGGCGCCGCACCTGGCACAAAAATGGCCATATGGCAGGAGATGGGTCCCCCGCCCAAAGAGCCAGCAGGGAAAACTATGCCTTCTTCTAAAGCTCTTTGGGAACAGCTTGCGTAGCCCCAGAGACCTGGGGGCTGCGGGCTTTCCTGCTGCCTTCAACCTCAACACCACCCTTTCCCACTTGGCGCCGCGCCAGGCACATAAATGGCCATACGGCTGGAGATGGGTCCCCTGCCCAAAGAGCCAGCAGGGAAAACTGTGCCTTGTTCTAAAGCTCTTTGGGAACTGCTTGCGTAGCCCCACAGACCTGGGGCCTGTGGGCTTTCCTGCTGCCTTCAGCCTCGACACCATCCTTTCCCACTTGGCGCCGCGCCAGGCACAAAAATGGCCATACGGCTGGAGATGGGTCCCCTGCCGAAAGAGCCAGCAGGGAAAAATATGCCTTGTTCTAAAGCTCTTTGGGAACCGCTTGCGTAGCCCCACAGACCTGGGGGCTGCGGGCTTTCCTGCTGCCTTCAGCCTCGATACCACCATTTCCCTCTGAGCGCCGGGCCAGGCCCAAAAATGGCCATACGGCTGGAGATGGGTGCCCCGCCCAAAGAGCCAGCAGGGAAAACTATGCCTTGTTCTAAAGCTCTTTGGAAACCGCTTCCTTGGCCCCACAGACCTGGGGGCTGCGGGTTTTCCTGCTGCCTTCAGCCTCGACAACACCCTTTCCCACTTGGCGCCTATCCAGGCCCAAAAATGGCCATACGGCTGGAGATGGGTCCCCTGCCCAAAGAGCCAGCAGGGAAAAGTATGCCTTGTTCTAAAGCTCTTTGGGAACCGCTTGCGTAGCCCCACAGACCTGGGGGCTGCGGGCTTTCCTGCTGCCTTCAGCCTCGACACCACCCTTTCCCACTTGGCGCCGCGCTAGGCACAAAAATGACCTATGGCTGGAGATGGGTCCCCCGCCCAAAGAGCCAGCAGGGAAAACTATGCCTTGTTCTAAAGCTATTTGGGAACACCTTGCTTGGCCCCACAGACCTGGGGGCTGATGGCTTTCCTGCTGCCTTCAGCCTCGACACCACCCTTTCCCACTTGGCGCCGCGCCAGGCACAATAATGGCCATACGGCTGGAGATGGGTCTCCCGCCCAAGGAGGTAGCAGGGAAAACTATGCCTTGTTCTAAAGCTCTTTGGGAACCTCTTGCGTAGCCCCACAGACCTGGGGGATGCGGGCTTTCCTGCTGCCTTCAACCTCAACACCACCATTTCCCACTTGGCGCCACGCCAGGCACAAAAATGGCCATACGGCTGGAGATGGGTCCCCTGCCCAGGGAACAATTAGGGAAAACTATGCCTTGTTCTAAAGCTCTTTGGGAACCGCTTGCGTAGCCCCACAGACCTGGGACCTGCGGGCTTTCCTGCTGCCTTCAGCCTCGACAACACCCTTTCCCACTAGGTGCCGCGCCAGGCACAATAATGGCCATACGGCTGGAGATGGGTCTCCCGCCCAAGGAGGTAGCAGGGAAAACTATGCCTTGTTCTAAAGCTCTTTGGGAACCTCTTGCGTAGCCCCACAGACCTGGGGGATGCGGGCTTTCCTGCTGCCTTCAGCATCAAAACCACCCTTTCCCTCTGGGCGCCGCGCCAGGCACAAAAATGGCCATATGGCTGGAGATGGGTCCCACGCCCAAGGAGCCAGCAGGGAAAACTATGCCTTGTTCTAAAGCTCTTTGGGAACCGCTTGCGTAGCCCCACAGACGTGGGGGCTGCAGGCTTTTCTGCTGCCTTCAGCCTCAAAGCCACCCTTTCCCACTTGGCGCCGCGCCAGGCACAAAAATGGCCTATGGCTGGAGATGGGTCCCCCGCCCGAGGAGCCAACAGGGAAAACTATGCCTTGTTCTAAATCTCTTTGGGAACTACTTGCGTAGCCCAACAGATCTGGGGCCTGCGGGCTTTCCTGCTGCCTTCAGCCTCGACACCACCCTTTCACACTAGGTGCCGCGCCAGGCACAAAAATGGCCATACGGCTGGAGATGGGTCCCCTGCCCAAAGAGCCAGCAGGGAAAACTATGCCTTGTTCTAAAGCTCTTTGGGAACTGCTTGCGTAGCCCCACAGACCTGGGGGCTGCGGGCTTTCCTGCTGCCTTCAGCCTCGACACCACCCTTTCCCACTTGGCGCCGCGCCAGGCACATAAATGGCCATACGGCTGGAGATGGGTACCATGCCCAAAGAGCCATCAGGGAAAACTATGCCTTGTTCTAAAGCTCTTTGGGAACCGCTTGCGTAGCCCCACAGACGTGGGGGCTGCAGGCTTTCCTGCTGCCTTCAGCTGCGACACCACCCTTTCCCACTTGGCGCCGCGCCAGGCACAAAAATGGCGATATGGCTGGAGATGGGTCCCCTGCCGAAGGAGCCAGCAGGGAAAACTATGCCTTGTTCTAAAGGTCTCTGGGAACCGCTTGCGTAGCCCCACAGACCTGGGGGCTGCGGGCTTTCCTGCTGCCTTCAGCCTCAAAACCACCCTTTCCCTCTGGGCGCCGCGCCAGGCACAAAAATGGCCATACGGCTGGAGATGGGTCCCCTGCCCAAAGAGCCAGCAGGGAAAACTATGCCTTGTTCTAAAGCTCTTTGGGAACTGCTTGCGTAGCCCCACAGACCTGGGGCCTGCGGGCTTTCCTGCTGCCTTCAACCTCAACACCACCCTTTCCCACTTGGCGCCGCGCTAGGCACAAAAATGACCTATGGCTGGAGATGGGTCCCCCGCCCAAAGAGCCAGCAGGGAAAACTATGCCTTCTTCTAAAGCTATTTGGGAACAGCTTGCTTGGCCCCACAGACCTGGGGGCTGCGGGCTTTCCTGCTGCCTTCAACCTCAAAACCACCATTTCCCACTTGGCGCCACGCCAGGCACAAAAATGGCCATACGGCTGGAGATGGGTCCCCTGCGCAGGGAACCATTAGGGAAAACTATTCCTTGTTCTAAAGGTCTTTGGGAACCGCTTGCGTAGCCCCACAGACCTGGGGGCTGATGGCTTTCCTGCTGCCTTCAGCCTGACAACACCCTTTCCCACTAGGTGCCGCGCCAGGCACAATAATGGCCATACGGCTGGAGATGGGTCTCCCGCCCAAGGAGGTAGCAGGGAAAACTATGCCTTGTTCTAAAGCTCTTTGGGAACCGCTCGCGTAGCCCCACAGACCTGGGGGATGCGGGCTTTCCTGCTGCCTTCAGCATCAAAACCACCATTTCCCTCTGGGCGCCGCGCCAGGCACAAAAATGGCCATATGGCTGGAGATGGGTCCCACGCCCAAGGAGCCAGCAGGGAAAACTATGCCTTGTTCTAATGCTCTTTGAGAACCACTTGCGTAGCCCCACAGACCTGGGGGCTGCGGGCTTTCCTGCTGCCTTCAGCCTCGACACCAGCTTTTCCCACTTGGAGCCGCGCCAGGCACAAAAATGGCCATACGGCTGGAGATGGGTCCCCTGCCCAAAGAGCCAGCAGGGAAAACTATGCCTTGTTCTAAAGCTCTTTCGGAACCACTTGCGTAGCCCCACAGACCTGGGGGCTGCGGGCTTTCCTGCTGCCTTCAGCCTCGACACCACCCTTTCTCACTTGGCGCCGCGTCAGGGACAAAAATGGCCTATGGCTAGAGATGGTTCCCACGCCCAAGGAGCCAGCAGGGAAAACTATGCCTTGTTCTAAAGCTCTTTGGGAACCGCTTGCGTAGCCCCACAGACCTGGGGGCTGCAGGCTTTCCTGCTGCCTTCAGCCTCGACACCACCCTTTCCCACTTGGCGCCGCGCCAGGCACAAAAATGGCCATACGGCTGGAGATGGGTACCCCGCCCAAAGAGCCATCAGGGAAAGCTATGCCTTGTTCTAAAGCTCTTTGGGAACCGCTTGCGTAGCCCCACAGACCTGGGGGCTGCAGGCTTTCCTGCTGCCTTCAGCCTCAAAACCACCCTTTACCACTTGGCGCCGCGCCTGGCACAAAAGTGGCCATATGGCAGGAGATGGGTCCCCCGCCCAAAGAGCCAGCAGGGAAAACTTTGCCTTGTTCTAAAGCTCTTTGGGAACCGCTTGCGTAGCCCCACAGACCTGGGGGCTGCGGGCTTTCCTGCTGCCTTCAGCCTCGACACCACCCTTTCCCACTTGGCGCCGCGCCAGGCACAAAAATGGCCATACGGCTGGAGATGGGTCCCCTGCCCAAAGAGCCAGCAGGGAAAACTATGCCTTGTTCTAAAGCTCTTTGGGAACTGCTTGCGTAGCCCCACAGACCTGGAGGCTGCGGGCTTTCCTGCTGCCTTCAGCCTCGACACCACCCTTTCCCACTTGGCGCCGCGCCAGGCACAAAAATGGCCATACGGCTGGAGATGGGTACCCCGCCCAAAGAGCCATCAGGGAAAGCTATGCCTTGTTCTAAAGCTCTTTGGGAACCGCTTGCGTAGCCCCACAGACCTGGGGGCTGCAGGCTTTCCTGCTGCCTTCAGCCTCAAAACCACCCTTTCCCACTTGGCGCCGCGCCAGGCACAAAAATGGCCATATGGCAGGAGATGGGTCCCCCGCCCAAGGAGCCAGCAGGGAAAACTATGCCTTCTTCTAAAGCTCTTTGGGAACAGCTTGCGTAGCCCCACAGACCTGGGGGCTGCAGGCTTTCCTGCTGCCTTCAACCTCAACACCACCCTTTCCCACTTGGTGCCGCGCCAGGCACATAAATGGCCATACGGCTGGAGATGGGTCCCCTGCCCAAAGAGCCAGCAGGGAAAAATATGCCTTGTTCTAAAGCTCTTTGGGAACCGCTTGCGTAGCCCCACAGACCTGGGGGCTGCGGGCTTTCCTGCTGCCTTCAGCCTCGATACCACGATTTCCGTCTGGGCGCCGCGCTAGGCACGTAAATGGCCATACGGCTGGAGATGGGTGCCACGCCCAAAGAGCCAGCAGGGAAAACTATGCCTTGTTCTAAAGCTGTTTGGGAACCGCTTGCGTAGCCCCAGAGACCTGGGGGCTGGAGGCTTTCCTGCTGCCTTCAGCCTCAAAACCACCCTTTCCCACTTGGCGCCGCGCCAGGCACAAAAATGGCCATATGGCTGGAGATGGGTCCCCTGCCCAAGGAGCCATTAGGGAAAACTATGCCTTGTTCTAAAGGTCTCTGGGAACCGCTTGCGTAGCCCCACAGACCTGGGGGCTGCAGGCTTTCCTGCTGCCTTCAGCCTCAAAACCACCCTTTCCCACTTGGCGCCGCGCCTGGCACAAAAATGGCCATATGGCAGGAGATGGGTCCCCCGCCCAAAGAGCCAGCAGGGAAAACTTTGCCTTGTTCTAAAGCTCTTTGGGAACCGCTTGCGTAGCCCCACAAACCTGGGGGCTGCGGGCTTTCCTGCTGCCTTCAGCCTCGACACCACCCTTTCCCACTTGGCGCCGCGCCAGGCACAAAAATGGCCATACGGCTGGAGATGGGTCCCCTGCCCAAAGAGCCAGCAGGGAAAACTATGCCTTGTTCTAAAGCTCTTTGGGAACTGCTTGCGTAGCCCCACAGACCTGGGGGCTGCGGGCTTTCCTGCTGCCTTCAGCCTCGACACCACCCTTTCCCACTTGGCGCCGCGCCAGGCACAAAAATGGCCATACGGCTGGAGATGGGTACCCCGCCCAAAGAGCCATCAGGGAAAGCTATGCCTTGTTCTAAAGCTCTTTGGGAACCGCTTGCGTAGCCCCACAGACCTGGGGGCTGCAGGCTTTCCTGCTGCCTTCAGCCTCAAAACCACCCTTTCCCACTTGGCGCCGCGCCAGGCACAAAAATGGCCATATGGCAGGAGATGGGTCCCCCGCCAAAGGAGCCAGCAGGGAAAACTATGCCTTCTTCTAAAGCTCTTTGGGAACAGCTTGCGTAGCCCCACAGACCTGGGGGCTGCGGGCTTTCCTGCTGCCTTAAACCTCAACACCACCCTTTTCCACTTGGCGCCGCGCCAGGCACATAAATGGCCATACGGCTGGAGATGGGCCCCATGCCCAAAGAGCCAGCAGGGAAAAATATGCCTTGTTCTAAAGCTCTTTGGAACCGCTTGCGTAGCCCCACAGACCTGGGGGCTGCGGGCTTTCCTGCTGCCTTCAGCCTCGATACCACCATTTCCGTCTGGGCGCCGCGCTAGGCACATAAATGGCCATACGGCTGGAGATGGGTGCCACGCCCAAAGAGCCAGCAGGGAAAACTATGCCTTGTTCTAAAGCTGTTTGGGAACCGCTTGCGTAGCCCCAGAGACCTGGGGGCTGGAGGCTTTCCTGCTGCCTTCAGCCTCGACACCACCCTTTCCCACTTGGCGCCGCGCTAGGCACAAAAATGACTTATGGCTGGAGATGGTTCCCCCGCCCAAGGAGCCAGCAGGGAAAACTATGCCTTCTTCTAAAGCTCTTTCGGAACAGCTTGCTTGGCCCCACAGACCTGGGGGCTGCGGCTTTCCTGCTGCCTTCAGCCTCGACACCACCCTTTCCCACTTGGCGCCCACGCCAGGCACAAAAATGGCCATACGGCTGGAGATGGGTCCCCTGCCCAGGGAACCATTAGGGAAAACTATGCCTTGTTCTAAAGGTCTTTGGGAACCGCTTGCGTAGCCCCACAGACCTGGGGGCTGATGGCTTTCCTGCTGCCTTCAGCCTCGACACCACCCTTTCCCACTTGGCGCCGCGCCAGGCACAAATTGACCTATGGCTGGAGATAGGTCCCCCGCCCAAAGAGCTAGCAGGGAAAACTATGCCTTGTTCTAAAGCTCTTTGGGAACCGCTTGCGTAGCCCCACAGACCTGGGGGGCTGCGGGCTTTCCTGCTGCCTTCAACCTCAACACCACCGTTTCCCACTTGGCGCCGCGCCAGGCACAAAAATGGCCTATGACTAGAGATGGGTCCCACGCCCAAAGACCCATCAGGGAAATCTGTGCCTTGTTCTAAAGGTCTTTGGGAACCGCTTGCGTAGCCCCACAGACCTGGGGGCTGCGGGCTTTCCTGCTGCCTTCAGCCTCGACAACACCCTTTCCCACTAGGTGCCGCGCCAGGCACAATAATGGCCATTACGGCTGGAGATGGGTCTCCCGCCCAAGGAGGTAGCAGGGATAACTATGCCTTGTTCTAAAGCTCTTTGGGAACCTCTTGCGTAGCCCCACAAACCTGGGGGATGCGGGCTTTCCTGCTGCCTTCAGCCTCAAAACCACCCTTTCCCCTCTGGGCGCCGCGCCAGGCACAAAAATGGCCATATGTCTGGAGATGGGTCCCACGCCCAAGGAGCCAGCAGGGAAAACTATGCCTTGTTCTAAAGCTCTTTGGGAACCACTTGTGTAGCCCCACAGACCTGGGGGCTGCAGGCTTTCCTGCTGCCTTCAGCCTCAAAGCCACCCCTTTCCCACTTGGCGCCGCGCCAGGCACAAAAATGGCCTATGGCTGGAGATGGGTTCCCCGCCCAAAGAGCCAGCAGGGAAAACTCTGCCTTGTTCTAAAGCTCTTTGGGAACGACTTGCGTAGCCCCACAGACCTGGGGGCTGCGGGCTTTGCTGCTGCCTTCAGCCTCGACACCACCCTTTCCCACTTGGCGCTGTGCCAGGCACAAAAATGGCCATATGGCTGGAGATCGGTCCCCCGCCCAAAGAGCCAGCAGGGAAAACTATGCCTTGTTCTAAAGCTCTTTGGGAACCGCTTGCGTAGCCCCACAGACCTGGGGCTGCGGGCTTTCCTGCTGCCTTCGGCCTCAAAACCACCCCTTTTCCACTTGGTGCCGCGCCAGGCACAAAAATGGCCATACGGCTGGAGATGGGTCCCCTGCCCAAAGAGCCAGCAGGGAAAACTATGCCTTGTTCTAAAGCTCTTTGGGAACCGCTTGCGTAGCCCCGCAGACCTGGGGCCTGCGGGCTTTCCTGCTGCCTTCAGCCTCGACACCACCCTTTCCCACTTGGCGCCGCGCCAGGCTCAAAAATGGCCTATGGCTAGAGATGGTTCCCACGCCCAAGGAGCCAGCAGGGAAAACTATGCCTTGTTCTAAAGCTCTTTGGGAACCACTTGCGTAGCCCCACAGACCTGGGGGCTGCGGGCTTTCCTGCTGCCTTCAGCCTCAAACCACCCTTTCCCACTTGGTGCCGCGCCAGGCACAAAAATGGCCATATGGCTGGAGATGGGTCCCACGCCCAAGGAGCCAGCAGGGAAAACTATGCCTTGTTCTAAAGCTCTTTGGGAACCGCTTGCGTAGCCCCACAGACCTGGGGCTGCCGGCTTTCCTGCTGCCTTCTGCCTCGATACCACCATTTCCGTCTGGGTGCCGGGCCAGGCACAAAAATGGCCATACGGCTCGAGATGGGTCCCGGCCCAAGGAGCGAGCAGGGAAAACTTTGCCTTGTTCTAAAGCTCTTTGGGAACCGCTTGCGTAGCCTCACAGACATGGGGGCTGCAGGCTTTGCTGCTGCCTTCAGCCTCAAAGCCATCCTTTCCCACTTGGCACCGCCGCCCAGCACAAAAAATGGCTTGTGGCTGGAGATGGGTCCCCCGCCCAATGAGCCAGCAGGGAAAACTATGCCTTGTTCTAATGCTCTTTGGGAACCGCTTGCTTGGACCCACAGACCTGGGGGCTGCAGGCTTTCCTGCTGCCTTCAACCTCAATACCACCGTTTTCCACTTGGCGCCGCGCCAGGCACAAAAATGGCCTATGGCTGGAGATGGGTCCCCCGCCCAAAGACCCATCAGGGAAATCTGTGCCTTGTTCTAAAGCTCTTTGGGAACCGCTTGCGTAGCCCCACAGACCTGGGGGCTGCGGGCTTTCCTGCTGCCTTCAGCCTCAAAACCACCCTTTCCCTCTGGGCGCCGCGCCAGGCACAAAAATGGCCATATGTCTGGAGATGGGTCTCCTGCCCAAGGAGCCATTAGGGAAAACTATGCCTTGTTCTAAAGCTCTTTGGGAACCGCTTGCGTAGCCCCACAGACGTGGGGGCTGCAGGCTTTGCTGCTGCCTTCAGCCTCAAAACCACCCTTTCCCACTTGGCGCCGTGCCAGGAACAAAAATGGCCTATGACTAGAGATGGGTCCCACGCCCAAAGACCCATCAGGGAAATCTGTGCCTTGTTCTAAAGGTCTTTGGGAACCGCTTGCGTAGCCCCACAGACCTGGGGGCTGCGGGCTTTCCTGCTGCCTTCAGCCTCGACAACACCCTTTCCCACTAGGTGCCGCGCCAGGCACAAAAATGGCCATACGGCTGGAGGTGGGTCCCCTGCCCAAGGAGACAGCAAGGAAAACTCTGCCTTGTTCTAAAGCTCTTTGGGAACCGCTTGCATAGCCCCACAGACCTGGGGGCTGCAGGCTTTCCTGCTGCCTTCAGCCTCGACACCACCCTTTCCCACTTGGCGCCGCGCCAGGCTCAAAAATGGCCATACGGCTGGAGATGGGTATCCCGCCCAAGGAGGTAGCAGGGATAACTATGCCTTGTTCTAAAGCTCTTTGGGAACGACTTGCGTAGCCCCACAGACCTGGGGGCTGCGGGCTTTCCTGCTGCCTTCAGCCTCAAAACCACCCTTTCCCTATGGGCGCCGCGCCAGGCACAAAAATGGCCATATGTCTGGAGATGGGTCCCACGCCCAAGGAGCCAGCAGGGAAAACTATGCCTTCTTCTAAAGCTCTTTGGGAACCCCTTGTGTAGCCCCACAGACCTGGGGGCTGCGGGCTTTCCTGCTGCCTTCAGCCTCGACACCACCCTTTCCCACTTGGCGCCGCGCCAGGCACAAATTGACCTATGGTTGGAGATTGGTCCCCCGCCCAAAGAGCTAGCAGGGAAAACTATGCCTTGTTCTAAAGCTCTTTGGGAACCGCTTGCGTAGCCCCACAGACCTGGGACCTGCGGGCTTTCCTGCTGCCTTCAGCCTCGACAACACCCTTTCCCACTAGGTGCCGCGCCAGGCACAATAATGGCCATACGGCTGGAGATGGGTCTCCCGCCCAAGGAGGTAGCAGGGAAAACTATGCCTTGTTCTAAAGCTCTTTGGGAACCTCTTGCGTAGCCCCACAGACCTGGGGGATGCGGGCTTTCCTGCTGCCTTCAGCATCAAAACCACCCTTTCCCTCTGGGCGCCGCGCCAGGCACAAAAATGGCCATATGGCTGGAGATGGGTCCCACGCCCAAGGAGCCAGCAGGGAAAACTATGCCTTGTTCTAAAGCTCTTTGGGAACCGCTTGCGTAGCCCCACAGACCTGGGGGCTGCAGGCTTTTCTGCTGCCTTCAGCCTCAAAGCCACCCTTTCCCACTTGGCGCCGCGCCAGGCACAAAAATGGCCTATGGCTGGAGATGGGTCCCCCGCCCGAGGAGCCAACAGGGAAAACTATGCCTTGTTCTAAATCTCTTTGGGAACTACTTGCGTAGCCCAACAGATCTGGGGTCTGCGGGCTTTCCTGCTGCCTTCAGCCTCGACACCACCCTTTCACACTAGGTGCCGCGCCAGGCACAAAAATGGCCATACGGCTGGAGATGGGTCCCCTGCCCAAGGAGCCAGCAGGGAAAACTATGCCTTGTTCTAAAGCTCTTTGGGAACTGCTTGCGTAGCCCCACAGACCTGGGGGCTGCGGGCTTTCCTGCTGCCTTCAGCCTCGACACCACCCTTTCCCACTTGGCGCCGCGCCAGGCACAAAAATGGCCATACGGCTGGAGATGGGTACCCCGCCCAAAGAGCCATCAGGGAAAGCTATGCCTTGTTCTAAAGCTCTTTGGGAACCGCTTGCGTAGCCCCACAGACCTGGGGCCTGCAGGCTTTCCTGCTGCCTTCAGCCTCAAAACCACCCTTTCCCACTTGGCGCCGCACCTGGCACAAAAATGGCCATATGGCAGGAGATGGGTCCCCCGCCCAAAGAGCCAGCAGGGAAAACTATGCCTTCTTCTAAAGCTCTTTGGGAACAGCTTGCGTACCCCAGAGACCTGGGGGCTGCGGGCTTTCCTGCTGCCTTCAACCTCAACACCACCCTTTCCCACTTGGCGCCGCGCCAGGCACATAAATGGCCATACGGCTGGAGATGGGTCCCCTGCCCAAAGAGCCAGCAGGGAAAACTGTGCCTTGTTCTAAAGCTCTTTGGGAACTGCTTGCGTAGCCCCACAGACCTGGGGCCTGTGGGCTTTCCTGCTGCCTTCAGCCTCGACACCATCCTTTCCCACTTGGCGCCGCGCCAGGCACAAAAATGGCCATACGGCTGGAGATGGGTCCCCTGCCGAAAGAGCCAGCAGGGAAAAATATGCCTTGTTCTAAAGCTCTTTGGGAACCGCTTGCGTAGCCCCACAGACCTGGGGGCTGCGGGCTTTCCTGCTGCCTTCAGCCTCGATACCACCATTTCCCTCTGAGCGCCGGGCCAGGCCCAAAAATGGCCATACGGCTGGAGATGGGTGCCCCGCCCAAAGAGCCAGCAGGGAAAACTATGCCTTGTTCTAAAGCTCTTTGGGAACCGCTTGTGTAGCCCCACAGACCTGGGGGCTGCGGGTTTTCCTGCTGCCTTCAGCCTCGACAACACCCTTTCCCACTTGGCGCCTATCCAGGCCCAAAAATGGCCATACGGCTGGAGATGGGTCCCCTGCCCAAAGAGCCAGCAGGGAAAAGTATGCCTTGTTCTAAAGCTCTTTGGGAACCGCTTGCGTAGCCCCAGAGACCTGGGGGCTGGAGGCTTTCCTGCTGCCTTCAGCCTCAAAACCACCCTTTCCCACTTGGCGCCGCGCCAGGCACAAAAATGGCCATACGGCTGGAGATGGGTCCCCCGCCCAAAGAGCCAGCACGGAAAGCTATGCCTTGTTCTAAAGCTCTTTGGGAACCGCTTGCGTAGCCCCACAGACCTGGGGGCTGCGGGCTTTCCTGCTGCCTTCAGCCTCGACACCACCCTTTCCCACTTGGCGCCGCGCTAGGCACAAAAATGACCTATGGCTGGAGATGGGTCCCCCGCCCAAAGAGCCAGCAGGGAAAACTATGCCTTGTTCTAAAGCTCTTTGGGAACAGCTTGCTTGGCCCCACAGACCTGGGGGCTGCGGGCTTTCCTGCTGCCTTCAACCTCAACACCACCATTTCCCACTTGGCGCCACGCCAGGCACAAAAATGGCCATACGGCTGGAGATGGGTCCCCTGCCCAGGGAACAATTAGGGAAAACTATGCCTTGTTCTAAAGGTCTTTGGGAACCGCTTGCGTAGCCCCACAGACCTGGGGGCTGATGGCTTTCCTGCTGCCTTCAGCCTCGACACCACCCTTTCCCACTTGGCGCCGCGCCAGGCACAAATTGACCTATGGTTGGAGATTGGTCCCCCGCCCAAAGAGCTAGCAGGGAAAACTATGCCTTGTTCTAAAGCTCTTTGGGAACCGCTTGCGTAGCCCCACAGACCTGGGACCTGCGGGCTTTCCTGCTGCCTTCAGCCTCGACAACACCCTTTCCCATTAGGTGCCGCGCCAGGCACAATAATGGCCATACGGCTGGAGATGGGTCTCCCGCCCAAGGAGGTAGCAGGGAAAACTATGCCTTGTTCTAAAGCTCTTTGGGAACCTCTTGCGTAGCCCCACAGACCTGGGGGATGCGGGCTTTCCTGCTGCCTTCAGCATCAAAACCACCCTTTCCCTCTGGGCGCCGCGCCAGGCACAAAAATGGCCATATGGCTGGAGATGGGTCCCACGCCCAAGGAGCCAGCAGGGAAAACTATGCCTTGTTCTAAAGCTCTTTGGGAACCGCTTGCGTAGCCCCACAGACCTGGGGGCTGCAGGCTTTTCTGCTGCCTTCAGCCTCAAAGCCACCCTTTCCCACTTGGCGCCGCGCCAGGCACAAAAATGGCCTATGGCTGGAGATGGGTCCCCCGCCCGAGGAGCCAACAGGGAAAACTATGCCTTGTTCTAAATCTCTTTGGGAACTACTTGCGTAGCCCAACAGATCTGGGGCCTGCGGGCTTTCCTGCTGCCTTCAGCCTCGACACCACCCTTTCACACTAGGTGCCGCGCCAGGCACAAAAATGGCCATACGGCTGGAGATGGGTCCCCTGCCCAAAGAGCCAGCAGGGAAAACTATGCCTTGTTCTAAAGCTCTTTGGGAACTGCTTGCGTAGCCCCACAGACCTGGGGGCTGCGGGCTTTCCTGCTGCCTTCAGCCTCGACACCACCCTTTCCCACTTGGCGCCGCGCCAGGCACAAAAATGGCCATACGGCTGGAGATGGGTACCCCGCCCAAAGAGCCATCAGGGAAAGCTATGCCTTGTTCTAAAGCTCTTTGGGAACCGCTTGCGTAGCCCCACAGACCTGGGGGCTGCAGGCTTTCCTGCTGCCTTCAGCCTCAAAACCACCCTTTCCCACTTGGCGCCGCACCTGGCACAAAAATGGCCATATGGCAGGAGATGGGTCCCCCGCCCAAAGAGCCAGCAGGGAAAACTATGCCTTCTTCTAAAGCTCTTTGGGAACAGCTTGCGTAGCCCCAGAGACCTGGGGGCTGCGGGCTTTCCTGCTGCCTTCAACCTCAACACCACCCTTTCCCACTTGGCGCCGCGCCAGGCACATAAATGGCCATACGGCTGGAGATGGGTCCCCTGCCCAAAGAGCCAGCAGGGAAAACTGTGCCTTGTTCTAAAGCTCTTTGGGAACTGCTTGCGTAGCCCCACAGACCTGGGGCCTGTGGGCTTTCCTGCTGCCTTCAGCCTCGACACCATCCTTTCCCACTTGGCGCCGCGCCAGGCACAAAAATGGCCATACGGCTGGAGATGGGTCCCCTGCCGAAAGAGCCAGCAGGGAAAAATATGCCTTGTTCTAAAGCTCTTTGGGAACCGCTTGCGTAGCCCCACAGACCTGGGGGCTGCGGGCTTTCCTGCTGCCTTCAGCCTCGATACCACCATTTCCCTCTGAGCGCCGGGCCAGGCCCAAAAATGGCCATACGGCTGGAGATGGGTGCCCCGCCCAAAGAGCCAGCAGGGAAAACTATGCCTTGTTCTAAAGCTCTTTGGGAACCGCTTGTGTAGCCCCACAGACCTGGGGGCTGCGGGTTTTCCTGCTGCCTTCAGCCTCGACAACACCCTTTCCCACTTGGCGCCTATCCAGGCCCAAAAATGGCCATACGGCTGGAGATGGGTCCCCTGCCCAAAGAGCCAGCAGGGAAAAGAATGCCTTGTTCTAAAGCTCTTTGGGAACCGCTTGCTTAGCCCCACAGACCTGGGGGCTGCAGGCTTTCCTGCTGCATTCAGCCACAACACCACACTTTCCCACTTGGCGCCGCGCCAGGCACATAAATGGCCATACGGCTGGAGATGGGTACCATGCCCAAAGAGCCATCAGGGAAAACTATGCCTTGTTCTAAAGCTCTTTGGGAACCGCTTGCGTAGCCCCACAGACGTGGGGGCTGCAGGCTTTCCTGCTGCCTTCAGCTGCGACACCACCCTTTCCCACTTGGCGCCGCGCCAGGCACAAAAATGGCGATATGGCTGGAGATGGGTCCCCTGCCGAAGGAGCCAGCAGGGAAAACTATGCCTTGTTCTAAAGGTCTCTGGGAACCGCTTGCGTAGCCCCACAGACCTGGGGGCTGCGGGCTTTCCTGCTGCCTTCAGCCTCAAAACCACCCTTTCCCTCTGGGCGCCGCGCCAGGCACAAAAATGGCCATACGGCTGGAGATGGGTCCCCTGCCCAAAGAGCCAGCAGGGAAAACTATGCCTTGTTCTAAAGCTCTTTGGGAACTGCTTGCGTAGCCCCACAGACCTGGGGCCTGCGGGCTTTCCTGCTGCCTTCAACCTCAACACCACCCTTTCCCACTTGGCGCCGCGCTAGGCACAAAAATGACCTATGGCTGGAGATGGGTCCCCCGCCCAAAGAGCCAGCAGGGAAAACTATGCCTTCTTCTAAAGCTATTTGGGAACAGCTTGCTTGGCCCCACAGACCTGGGGGCTGCGGGCTTTCCTGCTGCCTTCAACCTCAAAACCACCATTTCCCACTTGGCGCCACGCCAGGCACAAAAATGGCCATACGGCTGGAGATGGGTCCCCTGCGCAGGGAACCATTAGGGAAAACTATTCCTTGTTCTAAAGGTCTTTGGGAACCGCTTGCGTAGCCCCACAGACCTGGGGGCTGATGGCTTTCCTGCTGCCTTCAGCCTCGACAACACCCTTTCCCACTAGGTGCCGCGCCAGGCACAATAATGGCCATACGGCTGGAGATGGGTCTCCCGCCCAAGGAGGTAGCAGGGAAAACTATGCCTTGTTCTAAAGCTCTTTGGGAACCTCTTGCGTAGCCCCACAGACCTGGGGGATGCGGGCTTTCCGGCTGCCTTCAGCATCAAAACCACCATTTCCCTCTGGGCGCCGCGCCAGGCACAAAAATGGCCATATGGCTGGAGATGGGTCCCACGCCCAAGGAGCCAGCAGGGAAAACTATGCCTTGTTCTAAAGCTCTTTGAGAACCACTTGCGTAGCCCCACAGACCTGGGGGCTGCGGGCTTTCCTGCTGCCTTCAGCCTCGACACCAGCTTTTCCCACTTGGAGCCGCGCCAGGCACAAAAATGGCCATACGGCTGGAGATGGGTCCCCTGCCCAAAGAGCCAGCAGGGAAAACTATGCCTTGTTCTAAAGCTCTTTCGGAACCACTTGCGTAGCCCCACAGACCTGGGGGCTGCGGGCTTTCCTGCTGCCTTCAGCCTCGACACCACCCTTTCTCACTTGGCGCCGCGTCAGGCACAAAAATGGCCTATGGCTAGAGATGGTTCCCACGCCCAAGGAGCCAGCAGGGAAAACTATGCCTTGTTCTAAAGCTCTTTGGGAACCGCTTGCGTAGCCCCACAGACCTGGGGGCTGCAGGCTTTCCTGCTGCTTCAGCCTCGACACCACCCTTTCCCACTTGGCGCCGCGCCTGGCACAAAAATGGCCATATGGCAGGAGATGGGTCCCCCGCCCAAAGAGCCAGCAGGGAAAACTTTGCCTTGTTCTAAAGCTCTTTGGGAACCGCTTGCGTAGCCCCACAGACCTGGGGGCTGCGGGCTTTCCTGCTGCCTTCAGCCTCGACACCACCCTTTCCCACTTGGCGCCGCGCCAGGCACAAAAATGGCCATACGGCTGGAGATGGGTCCCCTGCCCAAAGAGCCAGCAGGGAAAACTATGCCTTGTTCTAAAGCTCTTTGGGAACTGCTTGCGTAGCCCCACAGACCTGGGGGCTGCGGGCTTTCCTGCTGCCTTCAGCCTCGACACCACCCTTTCCCACTTGGCGCCGCGCCAGGCACAAAAATGGCCATACGGCTGGAGATGGGTACCCCGCCCAAAGAGCCATCAGGGAAAGCTATGCCTTGTTCTAAAGCTCTTTGGGAACCGCTTGCGTAGCCCCACAGACCTGGGGGCTGCAGGCTTTCCTGCTGCCTTCAGCCTCAAAACCACCCTTTCCCACTTGGCGCCGCGCCAGGCACAAAAATGGCCATATGGCAGGAGATGGGTCCCCCGCCCAAGGAGCCAGCAGGGAAAACTATGCCTTCTTCTAAAGCTCTTTGGGAACAGCTTGCGTAGCCCCACAGACCTGGGGGCTGCGGGCTTTCCTGCTGCCTTCAACCTCAACACCACCCTTTCCCACTTGGCGCCGCGCCAGGCACATAAATGGCCATACGGCTGGAGATGGGTCCCCTGCCCAAAGAGCCAGCAGGGAAAAATATGCCTTGTTCTAAAGCTCTTTGGGAACCGCTTGCGTAGCCCCACAGACCTGGGGGCTGCGGGCTTTCCTGCTGCCTTCAGCCTCGATACCACGATTTCCGTCTGGGCGCCGCGCTAGGCACGTAAATGGCCATACGGCTGGAGATGGGTGCCACGCCCAAAGAGCCAGCAGGGAAAACTATGCCTTGTTCTAAAGCTCTTTGGGAACCGCTTGCGTAGCCCCAGAGACCTGGGGGCTGGAGGCTTTCCTGCTGCCTTCAGCCTCAAAACCACCCTTTCCCACTTGGCGCCGCGCCAGGCACAAAAATGGCCATATGGCTGGAGATGGGTCCCCTGCCCAAGGAGCCATTAGGGAAAACTATGCCTTGTTCTAAAGGTCTCTGGGAACCGCTTGCGTAGCCCCACAGACCTGGGGGCTGCAGGCTTTCCTGCTGCCTTCAGCCTCAAAACCACCCTTTCCCACTTGGCGCCGCGCCTGGCACAAAAATGGCCATATGGCAGGAGATGGGTCCCCCGCCCAAAGAGCCAGCAGGGAAAACTTTGCCTTGTTCTAAAGCTCTTTGGGAACCGCTTGCGTAGCCCCACAAACCTGGGGGCTGCGGGCTTTCCTGCTGCCTTCAGCCTCGACACCACCCTTTCCCACTTGGCGCCGCGCCAGGCACAAAAATGGCCATACGGCTGGAGATGGGTCCCCTGCCCAAAGAGCCAGCAGGGAAAACTATGCCTTGTTCTAAAGCTCTTTGGGAACTGCTTGCGTAGCCCCACAGACCTGGGGGCTGCGGGCTTTCCTGCTGCCTTCAGCCTCGACACCACCCTTTCCCACTTGGCGCCGCGCCAGGCACAAAAATGGCCATACGGCTGGAGATGGGTACCCCGCCCAAAGAGCCATCAGGGAAAGCTATGCCTTGTTCTAAAGCTCTTTGGGAACCGCTTGCGTAGCCCCACAGACCTGGGGGCTGCAGGCTTTCCTGCTGCCTTCAGCCTCAAAACCACCCTTTCCCACTTGGCGCCGCGCCAGGCACAAAAATGGCCATATGGCAGGAGATGGGTCCCCCGCCCAAGGAGCCAGCAGGGAAAACTATGCCTTCTTCTAAAGCTCTTTGGGAACAGCTTGCGTAGCCCCACAGACCTGGGGGCTGCGGGCTTTCCTGCTGCCTTAAACCTCAACACCACCCTTTTCCACTTGGCGCCGCGCCAGGCACATAAATGGCCATACGGCTGGAGATGGGTCCCCTGCCCAAAGAGCCAGCAGGGAAAAATATGCCTTGTTCTAAAGCTCTTTGGGAACCGCTTGCGTAGCCCCACAGACCTGGGGGCTGCGGGGTTTCCTGCTGCCTTCAGCCTCGATACCACGATTTCCGTCTGGGCGCCGCGCTAGGCACATAAATGGCCATACGGCTGGAGATGGGTGCCACGCCCAAAGAGCCAGCAGGGAAAACTATGCCTTGTTCTAAAGCTGTTTGGGAACCGCTTGCGTAGCCCCAGAGACCTGGGGGCTGGAGGCTTTCCTGCCTCCTTCAGCCTCAAAACCACCCTTTCCCACTTGGCGCCGCGCCAGGCACAAAAATGGCCATATGGCTGGAGATGGGTCCCCTGCCCAAGGAGCCATTAGGGAAAACTATGCCTTGTTCTAAAGGTCTCTGGGAACCGCTTGCGTAGCCCCACAGAGCTGGGGCTACGGGCTTTCCTGCTGCCTTCAGCCTCAAACCCACCCTTTCCCACTTGGCGCCGCGCCAGGCACAAAAATGGCCATACGGCTGGAGATGGGTCCCCCGCCCAAAGAGCCAGCAGGGAAAGCTATGCCTTGTTCTAAAGCTCTTTGGGAACCGCTTGCGTAGCCCCACAGACCTGGGGGCTGCGGGCTTTCCTGCTGCCTTCAGCCTCGACACCACCCTTTCCCACTTGGCGCCGCGCTAGGCACAAAAATGACTTATGGCTGGAGATGGTTCCCCCGCCCAAGGAGCCAGCAGGGAAAACTATGCCTTCTTCTAAAGCTCTTTCGGAACAGCTTGCTTGGCCCCACAGACCTGGGGGCTGCGGGCTTTCCTGCTGCCTTCAACCTCAACACCACCATTTCCCACTTGGCGCCACGCCAGGCACAAAAATGGCCATACGGCTGGAGATGGGTCCCCTGCCCAGGGAACCATTAGGGAAAACTATGCCTTGTTCTAAAGGTCTTTGGGAACCGCTTGCGTAGCCCCACAGACCTGGGGGCTGATGGCTTTCCTGCTGCCTTCAGCCTCGACACCACCCTTTCCCACTTGGCGCCGCGCCAGGCACAAATTGACCTATGGCTGGAGATAGGTCCCCCGCCCAAAGAGCTAGCAGGGAAAACTATGCCTTGTTCTAAAGCTCTTTGGGAACCGCTTGCGTAGCCCCACAGACCTGGGGGCTGCGGGCTTTCCTGCTGCCTTCAACCTCAACACCACCGTTTCCCACTTGGCGCCGCGCCAGGCACAAAAATGGCCTATGACTAGAGATGGGTCCCACGCCCAAAGACCCATCAGGGAAATCTGTGCCTTGTTCTAAAGCTCTTTGGGAACCGCTTGCGTAGCCCCACAGACCTGGGGCCTGCTGGCTTTCCTGTTGCCTTCAACCTCAACACCACCGTTTCCCACTTGGCGCCGCGCCAGGCACAAAAATGGCCTATGACTAGAGATGGGTCCCACGCCCAAAGACCCATCAGGGAAATCTGTGCCTTCTTCTAAAGCTCTTTGGGAACCGCTTGCGTAGCCCCACAGACCTGGGGCCTGGGGGCTTTCCTGCTGCCTTCAACCTCAACACCACCATTTCCCACTTGGCGCCACGCCAGGCACATAAATGGCCATACGGCTGGAGATGGGTCCCCTGCACAGGGAACCATTAGGGAAAATTATGCCTTGTTCTAAAGCTCTTTGGGAACCTCTTGCGTAGCCCCACAGACCTGGGGGATGCGGGCTCTCCTGCTGCCTTCAGCATCAAAATAACCCTTTCCCACTTAGCGCCGCGCCAGGCACAAAAATGGCCTATGGCTGGAGATGGGTCCCCTGCCCAAGGAGCCAGCAGGGAAAACTATGCCTTGTTCTAAAGCTCTTTGAGAACCACTTGCGTAGCCCCACAGACCTGGGGGCTGCGGGCTTTCCTGCTGCCTTCAGCCTCGATACCACCATTTCCGTCTTGGCACCGGGCCAGGCACAAAAATGGCCATACGGCTCGAGATGGGTGCCCCGACCAAAGAGCCAGCAGGGAAAACTATGCCTTGTTCTAAAGGTCTTTGGGAACCGCTTGCGTAGCCCCACAGACCTGGGGGCTGCGGGCTTTCCTGCTGCCTTCAGCCTCAAAACCACCCTTTCCCACTTGGCGCCGCGCCAGGCACAAAAATGGCCATATGGCTGGAGATGGGTCCCCCGCCCAAAGAGCCAGCAGGGAAAACTATGCCTTGTTCTAAAGCTCTTTGGGAACCGCTTGCGTAGCCCCACAGACCTGAGGGCTGCAGGTTTTCCTGCTGCCTTCAGCCTCGACACCACCCTTTCCCACTTGGCACCGCGTCAGGCTCAAAAATGGCCTATGGCTAGAGATGGTTCCCACGCCCAATGAGACAGCAGGGAAAACTATGCCTTGTTCTAAAGCTCTTTGGGAACCGCTCGCGTAGCCCCACAGACCTGGGGGCTGCGGGCTTTCCTGCTGCCTTCAGCCTCAAAACCACCCTTTCCCACTTGGCGCCGCGCCAGGCACAAAAATGGCCATACGGCTGGAGATGGGTGCCACGCCAAAAGAGCCAGCAGGGAAAACTATGCCTTGTTCTAAAGCTCTTTGGGAACCACTTGCGTAGCCCCACAGACCTGGGGGCTGCGGGCTTTCCTGCTGCCTTCAGCCTCGACACCACCCTTTCCCACTTGGCGCCGCGCCAGGCACAAAAA
The DNA here is from genome assembly GCF_028500815.1 of Rissa tridactyla. Taxonomy (NCBI): domain Eukaryota; kingdom Metazoa; phylum Chordata; class Aves; order Charadriiformes; family Laridae; genus Rissa; species Rissa tridactyla. The sequence goes on along the minus strand of NW_026530017.1, from coordinate 208,866 downwards.
TGGCCATACGGCTGGAGGTGGGTCCCCTGCCCAAGGAGACAGCAAGGAAAACTCTGCCTTGTTCTAAAGCTCTTTGGGAACCGCTTGCATAGCCCCACAGACCTGGGGGCTGCAGGCTTTCCTGCTGCCTTCAGCCTCGACACCACCCGTTCCCACTTGGTGCCGCGCTAGGCACAAAAATGGCCATACGGCTGGAGATGGGTATCCCGCCCAAGGAGGTAGCAGGGATAACTATGCCTTGTTCTAAAGCTCTTTGGGAACCTCTTGCGTAGCCCCACAAACCTGGGGGATGCGGGCTTTCCTGCTGCCTTCAGCCTCAAAACCACCCTTTCCCTCTGGGCGCCGCGCCAGGCACAAAAATGGCCATATGTCTGGAGATGGTTCCCACGCCCAAGGAGCCAGCAGGGAAAACTATGCCTTGTTCTAAAGCTCTTTGGGAACCACTTGCGTAGCCCCACAGACCTGGGGGCTGCGGGCTTTCCTGCTGCCTTCAGCCTCAAAACCACCCTTTCCAACTTGGTGCCGCGCCAGGCACAAAAATGGCCATATGGCTGGAGATGGGTCCCACGCCCAAGGAGCCAGCAGGGAAAACTATGCCTTGTTCTAAAGCTCTTTGGGAACCGCTTGCGTAGCCCCACAGACCTGGGGGCTGCCGGCTTTCCTGCTGCCTTCTGCCTCGATACCACCATTTCCGTCTGGGTGCCGGGCCAGGCACAAAAATGGCCATACGGCTCGAGATGGGTCCCCGGCCCAAGGAGCGAGCAGGGAAAACTATGCCTTCTTCTAAAGCTCTTTGGGAACCGCTTGCGTAGCCTCACAGACATGGGGGCTGCAGGCTTTGCTGCTGCCTTCAGCCTCAAAGCCATCCTTTCCCACTTGGCACCGCGCCCAGCACAAAAATGGCTTGTGGCTGGAGATGGGTCCCCCGCCCAATGAGCCAGCAGGGAAAACTATGCCTTGTTCTAATGCTCTTTGGGAACCGCTTGCTTGGACCCACAGACCTGGGGGCTGCAGGCTTTCCTGCTGCCTTCAACCTCAATACCACCGTTTTCCACTTGGCGCCGCGCCAGGCACAAAAATGGCCTATGGCTGGAGATGGGTCCCCCGCCCAAAGACCCATCAGGGAAATCTGTGCCTTGTTCTAAAGCTCTTTGGGAACCGCTTGCGTAGCCCCACAGACCTGGGGTCTGCGGGCTTTCCTGCTGCCTTCAGCCTCAAAACCACCCTTTCCCTCTGGGCGCCGCGCCAGGCACAAAAATGGCCATATGTCTGGAGATGGGTCTCCTGCCCAAGGAGCCATTAGGGAAAACTATGCCTTGTTCTAAAGCTCTTTGGGAACCGCTTGCGTAGCCCCACAGACGTGGGGGCTGCAGGCTTTGCTGCTGCCTTCAGCCTCAAAACCACCCTTTCCCACTTGGCGCCGCGCCAGGAACAAAAATGGCCTATGACTAGAGATGGGTCCCACGCCCAAAGACCCATCAGGGAAATCTGTGCCTTGTTCTAAAGGTCTTTGGGAACCGCTTGCGTAGCCCCACAGACCTGGGGGCTGCGGGCTTTCCTGCTGCCTTCAGCCTCGACAACACCCTTTCCCACTAGGTGCCGCGCCAGGCACAATAATGGCCATACGGCTGGAGATGGGTCTCCCGCCCAAGGAGGTAGCAGGGAAAACTATGCCCTGTTCTAAAGGTCTCTGGGAACCGCTTGCGTAGCCCCACAGACCTGGGGGCTGCGGGCTTTCCTGCTGCCTTCAGCCTCGACACCACCCTTTCCCACTTGGCGCCGCGCCAGGCACAAAAATGGCCATATGGCTGGAGATGGGTCCCCCGCACAAAGAGCCAGCAGGGAAAACTATGCCTTGTTCTAAAGCTCTTTGGGAACCGCTTGCGTAGCCCCACAGACCTGGGGGCTGCAGGCTTTCCTGCTGCCTTCAGCCTCAAAACCACCCTTTCCCACTTGGCACCGCGTCAGGCACAAAAATGGCCTATGGCTAGAGATGGTTCCCACGCCCAAGGAGACAGCAGGGAAAACTATGCCTTGTTCTAAAGCTCTTTGGGAACCGCTCGCGTAGCCCCACAGACCTGGGGGCTGCGGGCTTTCCTGCTGCCTTCAGCCTCAAAACCACCCTTTCCCACTTGGCGCCGCTCCAGGCCCAAAAATGGCCATACGGCTGGAGATGGGTGCCACGCCAAAAGAGCCAGCAGGGAAAACTATGCCTTGTTCTAAAGCTCTTTGGGAACCACTTGCGTAGCCCCACAGACCTGGGGGCTGCGGGCTTTCCTGCTGCCTTCAGCCTCGACACCACCCTTTCCCACTTGGCGCCGCGCCAGGCACAAAAATGGCCATACGGCTGGAGGTGGGTCCCCTGCCCAAGGAGACAGCAAGGAAAACTCTGCCTTGTTCTAAAGCTCTTTGGGAACCGCTTGCATAGCCCCAGAGACCTGGGGGCTGCAGGCTTTCCTGCTGCCTTCAGCCTCGACACCACCCTTTCCCACTTGGTTCCGCGCTAGGCAGAAAAATGGCCATACGGCTGGAGATGGGTATCCCGCCCAAGGAGGTAGCAGGGATAACTATGCCTTGTTCTAAAGCTCTTTGGGAACGACTTGCGTAGCCCCACAGACCTGGGGGCTGCGGGCTTTCCTGCTGCCTTCAGCCTCAAAACCACCCTTTCCCTATGGGCGCCGCGCCAGGCACAAAAATGGCCATATGTCTGGAGATGGGTCCCACGCCCAAGGAGCCAGCAGGGAAAACTATGCCTTCTTCTAAAGCTCTTTGGGAACCCCTTGTGTAGCCCCACAGACCTGGGGGCTGCGGGCTTTCCTGCTGCCTTCAGCCTCAAAGCCACCTTTCCCACTTGGCGCCGCGCCAGGCACAAAAATGGCCTATGGCTGGAGATGGGTTCCCCGCCCAAAGAGCCAGCAGGGAAAACTCTGCCTTGTTCTAAAGCTCTTTGGGAACCGCTTGCGTAGCCCCACAGACCTGGGGGCTGGAGGCTTTCCTGCTGCCTTCAGCCTCAAAACCACCCTTTCCCACTTGGCGCCACGCCAGGCACAAAAATGGCCATACGGCTGGAGATGGGTCCCCTGCCCAAAGAGCCAGCAGGGAAAACTATGCCTTGTTCTAAAGCTCTTTGGGAACCGCTTGCGTAGCCCCACAGACCTGGGGCGTGCGGGCTTTCCTGCTGCCTTCAGCCTCGACACCACCCTTTCCCACTTGGCGCAGCGCCAGGCTCAAAAATGGCCTATGGCTAGAGATGGTTCCCACGCCCAAGGAGCCAGCAGGGAAAACTATGCCTTGTTCTAAACCTCTTTGGGAACCACTTGTGTAGCCCCACAGACCTGGGGGCTGCAGGCTTTCCTGCTGCCTTCAGCCTCAAAGCCACCCTTTCCCACTTGGCGCCGCGCCAGGCACAAAAATGGCCTATGGCTGGAGATGGGTTCCCCGCCCAAAGAGCCAGCAGGGAAAACTATGCCTTGTTCTAAAGCTCTTTGGGAACCACTTGCGTAGCCCCACAGACCTGGGGGCTGCGGGCTTTCCTGCTGCCTTCAGCCTCGACACCACCCTTTCCCTCTTGGCGCTGTGCCAGGCACAAAAATGGCCATATGGCTGGAGATCGGTCCCCCGCCCAAAGAGCCAGCAGGGAAAACTATGCCTTGTTCTAAAGCTCTTTGGGAACCACTTGCGTAGCCCCACAGACCTGGGGGCTGGAGGCTTTCCTGCTGCCTTCAGCCTCAAAACCACCCTTTCCCACCTGGTGCCGCGCCAGGCACAAAAATGGCCATATGGCTGGAGATGGGTCCCACGCCCAAGGAGCCAGCAGGGAAAACTATGCCTTGTTCTAAAGCTCTTTGGGAACCGCTTGCGTAGCCCCACAGACCTGGGGGCTGCCGGCTTTCCTGCTGCCTTCTGCCTCGATACCACCATTTCCGTCTGGGTGCCGGGCCAGGCACAAAAATGGCCATACGGCTCGAGATGGGTCCCCGGCCCAAGGAGGTAGCAGGGAAAACTATGCCTTGTTCTAAAGCTCTTTGGGAACCGCTTGCGTAGCCTCACAGACCTGGGGGCTGCGGGCTTTGCTGCTGCCTTCAGCCTCAAAGCCATCCTTTCCCACTTGGCACCGCGCCCTGCACAAAAATGGCTTGTGGCTGGAGATGGGTCCCCCGCCCAATGAGCCAGCAGGGAAAACTATGCCTTGTTCTAATGCTCTTTGGGAACCGCTTGCTTGGACCCACAGACCTGGGGGCTGCGGGCTTTCCTGCTGCCTTCAGCCTCAAAACCACCCTTTCCCTCTGGGCGCCGCGCCAGGCACAAAAATGGCCATATGTCTGGAGATGGGTCTCCCGCCCAATGAGCCAGCAGGGAAAACTATGCCTTGTTCTAAAGCTCTTTGGGAACCACTTGCGTAGCCCCACAGACCTGGGGGCTGCGGGCTTTCCTGCTGCCTTCAGCCTCAAAACCACCCTTTCCCTCTGGGCGCCGCGCCAGGCACAAAAATGGCCATATGGCTGGAGATGGGTCCCCCGCCAAGGAGCCATTAGGGAAAACTATGCCTTGTTCTAAAGCTCTTTGGGAACCACTTGAGTAACCCCACAGACCTGGGGGCTGCAGGCTTTCCTGCTGCCTTCATCCTCAAAGCCACCCTTTCCCACTTGGCACCGCGCCAGGCACAAAAATGGCCATATGTCTGGAGATGGGTCCCCTGCCCAAGGAGCCAGCAGGGAAAACTATGCCTTGTTCTAAAGCTCTTTGGGAACCACTTGCGTAGCCCCACAGACCTGGGGGCTGCGGGCTTTCCTGCTGCCTTCAGCCTCAAAACCACCCTTTCCCACTTGGCGCCGCGCTACGCACAAAAGTGACTTATGGCTGGAGATGGGTCCCCCGCCCAAAGAGCCAGCAGGGAAAAATCTGCCTTGTTCTAAAGCTCTTTGGGAACCGCTTGCGTAGCCCCACAGACCTGGGGCCTGCTGGCTTTCCGGCTGCCTTCAACCTCAACACCACCGTTTCCCACTTGGCGCCGCGCCAGGCACAAAAATGGCATATGACTAGAGATGGGTCCCACGCCCAAAGACCCATCAGGGAAATCTGTGTCTTCTTCTAAAGCTCTTTGGGAACCGCTTGCGTAGCCCCACAGACCTGGGGCCTGCGGGCTTTCCTGCTGCCTTCAACCTCAACTCCACCATTTCCCACTTGGCGCCACGCCAGGCACAAAAATGGCCATACGGCTGGAGATGGGTCCCCTGCCCAGGGAACCATTAGGGAAAACTATGCCTTGTTCTAAAGCTCTTTGGGAACCTCTTGCGTAGCCCCACAGACCTGGGGGATGCGGGCTCTCCTGCTGCCTTCAGCATCAAAACAACCCTTTCCCACTTGGCTCCGCGCCAGGCACAAAAATGGCCATATGGCTGGAGGTGGGTCCCACGCCCAAGGAGCCAGCAGGGAAAACTATGCCTTGTTCTAAAGCTCTTTGGGAACCACTTGCGTAGCCCCACAGACCTGGGGGCTGCAGGCTTTCCTGCTGCCTTCAGCCTCGACACCACCCTTTCCCACTTAGCGCCGCGCCAGGCACAAAAATGGCCTATGGCTGGAGATGGGTCCCCTGCCCAAGGAGCCATTAGGGAAAACTATGCCTTGTTCTAAAGCTCTTTGAGAACCACTTGCGTAGCCCACAGACCTGGGGGCTGCGGGCTTTCCTGCTGCCTTCAGCCTCGATACCACCATTTCCGTCTGGGCACCGGGCCAGGCACAAAAATGGCCATACGGCTGGAGATGGGTGCCCCGCCCAAAGAGCCAGCAGGGAAAACTATGCCTTGTTCTAAAGGTCTTTGGGAACCGCTTGCGTAGCCCCACAGACCTGGGGGGTGCGGACTTTCCTGCTGCCTTCAGCCTCAAAACCACCCTTTCCCACTTGGCGCCGCGCCAGGCACAAAAATGGCCATATTGCTGGAGATGGGTCCAACGCCCAAAGAGCCAGCAGGGAAAACTATGCCTTGTTCTAAAGCTCTTTGGGAACCGCTTGCGTAGCCCCACAGACCTGGGGGCTGCGGGCTTTCCTGCTGCCTTCAGCCTCGACACCAGCCTTTCCCACTTGGCGCCGCGCCAGGCACAAAAATGGCCATACGGCTGGAGATGGGTCCCCTGCCCAAAGAGCCAGCAGGGAAAACTATGCCTTGTTCTAAAGCTCTTTGGGAACTGCTTGCGTAGCCCCACAGACCTGGGGGCTGCGGGCTTTCCTGCTGCCTTCAGCCTCGACACCACCCTTTCCCACTTGGCGCCGCGCCAGGCACAAAAATGGCCATACGGCTGGAGATGGGTACCCCGCCCAAAGAGCCATCAGGGAAAGCTATGCCTTGTTCTAAAGCTCTTTGGGAACCGCTTGCGTAGCCCCACAGACCTGGGGGCTGCAGGCTTTCCTGCTGCCTTCAGCCTCAAAACCACCCTTTCCCACTTGGCGCCGCGCCAGGCACAAAAATGGCCATATGGCAGGAGATGGGTCCCCCGCCCAAGGAGCCAGCAGGGAAAACTATGCCTTCTTCTAAAGCTCTTTGGGAACAGCTTGCGTAGCCCCACAGACCTGGGGGCTGCGGGCTTTCCTGCTGCCTTAAACCTCAAAACCACCCTTTCCCACTTGGCGCCGCGCCAGGCACATAAATGGCCATACGGCTGGAGATGGGTCCCCTGCCCAAAGAGCCAGCAGGGAAAAATATGCCTTGTTCTAAAGCTCTTTGGGAACCGCTTGCGTAGCCCCACAGACCTGGGGGCTGCGGGCTTTCCTGCTGCCTTCAGCCTCGATACCACGATTTCCGTCTGGGCGCCGCGCTAGGCACGTAAATGGCCATACGGCTGGAGATGGGTGCCACGCCCAAAGAGCCAGCAGGGAAAACTATGCCTTGTTCTAAAGCTGTTTGGGAACCGCTTGCGTAGCCCCAGAGACCTGGGGGCTGGAGGCTTTCCTGCTGCCTTCAGCCTCAAAACCACCCTTTCCCACTTGGCGCCGCGCCAGGCACAAAAATGGCCATATGGCTGGAGATGGGTCCCCTACCCAAGGAGCCATTAGGGAAAACTATGCCTTGTTCTAAAGGTCTCTGGGAACCGCTTGCGTAGCCCCACAGAGCTGGGGCTACGGGCTTTCCTGCTGCCTTCAGCCTCAAACCCACCCTTTCCCACTTGGCGCCGCGCCAGGCACAAAAATGGCCATACGGCTGGAGATGGGTCCCCCGCCCAAAGAGCCAGCAGGGAAAGCTATGCCTTGTTCTAAAGCTCTTTGGGAACCGCTTGCGTAGCCCCACAGACCTGGGGGCTGCGGGCTTTCCTGCTGCCTTCAGCCTCGACACCACCCTTTCCCACTTGGCGCCGCGCTAGGCACAAAAATGACTTATGGCTGGAGATGGTTCCCCCGCCCAAGGAGCCAGCAGGGAAAACTATGCCTTCCTCTAAAGCTCTTTCGGAACAGCTTGCTTGGCCCCACAGACCTGGGGGCTGCGGGCTTTCCTGCTGCCTTCAACCTCAACACAACCATTTCCCACTTGGCGCCACGCCAGGCACAAATTGACCTATGGCTGGAGATAGGTCCCCCGCCCAAAGAGCTAGCAGGGAAAACTATGCCTTGTTCTAAAGCTCTTTGGGAACCGCTTGCGTAGCCCCACAGACCTGGGGGCTGCGGGCTTTCCTGCTGCCTTCAACCTCAACACCACCGTTTCCCACTTGGCGCCGCGCCAGGCACAAAAATGGCCTATGACTAGAGATGGGTCCCACGCCCAAAGACCCATCAGGGAAATCTGTGCCTTGTTCTAAAGGTCTTTGGGAACCGCTTGCGTAGCCCCACAGACCTGGGGGCTGCGGGCTTTCCTGCTGCCTTCAGCCTCGACAACACCCTTTCCCACTAGGTGCCGCGCCAGGCACAATAATGGCCATACGGCTGGAGATGGGTCTCCCGCCCAAGGAGGTAGCAGGGAAAACTATGCCTTGTTCTAAAGCTCTTTGGGAACCGCTTGCGTAGCCCCACAGACCTGGGGCCTGCTGGCTTTCCTGTTGCCTTCAACCTCAACACCACCGTTTCCCACTTGGCGCCGCGCCAGGCACAAAAATGGCCTATGACTAGAGATGGGTCCCACGCCCAAAGACCCATCAGGGAAATCTGTGCCTTCTTCTAAAGCTCTTTGGGAACCGCTTGCGTAGCCCCACAGACCTGGGGCCTGGGGGCTTTCCTGCTGCCTTCAACCTCAACACCACCATTTCCCACTTGGCGCCACGCCAGGCACATAAATGGCCATACGGCTGGAGATGGGTCCCCTGCACAGGGAACCATTAGGGAAAATTATGCCTTGTTCTAAAGCTCTTTGGGAACCTCTTGCGTAGCCCCACAGACCTGGGGGATGCGGGCTCTCCTGCTGCCTTCAGCATCAAAATAACCCTTTCCCACTTAGCGCCGCGCCAGGCACAAAAATGGCCTATGGCTGGAGATGGGTCCCCTGCCCAAGGAGCCAGCAGGGAAAACTATGCCTTGTTCTAAAGCTCTTTGAGAACCACTTGCGTAGCCCCACAGACCTGGGGGCTGCGGGCTTTCCTGCTGCCTTCAGCCTCGATACCACCATTTCCGTCTTGGCACCGGGCCAGGCACAAAAATGGCCATACGGCTCGAGATGGGTGCCCCGACCAAAGAGCCAGCAGGGAAAACTATGCCTTGTTCTAAAGGTCTTTGGGAACCGCTTGCGTAGCCCCACAGACCTGGGGGCTGCGGGCTTTCCTGCTGCCTTCAGCCTCGACACCACCCTTTCCCACTTGGCGCCGCGCCAGGCACAAAAATGGCCATATGGCTGGAGATGGGTCCCCCGCCCAAAGAGCCAGCAGGGAAAACTATGCCTTGTTCTAAAGCTCTTTGGGAACCGCTTGCGTAGCCCCACAGACCTGAGGGCTGCAGGCTTTCCTGCTGCCTTCAGCCTCGACACCACCCTTTCCCACTTGGCACCGCGTCAGGCACAAAAATGGCCTATGGCTAGAGATGGTTCCCACGCCCAATGAGACAGCAGGGAAAACTATGCCTTGTTCTAAAGCTCTTTGGGAACCGCTCGCGTAGCCCCACAGACCTGGGGGCTGCGGGCTTTCCTGCTGCCTTCAGCCTCAAAACCACCCTTTCCCACTTGGCGCCGCGCCAGGCACAAAAATGGCCATACGGCTGGAGATGGGTGCCACGCCAAAAGAGCCAGCAGGGAAAACTATGCCTTGTTCTAAAGCTCTTTGGGAACCACTTGCGTAGCCCCACAGACCTGGGGGCTGCGGGCTTTCCTGCTGCCTTCAGCCTCGACACCACCCTTTCCCACTTGGCGCCGCGCCAGGCACAAAAATGGCCATACGGCTGGAGGTGGGTCCCCTGCCCAAGGAGACAGCAAGGAAAACTCTGCCTTGTTCTAAAGCTCTTTGGGAACCGCTTGCATAGCCCCACAGACCTGGGGGCTGCAGGCTTTCCTGCTGCCTTCAGCCTCGACACCACCCGTTCCCACTTGGTGCCGCGCTAGGCACAAAAATGGCCATACGGCTGGAGATGGGTATCCCGCCCAAGGAGGTAGCAGGGATAACTATGCCTTGTTCTAAAGCTCTTTGGGAACCTCTTGCGTAGCCCCACAAACCTGGGGGATGCGGGCTTTCCTGCTGCCTTCAGCCTCAAAACCACTCTTTCCCTCTGGGCGCCGCGCCAGGCACAAAAATGGCCATATGTCTGGAGATGGGTCCCACGCCCAAGGAGCCAGCAGGGAAAACTATGCCTTGTTCTAAAGCTCTTTGGGAACCACTTGTGTAGCCCCACAGACCTGGGGGCTGCAGGCTTTCCTGCTGCCTTCAGCCTCAAAGCCACCCTTTCCCACTTGGCGCCGCGCCAGGCACAAAAATGGCCTATGGCTGGAGATGGGTTCCCCGCCCAAAGAGCCAGCAGGGAAAACTCTGCCTTGTTCTAAAGCTCTTTGGGAACGACTTGCGTAGCCCCACAGACCTGGGGGCTGCGGGCTTTGCTGCTGCCTTCAGCCTCGACACCACCCTTTCCCACTTGGCGCTGTGCCAGGCACAAAAATGGCCATATGGCTGGAGATCGGTCCCCCGCCCAAAGAGCCAGCAGGGAAAACTATGCCTTGTTCTAAAGCTCTTTGGGAACCGCTTGCGTAGCCCCACAGACCTGGGGGCTGCGGGCTTTCCTGCTGCCTTCGGCCTCAAAACCACCCTTTCCCACTTGGCGCCGCGCCAGGCACAAAAATGGCCATACGGCTGGAGATGGGTCCCCTGCCCAAAGAGCCAGCAGGGAAAACTATGCCTTGTTCTAAAGCTCTTTGGGAACCGCTTGCGTAGCCCCACAGACCTGGGGCCTGCGGGCTTTCCTGCTGCCTTCAGCCTCGACACCACCCTTTCCCACTTGGCGCCGCGCCAGGCTCAAAAATGGCCTATGGCTAGAGATGGTTCCCACGCCCAAGGAGCCAGCAGGGAAAACTATGCCTTGTTCTAAAGCTCTTTCGGAACCACTTGCGTAGCCCCACAGACCTGGGGGCTGCGGGCTTTCCTGCTGCCTTCAGCCTCAAAACCACCCTTTCCCACTTGGTGCCGCGCCAGGCACAAAAATGGCCATATGGCTGGAGATGGGTCCCACGCCCAAGGAGCCAGCAGGGAAAACTATGCCTTGTTCTAAAGCTCTTTGGGAACCGCTTGCGTAGCCCCACAGACCTGGGGGCTGCGGGCTTTCCTGCTGCCTTCTGCCTCGATACCACCATTTCCGTCTGGGTGCCGGGCCAGGCACAAAAATGGCCATACGGCTCGAGATGGGTCCCCGGCCCAAGGAGCGAGCAGGGAAAACTATGCCTTCTTCTAAAGCTCTTTGGGAACCGCTTGCGTAGCCTCACAGACATGGGGGCTGCAGGCTTTGCTGCTGCCTTCAGCCTCAAAGCCATCCTTTCCCACTTGGCACCGCGCCCAGCACAAAAATGGCTTGTGGCTGGAGATGGGTCCCCCGCCCAATGAGCCAGCAGGGAAAACTATGCCTTGTTCTAATGCTCTTTGGGAACCGCTTGCTTGGACCCACAGACCTGGGGGCTGCAGGCTTTCCTGCTGCCTTCAACCTCAATACCACCGTTTTCCACTTGGCGCCGCGCCAGGCACAAAAATGGCCTATGGCTGGAGATGGGTCCCCCGCCCAAAGACCCATCAGGGAAATCTGTGCCTTGTTCTAAAGCTCTTTGGGAACCGCTTGCGTAGCCCCACAGACCTGGGGGCTGCGGGCTTTCCTGCTGCCTTCAGCCTCAAAACCACCCTTTCCCTCTGGGCGCCGCGCCAGGCACAAAAATGGCCATATGTCTGGAGATGGGTCTCCTGCCCAAGGAGCCATTAGGGAAAACTATGCCTTGTTCTAAAGCTCTTTGGGAACCGCTTGCGTAGCCCCACAGACGTGGGGGCTGCAGGCTTTGCTGCTGCCTTCAGCCTCAAAACCACCCTTTCCCACTTGGCGCCGTGCCAGGAACAAAAATGGCCTATGACTAGAGATGGGTCCCACGCCCAAAGACCCATCAGGGAAATCTGTGCCTTGTTCTAAAGGTCTTTGGGAACCGCTTGCGTAGCCCCACAGACCTGGGGGCTGCGGGCTTTCCTGCTGCCTTCAGCCTCGACAACACCCTTTCCCACTAGGTGCCGCGCCAGGCACAATAATGGCCATACGGCTGGAGATGGGTCTCCCGCCCAAGGAGGTAGCAGGGAAAACTATGCCCTGTTCTAAAGGTCTCTGGGAACCGCTTGCGTAGCCCCACAGACCTGGGGGCTGCGGGCTTTCCTGCTGCCTTCAGCCTCGACACCACCCTTTCCCACTTGGCGCCGCGCCAGGCACAATAATGGCCATACGGCTGGAGATGGGTCCCCCGCACAAAGAGCCAGCAGGGAAAACTATGCCTTGTTCTAAAGCTCTTTGGGAACGACTTGCGTAGCCCCACAGACCTGGGGCCTGCGGGCTTTCCTGCTGCCTTCAGCCTCGACACCACCCTTTCCCACTTGGCGCCGCGCCAGGCTCAAAAATGGCCTATGGCTAGAGATGGTTCCCACGCCCAAGGAGCCAGCAGGGAAAACTATGCCTTGTTCTAAAGCTCTTTCGGAACCACTTGCGTAGCCCCACAGACCTGGGGGCTGCGGGCTTTCCTGCTGCCTTCAGCCTCAAAACCACCCTTTCCCACTTGGTGCCGCGCCAGGCACAAAAATGGCCATATGGCTGGAGATGGGTCCCACGCCCAAGGAGCCAGCAGGGAAAACTATGCCTTGTTCTAAAGCTCTTTGGGAACCGCTTGCGTAGCCCCACAGACCTGGGGGCTGCGGGCTTTCCTGCTGCCTTCTGCCTCGATACCACCATTTCCGTCTGGGTGCCGGGCCAGGCACAAAAATGGCCATACGGCTCGAGATGGGTCCCCGGCCCAAGGAGCGAGCAGGGAAAACTATGCCTTCTTCTAAAGCTCTTTGGGAACCGCTTGCGTAGCCTCACAGACATGGGGGCTGCAGGCTTTGCTGCTGCCTTCAGCCTCAAAGCCATCCTTTCCCACTTGGCACCGCGCCCAGCACAAAAATGGCTTGTGGCTGGAGATGGGTCCCCCGCCCAATGAGCCAGCAGGGAAAACTATGCCTTGTTCTAATGCTCTTTGGGAACCGCTTGCTTGGACCCACAGACCTGGGGGCTGCAGGCTTTCCTGCTGCCTTCAACCTCAATACCACCGTTTTCCACTTGGCGCCGCGCCAGGCACAAAAATGGCCTATGGCTGGAGATGGGTCCCCCGCCCAAAGACCCATCAGGGAAATCTGTGCCTTGTTCTAAAGCTCTTTGGGAACCGCTTGCGTAGCCCCACAGACCTGGGGGCTGCGGGCTTTCCTGCTGCCTTCAGCCTCAAAACCACCCTTTCCCTCTGGGCGCCGCGCCAGGCACAAAAATGGCCATATGTCTGGAGATGGGTCTCCTGCCCAAGGAGCCATTAGGGAAAACTATGCCTTGTTCTAAAGCTCTTTGGGAACCGCTTGCGTAGCCCCACAGACGTGGGGGCTGCAGGCTTTGCTGCTGCCTTCAGCCTCAAAACCACCCTTTCCCACTTGGCGCCGTGCCAGGAACAAAAATGGCCTATGACTAGAGATGGGTCCCACGCCCAAAGACCCATCAGGGAAATCTGTGCCTTGTTCTAAAGGTCTTTGGGAACCGCTTGCGTAGCCCCACAGACCTGGGGGCTGCGGGCTTTCCTGCTGCCTTCAGCCTCGACAACACCCTTTCCCACTAGGTGCCGCGCCAGGCACAATAATGGCCATACGGCTGGAGATGGGTCTCCCGCCCAAGGAGGTAGCAGGGAAAACTATGCCCTGTTCTAAAGGTCTCTGGGAACCGCTTGCGTAGCCCCACAGACCTGGGGGCTGCGGGCTTTCCTGCTGCCTTCAGCCTCGACACCACCCTTTCCCACTTGGCGCCGCGCCAGGCACAATAATGGCCATACGGCTGGAGATGGGTCCCCCGCACAAAGAGCCAGCAGGGAAAACTATGCCTTGTTCTAAAGCTCTTTGGGAACCGCTTGCGTAGCCCCACAGACCTGGGGGCTGCAGGCTTTCCTGCTGCCTTCAGCCTCAAAACCACCCTTTCCCACTTGGCACCGCGTCAGGCACAAAAATGGCCTATGGCTAGAGATGGTTCCCACGCCCAAGGAGACAGCAGGGAAAACTATGCCTTGTTCTAAAGCTCTTTGGGAACCGCTCGCGTAGCCCCACAGACCTGGGGGCTGCGGGCTTTCCTGCTGCCTTCAGCCTCAAAACCACCCTTTCCCACTTGGCGCCGCTCCAGGCCCAAAAATGGCCATACGGCTGGAGATGGGTGCCACGCCAAAAGAGCCAGCAGGGAAAACTATGCCTTGTTCTAAAGCTCTTTGGGAACCACTTGCGTAGCCCCACAGACCTGGGGGCTGCGGGCTTTCCTGCTGCCTTCAGCCTCGACACCACCCTTTCCCACTTGGCGCCGCGCCAGGCACAAAAATGGCCACATGTCTGGAGGTGGGTCCCCTGCCCAAGGAGATATCAAGGAAAACTCTGCCTTGTTCTAAAGCTCTTTGGGAACCGCTTGCATAGCCCCACAGACCTGGGGGCTGCAGGCTTTCCTGCTGCCTTCAGCCTCGACACCACCCTTTCCCACTTGGTTCCGCGCTAGGCACAAAAATGGCCATACGGCTGGAGATGGGTATCCCGCCCAAGGAGGTAGCAGGGATAACTATGCCTTGTTCTAAAGCTCTTTGGGAACGACTTGCGTAGCCCCACAGACCTGGGGGCTGCGGGCTTTCCTGCTGCCTTCAGCCTCAAAACCACCCTTTCCCACTTGGCGCCGCGCCAGGCACAAAAATGGCCATATGGCTGGAGATGGGTCCCCCGCCCAAAGAGCCAGCAGGGAAAACTATGCCTTGTTCTAAAGCTCTTTGGGAACCGCTTGCGTAGCCCCACAGACCTGAGGGCTGCAGGCTTTCCTGCTGCCTTCAGCCTCGACACCACCCTTTCCCACTTGGCACCGCGTCAGGCACAAAAATGGCCTATGGCTAGAGATGGTTCCCACGCCCAATGAGACAGCAGGGAAAACTATGCCTTGTTCTAAAGCTCTTTGGGAACCGCTCGCGTAGCCCCACAGACCTGGGGGCTGCGGGCTTTCCTGCTGCCTTCAGCCTCAAAACCACCCTTTCCCTCTGGGCGCCGCGCCAGGCACAAAAATGGCCATACGGCTGGAGATGGGTGCCACGCCAAAAGAGCCAGCAGGGAAAACTATGCCTTGTTCTAAAGCTCTTTGGGAACCACTTGCGTAGCCCCACAGACCTGGGGGCTGCGGGCTTTCCTGCTGCCTTCAGCCTCGACACCACCCTTTCCCACTTGGCGCCGCGCCAGGCACAAAAATGGCCATACGGCTGGAGGTGGGTCCCCTGCCCAAGGAGACAGCAAGGAAAACTCTGCCTTGTTCTAAAGCTCTTTGGGAACCGCTTGCATAGCCCCACAGACCTGGGGGCTGCAGGCTTTCCTGCTGCCTTCAGCCTCGACACCACCCGTTCCCACTTGGTGCCGCGCTAGGCACAAAAATGGCCATACGGCTGGAGATGGGTATCCCGCCCAAGGAGGTAGCAGGGATAACTATGCCTGGTTCTAAAGCTCTTTGGGAACCTCTTGCGTAGCCCCACAAACCTGGGGGATGCGGGCTTTCCTGCTGCCTTCAGCCTCAAAACCACCCTTTCCCTCTGGGCGCCGCGCCAGGCACAAAAATGGCCATATGTCTGGAGATGGGTCCCACGCCCAAGGAGCCAGCAGGGAAAACTATGCCTTGTTCTAAAGCTCTTTGGGAACCACTTGTGTAGCCCCACAGACCTGGGGGCTGCAGGCTTTCCTGCTGCCTTCAGCCTCAAAGCCACCCTTTCCCACTTGGCGCCGCGCCAGGCACAAAAATGGCCTATGGCTGGAGATGGGTTCCCCGCCCAAAGAGCCAGCAGGGAAAACTCTGCCTTGTTCTAAAGCTCTTTGGGAACGACTTGCGTAGCCCCACAGACCTGGGGGCTGCGGGCTTTGCTGCTGCCTTCAGCCTCGACACCATCCTTTCCCACTTGGCGCTGTGCCAGGCACAAAAATGGCCATATGGCTGGAGATCGGTCCCCCGCCCAAAGAGCCAGCAGGGAAAACTATGCCTTGTTCTAAAGCTCTTTGGGAACCGCTTGCGTAGCCCCACAGACCTGGGGGCTGCGGGCTTTCCTGCTGCCTTCGGCCTCAAAACCACCCTTTCCCACTTGGCGCCGCGCCAGGCACAAAAATGGCCATACGGCTGGAGATGGGTCCCCTGCCCAAAGAGCCAGCAGGGAAAACTATGCCTTGTTCTAAAGCTCTTTGGGAACCGCTTGCGTAGCCCCACAGACCTGGGGCCTGCGGGCTTTCCTGCTGCCTTCAGCCTCGACACCACCCTTTCCCACTTGGCGCCGCGCCAGGCTCAAAAATGGCCTATGGCTAGAGATGGTTCCCACGCCCAAGGAGCCAGCAGGGAAAACTATGCCTTGTTCTAAAGCTCTTTGGGAACCACTTGCGTAGCCCCACAGACCTGGGGGCTGCGGGCTTTCCTGCTGCCTTCAGCCTCAAAACCACCCTTTCCCACTTGGTGCCGCGCCAGGCACAAAAATGGCCATATGGCTGGAGATGGGTCCCACGCCCAAGGAGCCAGCAGGGAAAACTATGCCTTGTTCTAAAGCTCTTTGGGAACCGCTTGCGTAGCCCCACAGACCTGGGGGCTGCGGGCTTTCCTGCTGCCTTCTGCCTCGATACCACCATTTCCGTCTGGGTGCCGGGCCAGGCACAAAAATGGCCATACGGCTCGAGATGGGTCCCCGGCCCAAGGAGCGAGCAGGGAAAACTATGCCTTCTTCTAAAGCTCTTTGGGAACCGCTTGCGTAGCCTCACAGACATGGGGGCTGCAGGCTTTGCTGCTGCCTTCAGCCTCAAAGCCATCCTTTCCCACTTGGCACCGCGCCCAGCACAAAAATGGCTTGTGGCTGGAGATGGGTCCCCCGCCCAATGAGCCAGCAGGGAAAACTATGCCTTGTTCTAATGCTCTTTGGGAACCGCTTGCTTGGACCCACAGACCTGGGGGCTGCAGGCTTTCCTGCTGCCTTCAACCTCAATACCACCGTTTTCCACTTGGCGCCGCGCCAGGCACAAAAATGGCCTATGGCTGGAGATGGGTCCCCCGCCCAAAGACCCATCAGGGAAATCTGTGCCTTGTTCTAAAGCTCTTTGGGAACCGCTTGCGTAGCCCCACAGACCTGGGGGCTGCGGGCTTTCCTGCTGCCTTCAGCCTCAAAACCACCCTTTCCCTCTGGGCGCCGCGCCAGGCACAAAAATGGCCATATGTCTGGAGATGGGTCTCCTGCCCAAGGAGCCATTAGGGAAAACTATGCCTTGTTCTAAAGCTCTTTGGGAACCGCTTGCGTAGCCCCACAGACGTGGGGGCTGCAGGCTTTGCTGCTGCCTTCAGCCTCAAAACCACCCTTTCCCACTTGGCGCCGTGCCAGGAACAAAAATGGCCTATGACTAGAGATGGGTCCCACGCCCAAAGACCCATCAGGGAAATCTGTGCCTTGTTCTAAAGGTCTTTGGGAACCGCTTGCGTAGCCCCACAGACCTGGGGGCTGCGGGCTTTCCTGCTGCCTTCAGCCTCGACAACACCCTTTCCCACTAGGTGCCGCGCCAGGCACAATAATGGCCATACGGCTGGAGATGGGTCTCCCGCCCAAGGAGGTAGCAGGGAAAACTATGCCCTGTTCTAAAGGTCTCTGGGAACCGCTTGCGTAGCCCCACAGACCTGGGGGCTGCGGGCTTTCCTGCTGCCTTCAGCCTCGACACCACCCTTTCCCACTTGGCGCCGCGCCAGGCACAATAATGGCCATACGGCTGGAGATGGGTCCCCCGCACAAAGAGCCAGCAGGGAAAACTATGCCTTGTTCTAAAGCTCTTTGGGAACCGCTTGCGTAGCCCCACAGACCTGGGGGCTGCAGGCTTTCCTGCTGCCTTCAGCCTCAAAACCACCCTTTCCCACTTGGCACCGCGTCAGGCACAAAAATGGCCTATGGCTAGAGATGGTTCCCACGCCCAAGGAGACAGCAGGGAAAACTATGCCTTGTTCTAAAGCTCTTTTGGAACCGCTCGCGTAGCCCCACAGACCTGGGGGCTGCGGGCTTTCCTGCTGCCTTCAGCCTCAAAACCACCCTTTCCCACTTGGCGCCGCTCCAGGCCCAAAAATGGCCATACGGCTGGAGATGGGTGCCACGCCAAAAGAGCCAGCAGGGAAAACTATGCCTTGTTCTAAAGCTCTTTGGGAACCACTTGCGTAGCCCCACAGACCTGGGGGCTGCGGGCTTTCCTGCTGCCTTCAGCCTCGACACCACCCTTTCCCACTTGGCGCCGCGCCAGGCACAAAAATGGCCATACGGCTGGAGGTGGGTCCCCTGCCCAAGGAGACAACAAGGAAAACTCTGCCTTGTTCTAAAGCTCTTTGGGAACCGCTTGCATAGCCCCACAGACCTGGGGGCTGCAGGCTTTCCTGCTGCCTTCAGCCTCGACACCACCCTTTCCCACTTGGTTCCGCGCTAGGCACAAAAATGGCCATACGGCTGGAGATGGGTATCCCGCCCAAGGAGGTAGCAGGGATAACTATGCCTTGTTCTAAAGCTCTTTGGGAACGACTTGCGTAGCCCCACAGACCTGGGGGCTGCGGGCTTTCCTGCTGCCTTCAGCCTCAAAACCACCCTTTCCCACTTGGCGCCGCGCCAGGCACAAAAATGGCCATATGTCTGGAGATGGGTCCCACGCCCAAGGAGCCAGCAGGGAAAACTATGCCTTCTTCTAAAGCTCTTTGGGAACCCCTTGTGTAGCCCCACAGACCTGGGGGCTGCGGGCTTTCCTGCTGCCTTCAGCCTCAAAGCCACCCTTTCCCACTTGGCGCCGCGCCAGGCACAAAAATGGCCATACGGCTGGAGATGGGTTCCCCGCCCAAAGAGCCAGCAGGGAAAACTCTGCCTTGTTCTAAAGCTCTTTGGGAACCGCTTGCGTAGCCCCACAGACCTGGGGGCTGGAGGCTTTCCTGCTGCCTTCAGCCTCAAAACCACCCTTTCCCACTTGGCGCCACGCCAGGCACAAAAATGGCCATACGGCTGGAGATGGGTCCCCTGCCCAAAGAGCCAGCAGGGAAAACTATGCCTTGTTCTAAAGCTCTTTGGGAACCGCTTGCGTAGCCCCACAGACCTGGGGCCTGCGGGCTTTCCTGCTGCCTTCAGCCTCGACACCACCCTTTCCCACTTGGCGCCGCGCCAGGCTCAAAAATGGCCTATGGCTAGAGATGGTTCCCACGCCCAAGGAGCCAGCAGGGAAAACTATGCCTTGTTCTAAAGCTCTTTGGGAACCACTTGCGTAGCCCCACAGACCTGGGGGCTGCGGGCTTTCCTGCTGCCTTCAGCCTCAAAACCACCCTTTCCCACTTGGTGCCGCGCCAGGCACAAAAATGGCCATATGGCTGGAGATGGGTCCCACGCCCAAGGAACCAGCAGGGAAAACTATGCCTTGTTCTAAAGCTCTTTGGGAACCGCTTGCGTAGCCCCACAGACCTGGGGGCTGCGGGCTTTCCTGCTGCCTTCTGCCTCGATACCACCATTTCCGTCTGGGTGCCGGGCCAGGCACAAAAATGGCCATACGGCTCGAGATGGGTCCCCGGCCCAAGGAGCGAGCAGGGAAAACTATGCCTTGTTCTAAAGCTCTTTGGGAACCGCTTGCTTGGACCCACAGACCTGGGGGCTGCAGGCTTTCCTGCTGCCTTCAACCTCAAAACCACCCTTTCCCTCTGGGCGCCGCGCCAGGCACAAAAATGGCCATATGTCTGGAGATGGGTCTCCCGCCCAAGGAGCCATTAGGGAAAACTATGCCTTGTTCTAAAGCTCTTTGGGAACCGCTTGCGTAGCCCCACAGACCTGGGGGCTGCGGGCTTTCCTGCTGCCTTCAGCCTCAAAACCACCCTTTCCCTCTGAGCGCCGCGCCAGGCACAAAAATGGCCATATGGCTGGAGATCGGTCCCCCGCCCAAAGAGCCAGCAGGGAAAACTATGCCTTGTTCTAAAGCTCTTTGGGAACCACTTGCGTAGCCCCACAGACCTGGGGGCTGGAGGCTTTCCTGCTGCCTTCAGCCTCAAAACCACCCTTTCCCACTTGGCGCCGCGCCAGGCACAAAAATGGCCATACGGCTGGAGATGGGTGCCACGGCCAAAGAGCCAGCAGGGAAAACTATGCCTTGTTCTAAAGCTCTTTGGGAACCACTTGCGTAGCCCCACAGACCTGGGGCCTGCGGGCCTTCCTGCTGCCTTCAGCCTCGACACCACCCTTTCCCACTTGGCGCCGCGCCAGGCACAAAAATGGCCATACGGCTGGAGGTGGGTCCCCTGCCCAAGGAGACAGCAAGGAAAACTCTGCCTTGTTCTAAAGCTCTTTGGGAACCGCTTGCGTAGCCCCACAGACCTGGGGGCTGCAGGCTTTCCTGCTACCTTCAGCCTCGACACCACCCTTTCCCACTTGGTGCCGCGCCAGGCACAAAAATGGCCATACGGCTGGAGATGGGTATCCCACCCAAGGAGGTAGCAGGGATAACTATGCCTTGTTCTAAAGCTCTTTGGGAACCGCTTGCGTAGCCCCACAGACCTGGGGGCTGCGGGCTTTCCTGCTGCCTTCAGCCTCGACACCACCCTTTCCCACTTGGCGCCGCGCCAGGCACAAAAATGGCCATACGGCTGGAGATGGGTGCCACGGCCAAAGAGCCAGCAGGGAAAACTATGCCTTGTTCTAAAGCTCTTTGGGAACCACTTGCGTAGCCCCACAGACCTGGGGCCTGCGGGCCTTCCTGCTGCCTTCAGCCTCGACACCACCCTTTCCCACTTGGCGCCGCGCCAGGCACAAAAATGGCCATACGGCTGGAGGTGGGTCCCCTGCCCAAGGAGACAGCAAGGAAAACTCTGCCTTGTTCTAAAGCTCTTTGGGAACCGCTTGCGTAGCCCCACAGACCTGGGGGCTGCAGGCTTTCCTGCTGCCTTCAGCCTCGACACCACCCTTTCCCACTTGGTGCCGCGCCAGGCACAAAAATGGCCATACGGCTGGAGATGGGTATCCCACCCAAGGAGGTAGCAGGGATAACTATGCCTTGTTCTAAAGCTCTTTGGGAACCGCTTGCGTAGCCCCACAGACCTGGGGGCTGCGGACTTTCCTGCTGCCTTCAGCCTCAAAACCACCCTTTCCCACTTGGCGCCGCGCCAGGCACAAAAATGGCCATATTGCTGGAGATGGGTCCAACGCCCAAAGAGCCAGCAGGGAAAACTATGCCTTGTTCTAAAGCTCTTTGGGAACCGCTTGCGTAGCCCCACAGACCTGGGGGCTGCGGGCTTTCCTGCTGCCTTCAGACTCGACACCAGCCTTTCCCACTTGGCGCTGTGCCAGGCACAAAAATGGCCATACGGCTGGAGATGGGTCCCCTGCCCAAAGAGCCAGCAGGGAAAGCTATGCCTTGTTCTAAAGCTCTTTGGGAACCGCTTGCGTAGCCCCACAGACCTGGGGGCTGCAGGCTTTCCTGCTGCCTTCAGCCTCGACACCACCCTTTCCCACTTGGCGCCGCGTCAGGCACAAAAATGGCCTATGGCTAGAGATGGTTACCACGCCCAAGGAGCCAGCAGGGAAAACTATGCCTTGTTCTAAAGCTCTTTGGGAACCGCTCGCGTAGCCCCACAGACCTGGGGGCTGCGGGCTTTCCTGCTGCCTTCAGCCTCGACACCACCCTTTCCCACTTGGCGCCGCGCCAGGCACAAAAATGGCGATACGGCTGGAGATGGGTGCCACGGCCAAAGAGCCAGCAGGGAAAACTATGCCTTGTTCTAAAGCTCTTTGGGAACCACTTGCGTAGCCCCACAGACCTGGGGGCTGCAGGCTTTCCTGCTGCCTTCAGCCTCGACACCACCCTTTCCCACTTGGTGCCGCGCCAGGCACAAAAATGGCCATACGGCTGGAGATGGGTATCCCACCCAAGGAGGTAGCAGGGATAACTATGCCTTGTTCTAAAGCTCTTTGGGAACCGCTTGCGTAGCCCCACAGACCTGGGGGCTGCGGGCTTTCCTGCTGCCTTCAGACTCGACACCAGCCTTTCCCACTTGGCGCCGCGCCAGGCACAAAAATGGCCATACGGCTGGAGATGGGTCCCCCGCCCAAAGAGCCAGCAGGGAAAACTATGCCTTGTTCTAAAGCTCTTTGGGAACCGCTTGCGTAGCCCCACAGACCTGGGTGCTGGAGGCTTTCCTGCTGCCTTCAGCCTCGACACCACCCTTTCCCACTTGGCGCCGCGCCAGGCACAGAAATGACTTATGGCTGGAGATGGGTCCCCCGCCCAAGGAGCCAGCAGGGAAAGCTATGCTTTGTTCTAAAGCTCTTTGGGAACCGCTTGCGTAGCCCCACAGACCTGGGGGCTGCAGGCTTTCCTGCTGCCTTCAGCCTCGACACCACCCTTTCCCACTTGGCGCTGCGTCAGGCACAAAAATGGCCTATGGCTAGAGATGGTTCCCACGCCCAAGGAGCCAGCAGGGAAAACTATGCCTTGTTCTAAAGCTCTTTGGGAACCGCTCGCGTAGCCCCACAGACCTGGGGGCTGCGGGCTTTCCTGCTGCCTTCAGCCTCAAAACCACCCTTTCCCACTTGGCGCCGCGCCAGGCACAAAAATGGCCATACGGCTGGAGATGGGTCCCACGCCCAAGGAGCCAGCAGGGAAAACTATGCCTTGTTCTAAAGCTCTTTGGGAACCACTTGTGTAGCCCCACAGACCTGGGGGCTGCAGGCTTTCCTGCTGCCTTCAGCCTCAAAGCCACCCTTTCCCACTTGGCGCCGCGCCAGGCACAAAAATGGCCTATGGCTGGAGATGGGTTCCCCGCCCAAAGAGCCAGCAGGGAAAACTATGCCTTGTTCTAAAGCTCTTTGGGAACCACTTGCGTAGCCCCACAGACCTGGGGGCTGCGGGCTTTCCTGCTGCCTTCAGCCTCGACACCACCCTTTCCCACTTGGCGCTGTGGCAGGCACAAAAATGGCCATATGGCTGGAGATCGGTCCCCCGCCCAAAGAGCCAGCAGGGAAAACTATGCCTTGTTCTAAAGCTCTTTGGGAACCGCTTGCGTAGCCCCAGAGACCTGGGGGCTGGAGGCTTTCCTGCTGCCTTCAGCCTCGACACCACCCTTTCCCACTTGGCGCCGCGCCAGGCACAAAAATGGCGATATGGCTGGAGATGGGTCCCCTGCCCAAAGAGCCAGCAGGGAAAAATCTGCCTTGTTCTAAAGCTCTTTGGGAACCGCTTGCGTAGCCCCACAGACCTGGGGCCTGCGGGCTTTCCTGCTGCCTTCAGCCTCGACACCACCCTTTCCCACTTGGCGCTGCGTCAGGCACAAAAATGGCCTATGGCTAGAGATGGTTCCCACGCCCAAGGAGCCAGCAGGGAAAACTATGCCTTGTTCTAAAGCTCTTTGGGAACCGCTTGCGTAGCCCCACAGACCTGGGGGCTGCAGGCTTTCCTGCTGCCTTCAGCCTCGACACCACCCTTTCCCACTTGGCGCCGCGCCAGGCACAAAAATGGCCATACGGCTGGAGATGGGTGCCACGGCCAAAGAGCCAGCAGGGAAAACTATGCCTTGTTCTAAAGCTCTTTGGGAACCACTTGCGTAGCCCCACAGACCTGGGGCCTGCGGGCCTTCCTGCTGCCTTCAGCCTCGACACCACCCTTTCCCACTTGGCGCCGCGCCAGGCACAAAAATGGCCATACGGCTGGAGGTGGGTCCCCTGCCCAAGGAGACAGCAAGGAAAACTCTGCCTTGTTCTAAAGCTCTTTGGGAACCGCTTGCGTAGCCCCACAGACCTGGGGGCTGCAGGCTTTCCTGCTGCCTTCAGCCTCGACACCACCCTTTCCCACTTGGTGCCGCGCCAGGCACAAAAATGGCCATACGGCTGGAGATGGGTATCCCACCCAAGGAGGTAGCAGGGATAACTATGCCTTGTTCTAAAGCTCTTTGGGAACCGCTTGCGTAGCCCCACAGACCTGGGGGCTGCGGGCTTTCCTGCTGCCTTCAGACTCGACACCAGCCTTTCCCACTTGGCGCCGCGCCAGGCACAAAAATGGCCATACGGCTGGAGATGGGTCCCCCGCCCAAAGAGCCAGCAGGGAAAACTATGCCTTGTTCTAAAGCTCTTTGGGAACCGCTTGCGTAGCCCCACAGACCTGGGTGCTGGAGGCTTTCCTGCTGCCTTCAGCCTCGACACCACCCTTTCCCACTTGGCGCCGCGCCAGGCACAGAAATGACTTATGGCTGGAGATGGGTCCCCCGCCCAAGGAGCCAGCAGGGAAAGCTATGCTTTGTTCTAAAGCTCTTTGGGAACCGCTTGCGTAGCCCCACAGACCTGGGGGCTGCAGGCTTTCCTGCTGCCTTCAGCCTCAAAACCACCCTTTCCCACTTGGCGCTGCGTCAGGCACAAAAATGGCCTATGGCTAGAGATGGTTCCCACGCCCAAGGAGCCAGCAGGGAAAACTATGCCTTGTTCTAAAGCTCTTTGGGAACCGCTCGCGTAGCCCCACAGACCTGGGGGCTGCGGGCTTTCCTGCTGCCTTCAGCCTCAAAACCACCCTTTCCCACTTGGCGCCGCGCCAGGCACAAAAATGGCCATACGGCTGGAGATGGGTCCCACGCCCAAGGAGCCAGCAGGGAAAACTATGCCTTGTTCTAAAGCTCTTTGGGAACCACTTGTGTAGCCCCACAGACCTGGGGGCTGCAGGCTTTCCTGCTGCCTTCAGCCTCAAAGCCACCCTTTCCCACTTGGCGCCGCGCCAGGCACAAAAATGGCCTATGGCTGGAGATGGGTTCCCCGCCCAAAGAGCCAGCAGGGAAAACTATGCCTTGTTCTAAAGCTCTTTGGGAACCACTTGCGTAGCCCCACAGACCTGGGGGCTGCGGGCTTTCCTGCTGCCTTCAGCCTCGACACCACCCTTTCCCACTTGGCGCTGTGGCAGGCACAAAAATGGCCATATGGCTGGAGATCGGTCCCCCGCCCAAAGAGCCAGCAGGGAAAACTATGCCTTGTTCTAAAGCTCTTTGGGAACCGCTTGCGTAGCCCCAGAGACCTGGGGGCTGGAGGCTTTCCTGCTGCCTTCAGCCTCGACACCACCCTTTCCCACTTGGCGCCGCGCCAGGCACAAAAATGGCGATATGGCTGGAGATGGGTCCCCTGCCCAAAGAGCCAGCAGGGAAAAATCTGCCTTGTTCTAAAGCTCTTTGGGAACCGCTTGCGTAGCCCCACAGACCTGGGGCCTGCGGGCTTTCCTGCTGCCTTCAGCCTCGACACCACCCTTTCCCACTTGGCGCCGCGCCAGGCACAAAAATGGCCTATGGCTAGAGATGGTTCCCACGCCCAAGGAGCCAGCAGGGAAAAATATGCCTTGTTCTAAAGCTCTTTGGGAACCGCTTGCGTAGCCCCACAGACCTGGGGGTTGCCGGCTTTCCTGCTGCCTTCTGCCTCGATACCACCATTTCCGTCTGGGTGCCGGGCCTGGCACAAAAATGGCCATACGGCTCGAGATGGGTCCCCGGCCCAAGGAGCGAGCAGGGAAAACTATGCCTTCTTCTAAAGCTCTTTGGGAACCGCTTGCGTAGCCTCACAGACATGGGGGCTGCAGGCTTTGCTGCTGCCTTCAGCCTCAAAGCCATCCTTTCCCACTTGGCACCGCGCCCTGCACAAAAATGGCTTGTGGCTGGAGATGGGTCCCCCGCCCAATGAGCCAGCAGGGAAAACTATGCCTTGTTCTAATGCTCTTTGGGAACCGCTTGCTTGGACCCACAGACCTGGGGGCTGCAGGCTTTCCTGTTACCTTCAACCTCAATACCACCGTTTTCCACTTGGCGCCGCGCCAGGCACAAAAATGGCATATGACTAGAGATGGGTCCCCCGCCCAAAGACCCATCAGGGAAATCTGTGCCTTGTTCTAAAGCTCTTTGGGAACCGCTTGCGTAGCCCCACAGACCTGGGGGCTGCGGGCTTTCCTGCTGCCTTCAGCCTCAAAACCACCCTTTCCCTCTGGGCGCCGCGCCAGGCACAAAAATGGCCATATGTCTGGAGATGGGTCTCCCGCCCAAGGAGCCATTAGGGAAAACTGTGCCTTGTTCTAAAGCTCTTTGGGAACCGCTTGCGTAGCCCCACAGACCTGGGGGCTGCGGGCTTTCCTGCTGCCTTCAGCCTCAAAACCACCCTTTCCCTCTGGGCGCCGCGCCAGGCACAAAAATGGCCATACGGCTGGAGATGGGTATCCCGCCCAAGGAGGTAGCAGGGAAAACTATGCCTTGTTCTAAAGCTCTTTGGGAACCTCTTGCGTAGCCCCACAAACCTGGGGGATGCGGGCTTTCCTGCTGCCTTCAGCCTCAAAACCACCCTTTCCCTCTGGGCGCCGCGCCAGGCACAAAAATGGCCATATGTCTGGAGATGGGTCCCACGCCCAAGGAGCCAGCAGGGAAAACTATGCCTTCTTCTAAAGCTCTTTGGGAACCACTTGTGTAGCCCCACAGACCTGGGGGCTGCGGGCTTTCCTGCTGCCTTCAGCCTCAAAGCCACCCTTTCCCACTTGGCGCCGCGCCAGGCACAAAAATGGCCATATGGCTGGAGATGGGTTCCCCGCCCAAAGAGCCAGCAGGGAAAACTATGCCTTGTTCTAAAGCTCTTTGGGAACCACTTGCGTAGCCCCACAGACCTGGGGGCTGCGGGCTTTCCTGCTGCCTTCAGCCTCGACACCACCCTTTCCCACTTGGCGCTGTGCCAGGCACAAAAATGGCCATATGGCTGGAGATCGGTCCCCCGCCCAAAGAGCCAGCAGGGAAAACTATGCCTTGTTCTAAAGCTCTTTGGGAACCGCTTGCGTAGCCCCAGAGACCTGGGGGCTGGAGGCTTTCCTGCTGCCTTCAGCCTCAAAACCACCCTTTCCCACTTGGCGCCGCGCCAGGCACAAAAATGGCCATACGGCTGGAGATGGGTCCCCTGCCCAAAGAGCCAGCAGGGAAAGCTATGCCTTGTTCTAAAGCTCTTTGGGAACCGCTTGCGTAGCCCCACAGACCTGGGGGCTGCAGGCTTTCCTGCTGCCTTCAGCCTCGACACCACCCTTTCCCACTTGGCGCCGCGTCAGGCACAAAAATGGCCTATGGCTAGAGATGGTTCCCACGCCCAAGGAGCCAGCAGGGAAAACTATGCCTTGTTCTAAAGCTCTTTGGGAACCGCTCGCGTAGCCCCACAGACCTGGGGGCTGCGGGCTTTCCTGCTGCCTTCAGCCTCGACACCACCCTTTCCCACTTGGCGCCGCGCCAGGCACAAAAATGGCGATACGGCTGGAGATGGGTGCCACGGCCAAAGAGCCAGCAGGGAAAACTATGCCTTGTTCTAAAGCTCTTTGGGAACCACTTGCGTAGCCCCACAGACCTGGGGGCTGCAGGCTTTCCTGCTGCCTTCAGCCTCGACACCACCCTTTCCCACTTGGTGCCGCGCCAGGCACAAAAATGGCCATACGGCTGGAGATGGGTATCCCACCCAAGGAGGTAGCAGGGATAACTATGCCTTGTTCTAAAGCTCTTTGGGAACCGCTTGCGTAGCCCCACAGACCTGGGGGCTGCGGGATTTCCTGCTGCCTTCAGACTCGACACCAGCCTTTCCCACTTGGCGCCGCGCCAGGCACAAAAATGGCCATACGGCTGGAGATGGGTCCCCCGCCCAAAGAGCCATCAGGGAAAGCTATGCCTTGTTCTAAAGCTCTTTGGGAACCGCTTGCGTAGCCCCACAGACCTGGGTGCTGGAGGCTTTCCTGCTGCCTTCAGCCTCGACACCACCCTTTCCCACTTGGCGCCGCGCCAGGCACAGAAATGACTTATGGCTGGAGATGGGTCCCCCGCCCAAGGAGCCAGCAGGGAAAACTATGCCTTGTTCTAAAGCTCTTTGGGAACCGCTCGCGTAGCCCCACAGACCTGGGGGCTGCGGGCTTTCCTGCTGCCTTCAGCCTCAAAACCACCCTTTCCCACTTGGCGCCGCGCCAGGCACAAAAATGGCCATACGGCTGGAGATGGGTCCCACGCCCAAGGAGCCAGCAGGGAAAACTATGCCTTGTTCTAAAGCTCTTTGGGAACCACTTGTGTAGCCCCACAGACCTGGGGGCTGCAGGCTTTCCTGCTGCCTTCAGCCTCAAAGCCACCCTTTCCCACTTGGCGCCGCGCCAGGCACAAAAATGGCCTATGGCTGGAGATGGGTTCCCCGCCCAAAGAGCCAGCAGGGAAAACTATGCCTTGTTCTAAAGCTCTTTGGGAACCACTTGCGTAGCCCCACAGACCTGGGGGCTGCGGGCTTTCCTGCTGCCTTCAGCCTCGACACCACCCTTTCCCACTTGGCGCTGTGGCAGGCACAAAAATGGCCATATGGCTGGAGATCGGTCCCCCGCCCAAAGAGCCAGCAGGGAAAACTATGCCTTGTTCTAAAGCTCTTTGGGAACCGCTTGCGTAGCCCCACAGACCTGGGGGCTGCGGGCTTTCCTGCTGCCTTCGGCCTCAAAACCACCCTTTCCCACTTGGCGCCGCGCCAGGCACAAAAATGGCCATACGGCTGGAGATGGGTCCCCTGCCCAAAGAGCCAGCAGGGAAAAATCTGCCTTGTTCTAAAGCTCTTTGGGAACCGCTTGCGTAGCCCCACAGACCTGGGGCCTGCGGGCTTTCCTGCTGCCTTCAGCCTCGACACCACCCTTTCCCACTTGGCGCCGCGCCAGGCACAAAAATGGCCTATGGCTAGAGATGGTTCCCACGCCCAAGGAGCCAGCAGGGAAAAATATGCCTTGTTCTAAAGCTCTTTGGGAACCGCTTGCGTAGCCCCACAGACCTGGGGGTTGCCGGCTTTCCTGCTGCCTTCTGCCTCGATACCACCATTTCCGTCTGGGTGCCGGGCCTGGCACAAAAATGGCCATACGGCTCGAGATGGGTCCCCGGCCCAAGGAGCGAGCAGGGAAAACTATGCCTTCTTCTAAAGCTCTTTGGGAACCGCTTGCGTAGCCTCACAGACATGGGGGCTGCAGGCTTTGCTGCTGCCTTCAGCCTCAAAGCCATCCTTTCCCACTTGGCACCGCGCCCTGCACAAAAATGGCTTGTGGCTGGAGATGGGTCCCCCGCCCAATGAGCCAGCAGGGAAAACTATGCCTTGTTCTAATGCTCTTTGGGAACCGCTTGCTTGGACCCACAGACCTGGGGGCTGCAGGCTTTCCTGTTACCTTCAACCTCAATACCACCGTTTTTCACTTGGCGCCGCGCCAGGCACAAAAATGGCATATGACTAGAGATGGGTCCCCCGCCCAAAGACCCATCAGGGAAATCTGTGCCTTGTTCTAAAGCTCTTTGGGAACCGCTTGCGTAGCCCCACAGACCTGGGGGCTGCGGGCTTTCCTGCTGCCTTCAGCCTCAAAACCACCCTTTCCCTCTGGGCGCCGCGCCAGGCACAAAAATGGCCATATGTCTGGAGATGGGTCTCCCGCCCAAGGAGCCATTAGGGAAAACTGTGCCTTGTTCTAAAGCTCTTTGGGAACCGCTTGCGTAGCCCCACAGACCTGGGGGCTGCGGGCTTTCCTGCTGCCTTCAGCCTCAAAACCACCCTTTCCCTCTGGGCGCCGCGCCAGGCACAAAAATGGCCATACGGCTGGAGATGGGTATCCCGCCCAAGGAGGTAGCAGGGAAAACTATGCCTTGTTCTAAAGCTCTTTGGGAACCTCTTGCGTAGCCCCACAAACCTGGGGGATGCGGGCTTTCCTGCTGCCTTCAGCCTCAAAACCACCCTTTCCCTCTGGGCGCCGCGCCAGGCACAAAAATGGCCATATGTCTGGAGATGGGTCCCACGCCCAAGGAGCCAGCAGGGAAAACTATGCCTTCTTCTAAAGCTCTTTGGGAACCACTTGTGTAGCCCCACAGACCTGGGGGCTGCAGGCTTTCCTGCTGCCTTCAGCCTCAAAGCCACCCTTTCCCACTTGGCGCCGCGCCAGGCACAAAAATGGCCATATGGCTGGAGATGGGTTCCCCGCCCAAAGAGCCAGCAGGGAAAACTATGCCTTGTTCTAAAGCTCTTTGGGAACCACTTGCGTAGCCCCACAGACCTGGGGGCTGCGGGCTTTCCTGCTGCCTTCAGCCTCGACACCACCCTTTCCCACTTGGCGCTGTGCCAGGCACAAAAATGGCCATATGGCTGGAGATCGGTCCCCCGCCCAAAGAGCCAGCAGGGAAAACTATGCCTTGTTCTAAAGCTCTTTGGGAACCGCTTGCGTAGCCCCAGAGACCTGGGGGCTGGAGGCTTTCCTGCTGCCTTCAGCCTCGACACCACCCTTTCCCACTTGGCGCCGCGCCAGGCACAAAAATGACTAATGGCTGGAGATGGGTCCCCTGCCCAAAGAGCCAGCAGGGAAAAATCTGCCTTGTTCTAAAGCTCTTTGGGAACCGCTTGCGTAGCCCCACAGACCTGGGGGCTGCGGGCTTTCCTGCTGCCTTCAGCCTCGACACCACCCTTTCCCACTTGGCGCCGCGCCAGGCACAAAAATGGCCTATGGCTAGAGATGGTTCCCACGCCCAAGGAGCCAGCAGGGAAAACTATGCCTTGTTCTAAAGCTCTTTGGGAACCACTTGCGTAGCCCCACAGACCTGGGGGCTGCGGGCTTTCCTGCTGCCTTCAGCCTCAAAACCACCCTTTCCCACTTGGTGCCGCGCCAGGCACAAAAATGGCCATATGGCTGGAGATGGGTCCCCGGCCCAAGGAGCGAGCAGGGAAAACTATGCCTTCTTCTAAAGCTCTTTGGGAACCGCTTGCGTAGCCTCACAGACATGGGGGCTGCAGGCTTTCCTGCTGCCTTCAGCCTCAAAGCCATCCTTTCCCACTTGGCACCGCGCCAGGCACAAAAATGGCTTGTGGCTGGAGATGGGTCCCGTGCCCAAGGAGCCAGCAGGGAAAACTATGCCTTGTTCTAATGCTCTTTGGGAACCGCTTGCGTAGCCCCACAGACCTGGGGGCTGCGGGCTTTCCTGCTGCCTTCAGCCTCGACACCACCCTTTCCCACTTGGTGCCGCGCTAGGCACAAAAATGGCCATACGGCTGGAGATGGGTATCCCGCCCAAGGAGGTAGAAGGGATAACTATGCCTTGTTCTAAAGCTCTTTGGGAACCTCTTGCGTAGCCCCACAGACCTGGGGGATGCGGGCTTTCCTGCTGCCTTCAGCCTCAAAACCACCCTTTCCCTCTGGGCGCCGCGCCAGGCACAAAAATGGCCATATGTCTGGAGATGGGTCCCCTGCCCAAGGAGCCATTAGGGAAAACTATGCCTTGTTCTAAAGGTCTTTGGGAACCACTTGCGTAGCCCCACAGACCTGGGGGCTGCGGGTTTTCCTGCTGCCTTCAGCCTCCACACCACCCTTTCCCACTTGGCGCCGCGCTACGCACAGAAGTGACTTATGGCTGGAGATGGGTCCCCCGCCCAAAGAGCCAGCAGGGAAAACTATGCCTTGTTCTAAAGCTCTTTGGGAACCGCTTGCGTAGCCCCACAGGCCTTGGGGCTGCAGGCTTTCCTGCTGCCTTCATCCTCAAAGCCACCCTTTCCCACTTGGCACCGCGCCAGGCACAAAAATGGCCATATGTCTGGAGATGGGTCCCCTGCCCAAGGAGCCAGCAGGGAAAAATATGCCTTGTTCTAAAGGTCTTTGGGAACCGCTTGCGTAGCCCCACAGACCTTGGGGGCTGCGGGCTTTCCTGCTGCCTTCAGCCTCAAAACCACCCTTTCCCACTTGGCGCCGCGCTACGCACAAAAGTGACTTATGGCTGGAGATGGGTTCCCCGCCCAAAGAGCCAGCAGGGAAAAATCTGCCTTGTTCTAAAGCTCTTTGGGAACCGCTTGCGTAGCCCCACAGACGTGGGGGCTGCAGGCTTTGCTGCTGCCTTCAGCCTCAAAACCACCCTTTCCCACTTGGCGCCGTGCCAGGAACAAAAATGGCCATACGGCTGGAGATGGGTCCCCTGCCCAAAGAGCCAGCAGGGAAAACTATGCCTTGTTCTAAAGCTCTTTGGGAACCGCTTGCGTAGCCCCACAGACCTGTGGGCTGCGGGCTTTCCTGCTGCCTTCAGCCTCGACACCACCCTTTCCCACTTGGCTCCGCATCAGGCACAAAAATGGCCATATGGCTGGAGATGGGTCCCCTGCCCAAAAAGCCAGCAGGGAAAACTATGCCTTGTTCTAAAGGTCTCTGGGAACCGCTTGCATAGCCCCACAGACCTGGGGGCTGCGGGCTTTCCTGCTGCCTTCAGCCTCAAAACCACCGTTTCCCACTTGGCGCCGCTCCAGGCCCAAAAATGGCCATACGGCTGGAGATGGGTGCCACGCCAAAAGAGCCAGCAGGGAAAACTATGCCTTGTTCTAAAGCTCTTTGGGAACCACTTGCGTAGCCCCACAGACCTGGGGGCTGCGGGCTTTCCTGCTGCCTTCAGCCTCGACACCACCCTTTCCCACTTGGCGCCGTGCCAGGCACAAAAATGGCCATACGGCTGGAGGTGGGTCCCCTGCCCAAGGAGACAGCAAGGAAAACTCTGCCTTGTTCTAAAGCTCTTTGGGAACCGCTTGCGTAGCCCCAGAGACCTGGGGGCTGGAGGCTTTCCTGCTGCCTTCAGCCTCGACACCACCCTTTCCCACTTGGTGCCGCGCTAGGCACAAAAATGGCCATACGGCTGGAGATGGGTATCCCGCCCAAGGAGCCATTAGGGAAAACTATGCCTTGTTCTAAAGGTCTTTGGGAACCACTTGCGTAGCCCCACAGACCTGGGGGCTGCGGGTTTTCCTGCTGCCTTCAGCCTCCACACCACCCTTTCCCACTTGGCGCCGCGCTAAGCACAGAAGTGACTTATGGCTGGAGATGGGTCCCCCGCCCAAAGAGCCATCAGGGAAAAACCTGCCTTGTTCTAAAGCTCTTTGGGAACCGCTTGCGTAGCCCCACAGACGTGGGGGCTGCAGGCTTTGCTGCTGCCTTCATCCTCAAAGCCACCCTTTCCCACTTGGCGCCGCGCTAGGCACAAAAATGGCCATACGGCTGGAGATGGGTATCCCGCCCAAGGAGGTAGCAGGGATAACTATGCCTTGTTCTAAAGCTCTTTGGGAACCTCTTGCGTAGCCCCACAAACCTGGGGGATGCGGGCTTTCCTGCTGCCTTCAGCCTCAAAACAACCCTTTCACTCTGGGCGCCGCGCCAGGCACAAAAATGGCCATATGTCTGGAGATGGGTCCCACGCCCAAGGAGCCAGCAGGGAAAACTATGCCTTGTTCTAAAGCTCTTTGGGAACCACTTGTGTAGC
Organism: Rissa tridactyla; assembly: GCF_028500815.1. Lineage (NCBI taxonomy): Eukaryota > Metazoa > Chordata > Aves > Charadriiformes > Laridae > Rissa > Rissa tridactyla. The sequence continues at coordinate 175,895 of NW_026530017.1, read as the reverse complement.
CCCACAGACCTGGGGGCTGCAGGCTTTCCTGCTGCCTTCAGCCTCAAAGCCACCCTTTCCCACTTGGCGCCGCGCCAGGCACAAAAATGGCCTATGGCTGGAGATGGGTTCCCCGCCCAAAGAGCCAGCAGGGAAAACTATGCCTTGTTCTAAAGCTCTTTGGGAACCGCTTGCGTAGCCCCACAGACCTGGGGGCTGCGGGCTTTCCTGCTGCCTTCAGCCTCGACACCACCCTTTCCCACTTGGCACCGCGCCAGGCACAAAAATGGCCATACGGCTGGAGATGGGTCCCCCGCCCAAAGAGCCAGCAGGGAAAACTATGCCTTGTTCTAAAGCTCTTTGGGAACCGCTTGCGTAGCCCCACAGACCTGGGGCCTGCGGGCTTTCCTGCTGCCTTCAGCCTCGACACCACCCTTTCCCACTTGGTGCCGCGCCAGGCACAAAAATGGCCATATGGCTGGAGATGAGTGCCACGGCCAAAGAGCCAGCAGGGAAAACTATGCCTTGTTCTAAATCTCTTTGGGAACCGCTTGCGTAGCCCCACAGACCTGGGGGCTGCGGGCTTTCCTGCTGTCTTCTGCCTCGATACCACCATTTCTGTCTGGGTGCCGGGCCAGGCACAAAAATGGCCATACGGCTCGAGATGGGTCCCCGGTCCAAGGAGCGAGCAGGGAAAACTATGCCTTGTTCTAAAGCTCTTTGGGAACCACTTGCGTAGTCTCACAGACATGGGGGCTGCAGGCTTTGCTGCTGCCTTCAGCCTCAAAGCCATCCTTTCCCACTTGGCACCGAGCCCTGCACAAAAATGGCTTGTGGCTGGAGATGGGTCCCCCGCCCAATGAGCCAGCAGGGAAAACTATGCCTTGTTCTAATGCTCTTTGGGAACCGATTGCTTGGACCCACAGACCTGGGGGCTGCAGGCTTTCCTGCTGCCTTCAACCTCAATACCACCGTTTTCCACTTGGCGCCGCGCCAGGCACAAAAATGGCCTATGACTAGAGATGGGTCCCCCGCCCAAAGACCCATCAGGGAAATCTGTGCCTTCTTCTAAAGCTCTTTGGGAACCGCTTGCGTAGCCCCACAGACCTGGGGGCTGCGGGCTTTCCTGCTGCCTTCAGCCTCAAAACCACCCTTTCCCTCTGGGCGCCGCGCCAGGCACAAAAATGGCCATATGTCTGGAGATGGGTCCCCTGCCCAAGGAGCCATTAGGGAAAACTATGCCTTGTTCTAAAGCTCTTTGGGAACCGCTTGCGTAGCCCCACAGACCTGGGGGCTGCGGGCTTTCCTGCTGCCTTCAGCCTCAAAACCACCCTTTCCCTCTGGGCGCCGCGCCAGGCACAAAAATGGCCATATGTCTGGAGATGGGTCCCCCGCCAAGGAGCCAGCAGGGAAAACTATGCCTTGTTCTAAAGCTCTTTGGGAACCACTTGAGTAAACCCACAGACCTGCGGCCTGCAAGCTTTGCTTCTGCCTTCAGCCTCAAAGCCACCCTTTCCCACTTGGCGCCGCGCCAGGCACAAAAATGGCCATATGTCTGGAGATGGGTCCCCTGCCCAAGGAGCCATTAGGGAAAACAATGCCTTGTTCTAAAGGTCTTTGGGAACCGCTTGGTAGCCCCACAGACCTGGGGGCTGCGGGTTTTCCTGCTGCCTTCATCCTCAAAGCCACCCTTTCCCACTTGGCACCGCGCCAGGCACAAAAATGGCCATATGTCTGGAGATGGGTCCCCTGCCCAAGGAGCCAGCAGGGAAAAATATGCCTTGTTCTAAAGGTCTTTGGGAACCGCTTGCGTAGCCCCACAGACCTGGGGGCTGCGGGCTTTCCTGCTGCCTTCAGCCTCGACACCACCCTTTCCCACTTGGCGCCGCGCCAGGCACAAAAATGGCCATACGGCTGGAGATGGGTCCCCCGTCCAAAGAGCAAGCAGGGAAAACTATGCCTTCTTCTAAAGCTTTTTGGGGACCGCTTGCGTAGCCCTACAAACCTGGAGCTGCAGGCTTTCCTGCTGCCTTCAGCCTCGACACCACCCTTTCCCACTTGGTGCCGCGCTAGGCACAAAAATGGCCATACGACTGGAGATGGGTATCCCGCCCAAGGAGGTAGCAGGGATAACTATGCCTGGTTCTAAAGCTCTTTGGGAACCTCTTGCGTAGCCCCACAAACCTGGGGGATGCGGGCCTTCCTGCTGCCTTCAGCCTCAAAACCACCCTTTCCCTCTGGGCGCCGCGCCAGGCACAAAAATGGCCATATGTGTGGAGATGGGTACCCCGCCCAAGGAGCCAGCAGGGAAAACTATGCCTTGTTCTAAAGCTCTTTGGGAACCACTTGTGTAGCCCCACAGACCTGGGGGCTGCAGGCTTTCCTGCTGCCTTCAGCCTCAAAGCCACCCTTTCCCACTTGGCGCCGCGCCAGGCACAAAAATGGCCTATGGCTGGAGATGGGTTCCCCGCCCAAAGAGCCAGCAGGGAAAACTATGCCTTGTTCTAAAGCTCTTTGGGAACCACTTGCGTAGCCCCACAGACCTGGGGGCTGCGGGCTTTCCTGCTGCCTTCAGCCTCGACACCACCCTTTCCCACTTGGCGCTGTGCCAGGCACAAAAATGGTCATATGGCTGGAGATCGGTCCCCCGCCCAAAGAGCCAGCAGGGAAAACTATGCCTTGTTCTAAAGCTCTTTGGGAACCACTTGCGTAGCCCCAGAGACCTGGGGGCTGGAGGCTTTCCTGCTGCCTTCAGCCTCGACACCACCCTTTCCCACTTGGCGCCGCGCCAGGCACAAAAATGGCCATACGGCTGGAGATGGGTCCCCTGCCCAAAGAGCCAGCAGGGAAAACTATGCCTTGTTCTAAAGCTCTTTGGGAACCGCTTGCGTAGCCCCACAGACCTGGGGGCTGCAGTCTTTCCTGCTGCCTTCATCCTCAAAGCCACCCTTTCCCACTTGGCACCGCGCCAGGCACAAAAATGGCCATATGTCTGGAGATGGGTCCCCTGCCCAAGGAGCCAGCAGGGAAAAATATGCCTTGTTCTAAAGGTCTTTGGGAACCGCTTGCGTAGCCCCACAGACCTGGGGGCTGCGGGCTTTCCTGCTGCCTTCAGCCTCAAAACCACCCTTTCCCACTTGGCGCCGCGCTACGCACAAAAGTGACTTATGGCTGGAGATGGGTCCCCCGCCCAAAGAGCCAGCAGGGAAAAATCTGCCTTGTTCTAAAGCTCTTTGGGAACCGCTTGCGTAGCCCCACAGACGTGGGGGCGGCAGGCTTTGCTGCTGCCTTCAGCCTCAAAACCACCCTTTCCCACTTGGCGCCGTGCCAGGAACAAAAATGGCCATACGGCTGGAGATGGGTCCCCTGCCCAAAGAGCCAGCAGGGAAAACTATGCCTTGTTCTAAAGTTCTTTGGGAACCGCTTGCGTAGCCCCACAGACCTGGGGGCTGCGGGCTTTCCTGCTGCCTTCAGCCTCGACACCACCCTTTCCCACTTGGCTCCGCATCAGGCACAAAAATGGCCTATGGCTGGAGATGGGTCCCCCGCACAAAGAGCCAGCAAGGAAAACAATGCCGTGTTCTAAAGCTCTTTGGGAACCGCTTGCGTAGCCCCACAGACCTGGGGGCTGCAGGCTTTCCTGCTGCCTTCAGCCTCGACACCACCCTTTCCCACTTGGCGCCGCGCCAGGCACAAAAATGGCCATACGGCTGGAGATGGGTCCCCCGTCCAAAGAGCAATCAGGGAAAACTATGCCTTGTTCTAAAGCTTTTTGGGGACCGCTTGCGTAGCCCTACAAACCTGGAGCTGCAGGCTTTCCTGCTGCCTTCAGCCTCGACACCACCCTTTCCCACTTGGTGCCGCGCTAGGCACAAAAATGGCCATACGGCTGGAGATGGGTATCCCGCCCAAGGAGGTAGCAGGGATAACTATGCCTGGTTCTGAAGCTCTTTGGGAACCTCTTGCGTAGCCCCACAAACCTGGGGGATGCGGGCTTTCCTGCTGCCTTCAGCCTCAAAACCACCCTTTCCCTCTGGGCGCCGCGCCAGGCACAAAAATGGCCATATGTCTGGAGATGGGTACCCCGCCCAAGGAGCCAGCAGGGAAAACTATGCCTTGTTCTAAAGCTCTTTGGGAACCACTTGTGTAGCCCCACAGACCTGGGGGCTGCAGGCTTTCCTGCTGCCTTCAGCCTCAAAGCCACCCTTTCCCACTTGGCGCCGCGCCAGGCACAAAAATGGCCTATGGCTGGAGATGGGTTCCCCGCCCAAAGAGCCAGCAGGGAAAACTATGCCTTGTTCTAAAGCTCTTTGGGAACCACTTGCGTAGCCCCACAGACCTGGGGGCTGCGGGCTTTCCTGCTGCCTTCAGCCTCGACACCACCCTTTCCCACTTGGCGCTGTGCCAGGCACAAAAATGGCCATATGGCTGGAGATCGGTCCCCCGCCCAAAGAGCCAGCAGGGAAAACTATGCCTTGTTCTAAAGCTCTTTGGGAACCGCTTGCGTAGCCCCAGAGACCTGGGGGCTGGAGGCTTTCCTGCTGCCTTCAGCCTCGACACCACCCTTTCCCACTTGGCGCCGCGCCAGGCACAAAAATGGCCATACGGCTGGAGATGGGTCCCCTGCCCAAAGAGCCAGCAGGGAAAACTATGCCTTGTTCTAAAGCTCTTTGGGAACCGCTTGCGTAGCCCCACAGACCTGGGGCCTGCGGGCTTTCCTGCTGCCTTCAGCCTCGACACCACCCTTTCCCACTTGGCGCCGCGCCAGGCACAAAAATGGCCTATGGCTAGAGATGGTTCCCACGCCCAAGGAGCCAGCAGGGAAAACTATGCCTTGTTCTAAAGCTCTTTGGGAACCACTTGCGTAGCCCCACAGACCTGGGGGCTGCGGGCTTTCCTGCTGCCTTCAGCCTCAAAACCACCCTTTCCCACTTGGTGCCGCGCCAGGCACAAAAATGGCCATATGGCTGGAGATGGGTCCCACGCCCAAACAGCCAGCAGGGAAAACTATGCCTTGTTCTAAAGCTCTTTGGGAACCGCTTGCGTAGCCCCACAGACCTGGGGGCTGCCGGCTTTCCTGCTGCCTTCTGCCTCGATACCACCATTTCCGTCTCGGTGCCGGGCCAGGCACAAAAATGGCCATACGGCTCGAGATGGGTCCCCGGCCCAAGGAGCGAGCAGGGAAAACTATGCCTTGTTCTAAAGCTCTTTGGGAACCGCTTGCGTAGCCTCACAGACATGGGGGCTGCAGGCTTTGCTGCTGCCTTCAGCCTCAAAGCCATCCTTTCCCACTTGGCACCGCGCCCTGCACAAAAATGGCTTGTGGCTGGAGATGGGTCCCCCGCCCAATGAGCCAGCAGGGAAAACTATGCCTTGTTCTAATGCTCTTTGGGAACCGCTTGCTTGGACCCACAGACCTGGGGGCTGCAGGCTTTCCTGCTGCCTTCAACCTCAATACCACCGTTTTCCACTTGGCGCCGCGCCAGGCACAAAAATGGCCTATGACTAGAGATGGGTCCCCCGCCCAAAGACCCATCAGGGAAATCTGTGCCTTGTTCTAAAGCTCTTTGGGAACCGCTTGCGTAGCCCCACAGACCTGGGGGCTGCGGGCTTTCCTGCTGCCTTCAGCCTCAAAACCACCCTTTCCCTCTGGGCGCCGCGCCAGGCACAAAAATGGCCATATGGCTGGAGATGGGTCCCCCGCCAAGGAGCCAGCAGGGAAAAATATGCCTTGTTCTAAAGCTCTTTGGGAACCACTTGAGTAACCCCACAGACCTGGGGGCTGCAGGCTTTGCTGCTGCCTTCAGCCTCAAAGCCGCCCTTACCCACTTGGCGCCACGCCAGGCACAAAAATGGCCATATGTCTGGAGATGGGTCCCACGCCCAAGGAGCCAGCAGGGAAAACAATGCCTTGTTCTAAAGGTCTTTGGGAACCGCTTGCGTAGCCCCACAGACCTGGGGGCTGCAGGCTTTCCTGCTGCCTTCAGCCTCCACACAACCCTTTCCCACTTGGTGCCGCGCTACGCACAAAAATGACTAATGGCTGGAGATGGGTCTCCCGCCCAAGGAGGTAGCAGGGAAAACTATGCCTTGTTCTAAAGCTCTTTGGGAAGCTCTTGCGTAGCCCCACAGACCTGGGGGATGCGGGCTCTCCTGCTGCCTTCAGCATCAAAACAACCCTTTCCCACTTGGCGCCGCGCCAGGCACAATAATGGCCATATGGCTGGAGATGGGTCCCACGCCCAAGGAGCCAGCAGGGAAAACTATGCCTTGTTCTAAAGCTCTTTGGGAACCACTTGCGTAGCCCCACAGACCTGGGGGCTGCAGGCTTTCCTGCTGCCTTCAGCCTCAAAGCCACCCTTTCCCACTTAGCGCCGCGCCAGGCACAAAAATGGCCTATGGCTGGAGATGGGTCCCCTGCCCAAGGAGCCAGCAGGGAAAACTATGCCTTGTTCTAAAGCTCTTTGAGAACCACTTGCGTAGCCCCACAGACCTGGGCGCTGCGGGCTTTCCTGCTGCCTTCAGCCTCGATACCACCATTTCCGTCTGGGCACTGGGCCAGGCACAAAAATGGCCATACGGCTGGAGATGGGTGCCCCGCCCAAAGAGCCAGCAGGGAAAACTATGCCTTGTTCTAAAGCTCTTTGGGAACCGCTTGCGTAGCCCCACAGACCTGGGGGCTGCGGGCTTTCCTGCTGCCTTCAGCCTCAACACCACCCTTTCCCACTTGGCGCCGCGCCAGGCACAAAAATGGCCATATGGCTGGAGATGGGTCCAACGCCCAAAGAGCCAGCAGGGAAAACTATGCCTTGTTCTAAAGGTCTTTGGGAACCGCTTGCGTAGCCCCACAGACCTTGGGGGCTGCGGGCTTTCCTGCTGCCTTCAGACTCGACACCAGCCTTTCCCACTTGGCGCTCTGCCAGGCACAAAAATGGCCATACGGCTGGAGATGGGTGCCCCGCCCAAAGAGCCAGCAGGGAAAACTATGCCTTGTTCTAAAGCTCTTTGGGAACCGCTTGCGTAGCCCCACAGACCTGGGTGCTGGAGGCTTTCCTGCTGCCTTCAGCCTCGACACCACCCTTTCCCACTTGGCGCCGCGCCAGGCACAAAAATGGCCATACGGCTGGAGATGGGTCCCCTGCCCAAAGAGCCAGCAGGGAAAGCTATGCCTTGTTCTAAAGCTCTTTGGGAACCGCTTGCGTAGCCCCACAGACCTGGGGGCTGCAGGCTTTGCTGCTGCCTTCAGCCTCGACACCACCCTTTCCCACTTGGCGCCGCGTCAGGCACAAAAATGGCCTATGGCTAGAGATGGTTCCCACGCCCAAGGAGCCAGCAGGGAAAACTATGCCTTGTTCTAAAGCTCTTTGGGAACCGCTCGCGTAGCCCCACAGACCTGGGGGCTGCGGGCTTTCCTGCTGCCTTCAGCCTCGACACCACCCTTTCCCACTTGGCGCTGTGCCAGGCACAAAAATGGCCATATGGCTGGAGATCGGTCCCCCGCCCAAAGAGCCAGCAGGGAAAACTATGCCTTGTTCTAAAGCTCTTTGGGAACCGCTTGCGTAGCCCCAGAGACCTGGGGGCTGGAGGCTTTCCTGCTGCCTTCAGCCTCGACACCACCCTTTCCCACTTGGCGCCGCGCCAGGCACAAAAATGGCCATACGGCTGGAGATGGGTCCCCTGCCCAAAGAGCCAGCAGGGAAAACTATGCCTTGTTCTAAAGCTCTTTGGGAACCGCTTGCGTAGCCCCACAGACCTGGGGCCTGCGGGCTTTCCTGCTGCCTTCAGCCTCGACACCACCCTTTCCCACTTGGCGCCGCGCCAGGCACAAAAATGGCCTATGGCTAGAGATGGGTCCCACGCCCAAACAGCCAGCAGGGAAAACTATGCCTTGTTCTAAAGCTCTTTGGGAACCGCTTGCGTAGCCCCACAGACCTGGGGGCTGCCGGCTTTCCTGCTGCCTTCTGCCTCGATACCACCATTTCCGTCTCGGTGCCGGGCCAGGCACAAAAATGGCCATACGGCTCGAGATGGGTCCCCGGCCCAAGGAGCGAGCAGGGAAAACTATGCCTTGTTCTAAAGCTCTTTGGGAACCGCTTGCGTAGCCTCACAGACATGGGGGCTGCAGGCTTTGCTGCTGCCTTCAGCCTCAAAGCCATCCTTTCCCACTTGGCACCGCGCCCTGCACAAAAATGGCTTGTGGCTGGAGATGGGTCCCCCGCCCAATGAGCCAGCAGGGAAAACTATGCCTTGTTCTAATGCTCTTTGGGAACCGCTTGCTTGGACCCACAGACCTGGGGGCTGCAGGCTTTCCTGCTGCCTTCAACCTCAATACCACCGTTTTCCACTTGGCGCCGCGCCAGGCACAAAAATGGCCTATGACTAGAGATGGGTCCCCCGCCCAAAGACCCATCAGGGAAATCTGTGCCTTGTTCTAAAGCTCTTTGGGAACCGCTTGCGTAGCCCCACAGACCTGGGGGCTGCGGGCTTTCCTGCTGCCTTCAGCCTCAAAACCACCCTTTCCCTCTGGGCGCCGCGCCAGGCACAAAAATGGCCATATGGCTGGAGATGGGTCCCCCGCCAAGGAGCCAGCAGGGAAAAATATGCCTTGTTCTAAAGCTCTTTGGGAACCACTTGAGTAACCCCACAGACCTGGGGGCTGCAGGCTTTGCTGCTGCCTTCAGCCTCAAAGCCGCCCTTACCCACTTGGCGCCACGCCAGGCACAAAAATGGCCATATGTCTGGAGATGGGTCCCACGCCCAAGGAGCCAGCAGGGAAAACAATGCCTTGTTCTAAAGGTCTTTGGGAACCGCTTGCGTAGCCCCACAGACCTGGGGGCTGCAGGCTTTCCTGCTGCCTTCAGCCTCCACACAACCCTTTCCCACTTGGTGCCGCGCTACGCACAAAAATGACTAATGGCTGGAGATGGGTCTCCCGCCCAAGGAGGTAGCAGGGAAAACTATGCCTTGTTCTAAAGCTCTTTGGGAAGCTCTTGCGTAGCCCTACAGACCTGGGGGATGCGGGCTCTCCTGCTGCCTTCAGCATCAAAACAACCCTTTCCCACTTGGCGCCGCGCCAGGCACAATAATGGCCATATGGCTGGAGATGGGTCCCACGCCCAAGGAGCCAGCAGGGAAAACTATGCCTTGTTCTAAAGCTCTTTGGGAACCACTTGCGTAGCCCCACAGACCTGGGGGCTGCAGGCTTTCCTGCTGCCTTCAGCCTCAAAGCCACCCTTTCCCACTTAGCGCCGCGCCAGGCACAAAAATGGCCTATGGCTGGAGATGGGTCCCCTGCCCAAGGAGCCAGCAGGGAAAACTATGCCTTGTTCTAAAGCTCTTTGAGAACCACTTGCGTAGCCCCACAGACCTGGGCGCTGCGGGCTTTCCTGCTGCCTTCAGCCTCGATACCACCATTTCCGTCTGGGCACTGGGCCAGGCACAAAAATGGCCATACGGCTGGAGATGGGTGCCCCGCCCAAAGAGCCAGCAGGGAAAACTATGCCTTGTTCTAAAGCTCTTTGGGAACCGCTTGCGTAGCCCCACAGACCTGGGGGCTGTGGACTTTCCTGCTGCCTTCAGCCTCAACACCACCCTTTCCCACTTGGCGCCGCGCCAGGCACAAAAATGGCCATATGGCTGGAGATGGGTCCAACGCCCAAAGAGCCAGCAGGGAAAACTATGCCTTGTTCTAAAGGTCTTTGGGAACCGCTTGCGTAGCCCCACAGACCTTGGGGGCTGCGGGCTTTCCTGCTGCCTTCAGACTCGACACCAGCCTTTCCCACTTGGCGCTCTGCCAGGCACAAAAATGGCCATACGGCTGGAGATGGGTGCCCCGCCCAAAGAGCCAGCAGGGAAAACTATGCCTTGTTCTAAAGCTCTTTGGGAACCGCTTGCGTAGCCCCACAGACCTGGGTGCTGGAGGCTTTCCTGCTGCCTTCAGCCTCGACACCACCCTTTCCCACTTGGCGCCGCGCCAGGCACAAAAATGGCCATACGGCTGGAGATGGGTCCCCTGCCCAAAGAGCCAGCAGGGAAAGCTATGCCTTGTTCTAAAGCTCTTTGGGAACCGCTTGCGTAGCCCCACAGACCTGGGGGCTGCAGGCTTTGCTGCTGCCTTCAGCCTCGACACCACCCTTTCCCACTTGGCGCCGCGTCAGGCACAAAAATGGCCTATGGCTAGAGATGGTTCCCACGCCCAAGGAGCCAGCAGGGAAAACTATGCCTTGTTCTAAAGCTCTTTGGGAACCGCTCGCGTAGCCCCACAGACCTGGGGGCTGCGGGCTTTCCTGCTGCCTTCAGCCTCGACACCACCCTTTCCCACTTGGCGCTGTGCCAGGCACAAAAATGGCCATATGGCTGGAGATCGGTCCCCCGCCCAAAGAGCCAGCAGGGAAAACTATGCCTTGTTCTAAAGCTCTTTGGGAACCGCTTGCGTAGCCCCAGAGACCTGGGGGCTGGAGGCTTTCCTGCTGCCTTCAGCCTCGACACCACCCTTTCCCACTTGGCGCCGCGCCAGGCACAAAAATGGCCATACGGCTGGAGATGGGTCCCCTGCCCAAAGAGCCAGCAGGGAAAACTATGCCTTGTTCTAAAGCTCTTTGGGAACCGCTTGCGTAGCCCCACAGACCTGGGGCCTGCGGGCTTTCCTGCTGCCTTCAGCCTCGACACCACCCTTTCCCACTTGGCGCCGCGCCAGGCACAAAAATGGCCTATGGCTAGAGATGGGTCCCACGCCCAAACAGCCAGCAGGGAAAACTATGCCTTGTTCTAAAGCTCTTTGGGAACCGCTTGCGTAGCCCCACAGACCTGGGGGCTGCCGGCTTTCCTGCTGCCTTCTGCCTCGATACCACCATTTCCGTCTCGGTGCCGGGCCAGGCACAAAAATGGCCATACGGCTCGAGATGGGTCCCCGGCCCAAGGAGCGAGCAGGGAAAACTATGCCTTGTTCTAAAGCTCTTTGGGAACCGCTTGCGTAGCCTCACAGACATGGGGGCTGCAGGCTTTGCTGCTGCCTTCAGCCTCAAAGCCATCCTTTCCCACTTGGCACCGCGCCCTGCACAAAAATGGCTTGTGGCTGGAGATGGGTCCCCCGCCCAATGAGCCAGCAGGGAAAACTATGCCTTGTTCTAAAGCTCTTTGGGAACCGCTTGCTTGGACCCACAGACCTGGGGGCTGCAGGCTTTCCTGCTGCCTTCAACCTCAATACCACCGTTTTCCACTTGGCGCCGCGCCAGGCACAAAAATGGCCTATGACTAGAGATGGGTCCCCCGCCCAAAGACCCATCAGGGAAATCTGTGCCTTGTTCTAAAGCTCTTTGGGAACCGCTTGCGTAGCCCCACAGACCTGGGGGCTGCGGGCTTTCCTGCTGCCTTCAGCCTCAAAACCACCCTTTCCCTCTGGGCGCCGCGCCAGGCACAAAAATGGCCATATGGCTGGAGATGGGTCCCCCGCCAAGGAGCCAGCAGGGAAAAATATGCCTTGTTCTAAAGCTCTTTGGGAACCACTTGAGTAACCCCACAGACCTGGGGGCTGCAGGCTTTGCTGCTGCCTTCAGCCTCAAAGCCGCCCTTACCCACTTGGCGCCACGCCAGGCACAAAAATGGCCATATGTCTGGAGATGGGTCCCACGCCCAAGGAGCCAGCAGGGAAAACAATGCCTTGTTCTAAAGGTCTTTGGGAACCGCTTGCGTAGCCCCACAGACCTGGGGGCTGCAGGCTTTCCTGCTGCCTTCAGCCTCCACACAACCCTTTCCCACTTGGTGCCGCGCTACGCACAAAAATGACTAATGGCTGGAGATGGGTCTCCCGCCCAAGGAGGTAGCAGGGAAAACTATGCCTTGTTCTAAAGCTCTTTGGGAAGCTCTTGCGTAGCCCCACAGACCTGGGGGATGCGGGCTCTCCTGCTGCCTTCAGCATCAAAACAACCCTTTCCCACTTGGCGCCGCGCCAGGCACAATAATGGCCATATGGCTGGAGATGGGTCCCACGCCCAAGGAGCCAGCAGGGAAAACTATGCCTTGTTCTAAAGCTCTTTGGGAACCACTTGCGTAGCCCCACAGACCTGGGGGCTGCAGGCTTTCCTGCTGCCTTCAGCCTCAAAGCCACCCTTTCCCACTTAGCGCCGCGCCAGGCACAAAAATGGCCTATGGCTGGAGATGGGTCCCCTGCCCAAGGAGCCAGCAGGGAAAACTATGCCTTGTTCTAAAGCTCTTTGAGAACCACTTGCGTAGCCCCACAGACCTGGGCGCTGCGGGCTTTCCTGCTGCCTTCAGCCTCGATACCACCATTTCCGTCTGGGCACTGGGCCAGGCACAAAAATGGCCATACGGCTGGAGATGGGTGCCCCGCCCAAAGAGCCAGCAGGGAAAACTATGCCTTGTTCTAAAGCTCTTTGGGAACCGCTTGCGTAGCCCCACAGACCTGGGGGCTGTGGACTTTCCTGCTGCCTTCAGCCTCAACACCACCCTTTCCCACTTGGCGCCGCGCCAGGCACAAAAATGGCCATATGGCTGGAGATGGGTCCAACGCCCAAAGAGCCAGCAGGGAAAACTATGCCTTGTTCTAAAGGTCTTTGGGAACCGCTTGCGTAGCCCCACAGACCTTGGGGGCTGCGGGCTTTCCTGCTGCCTTCAGACTCGACACCAGCCTTTCCCACTTGGCGCTCTGCCAGGCACAAAAATGGCCATACGGCTGGAGATGGGTACCCCGCCCAAAGAGCCAGCAGGGAAAACTATGCCTTGTTCTAAAGCTCTTTGGGAACCGCTTGCGTAGCCCCACAGACCTGGGTGCTGGAGGCTTTCCTGCTGCCTTCAGCCTCGACACCACCCTTTCCCACTTGGCGCCGCGCCAGGCACAAAAATGGCCATACGGCTGGAGATGGGTCCCCTGCCCAAAGAGCCAGCAGGGAAAGCTATGCCTTGTTCTAAAGCTCTTTGGGAACCGCTTGCGTATCCCCACAGACCTGGGGGCTGCAGGCTTTGCTGCTGCCTTCAGCCTCGACACCACCCTTTCCCACTTGGCGCCGCGTCAGGCACAAAAATGGCCTATGGCTAGAGATGGTTCCCACGCCCAAGGAGCCAGCAGGGAAAACTATGCCTTGTTCTAAAGCTCTTTGGGAACCGCTCGCGTAGCCCCACAGACCTGGGGGCTGCGGGCTTTCCTGCTGCCTTCAGCCTCGACACCACCCTTTCCCACTTGGCGCCGCTCCAGGCCCAAAAATGGCCATACGGCTGGAGATGGGTGCCACGCCAAAAGAGCCAGCAGGGAAAACTATGCCTTGTTCTAAAGCTCTTTGGGAACCACTTGCGTAGCCCCACAGACCTGGGGGCTGCGGGCTTTCCTGCTGCCTTCAGCCTCGACACCACCCTTTCCCACTTGGCGCCGCGCCAGACACAAAAATGGCCATACGGCTGGAGGTGGGTCCCCTGCCCAAGGAGACAGCAAGGAAAACTCTGCCTTGTTCTAAAGCTCTTTGGGAACCACTTGCGTAGCCCCACAGACCTGGGGGCTGCAGGCTTTCCTGCTGCCTTCAGCCTCAAAACCACCCTTTCCCACTTGGTGCCGCGCTAGGCACAAAAATGGCCATACGGCTGGAGATGGGTATCCCGCCCAAGGAGGTAGCAGGGATAACTATGCCTTGTTCTAAAGCTCTTTGGGAACCGCTTGCGTAGCCCCACAGACCTGGGGGCTGCCGGCTTTCCTGCTGCCTTCAGACTCGACACCAGCCTTTCCCACTTGGCGCTGTGCCAGGCACAAAAATGGCCATACGGCTCGAGATGGGTCCCCGGCCCAAGGAGCGAGCAGGGAAAACTCTGCCTTGTTCTAAAGCTCTTTGGGAACCGCTTGCGTAGCCTCACAGACATGGGGGCTGCAGGCTTTGCTGCTGCCTTCAGCCTCAAAGCCATCCTTTCACACTTGGCACCGCGCCCTGCACAAAAATGGCTTGTGGCTGGAGATGGGTCCCCCGCCCAATGAGACAGCAGGGAAAACTATGCCTTGTTCTAATGCTCTTTGGGAACCGCTTGCGTAGCCCCACAGACCTGGGGGCTGCGGGCTTTCCTGCTGCCTTCAACCTCAATACCACCGTTTTCCACTTGGCGCCGCGCCAGGCACAAAAATGGCCTATGACTAGAGATGGCTCCCCCGCCCAAAGACCCATCAGGGAAATCTCTGCCTTGTTCTAAAGCTCTTTGGGAACCGCTTGCGTAGCCCCACAGACCTGGGGGCTGCGGGCTTTCCTGCTGCCTTCAGCCTCAAAACCACCCTTTCCCTCTGGGCGCCGCGCCAGGCACAAAAATGGCCATACGGCTGGAGATGGGTATCCCGCCCAAGGAGGTAGCAGGGATAACTATGCCTTGTTCTAAAGCTCTTTGGGAACCTCTTGCGTAGCCCCACAAACCTGGGGGATGCGGGCTTTCCTGCTGCCTTCAGCCTCAAAACCACCCTTTCCCTCTCGGCACCGTGCCAGGCACAAAAATGGCCATATGTCTGGAGATGGGTCCCACGCCCAAGGAGCCAGCAGGGAAAACTATGCCTTGTTCTAAAGCTCTTTGGGAACCGCTTGCGTAGCCCCACAGACCTGGGGGCTGCGGGCTTTCCTGCTGCCTTCAGACTCGACACCAGCCTTTCCCACTTGGCGCTGTGCCAGGCACAAAAATGGCCATACGGCTGGAGATGGGTCCCCTGCCCAAAGAGCCAGCAGGGAAAGCTATGCCTTGTTCTAAAGCTCTTTGGGAACCGCTTGCGTAGCCCCACAGACCTGGGGGCTGCAGGCTTTCCTGCTGCCTTCAGCCTCGACACCACCCTTTCCCACTTGGCGCCGCGTCAGGCACAAAAATGGCCTATGGCTAGAGATGGTTCCCACGCCCAAGGAGCCAGCAGGGAAAACTATGCCTTGTTCTAAAGCTCTTTGGGAACCGCTCGCGTAGCCCCACAGACCTGGGGGCTGCGGGCTTTCCTGCTGCCTTCAGCCTCAAAACCACCCTTTCCCACTTGGCGCCGCGCCAGGCACAAAAATGGCCATACGGCTGGAGATGGGTGCCACGCCAAAAGAGCCAGGAGGGAAAACTATGCCTTGTTCTAAAGCTCTTTGGGAACCACTTGCGTAGCCCCACAGACCTGGGGGCTGCGGGCTTTCCTGCTGCCTTCAGCCTCGACACCACCCTTTCCCACTTGGTGCCGCGCTAGGCACAAAAATGGCCATACGGCTGGAGATGGGTATCCCGCCCAAGGAGGTAGCAGGGATAACTATGCCTTGTTCTAAAGCTCTTTGGGAACCGATTGCGTAGCCCCACAGACCTGGGGGCTGCGGGCTTTCCTGCTGCCTTCAGCCTCGACACCAGCCTTTCCCACTTGGCGCTGTGCCAGGCACAAAAATGGCCGCACGGCTGGAGATGGGTGCCCCGCCCAAAGAGCCAGCAGGGAAAACTATGCCTTGTTCTAAAGCTCTTTGGGAACCGCTTGCGTAGCCCCACAGACCTGGGTGCTGGAGGCTTTCCTGCTGCCTTCAGCCTCGACACCACCCTTTCCCACTTGGCGCCGCGCCAGGCACAAAAATGACTTATGGCTGGAGATGGGTCCCCCGCCCAAGGAGCCAGCAGGGAAAGCTATGCCTTGTTCTAAAGCTCTTTGGGAACCGCTTGCGTAGCCCCACAGACCTGGGGGCTGCAGGCTTTCCTGCTGCCTTCTGCCTCGATACCACCATTTCCGTCTCGGTGCCGGGCCAGGCACAAAAATGGCCATACGGCTCGAGATGGGTCCCCGGCCCAAGGAGCGAGCAGGGAAAACTATGCCTTGTTCTAAAGCTCTTTGGGAACCGCTTGCGTAGCCTCACAGACATGGGGGCTGCAGGCTTTGCTGCTGCCTTCAGCCTCAAAGCCATCCTTTCCCACTTGGCACCGCGCCCTGCACAAAAATGGCTTGTGGCTGGAGATGGGTCCCCCGCCCAATGAGCCAGCAGGGAAAACTATGCCTTGTTCTAATGCTCTTTGGGAACCGCTTGCTTGGACCCACAGACCTGGGGGCTGCAGGCTTTCCTGCTGCCTTCAACCTCAATACCACCGTTTTCCACTTGGCGCCGCGCCAGGCACAAAAATGGCCTATGACTAGAGATGGGTCCCCCGCCCAAAGACCCATCAGGGAAATCTGTGCCTTGTTCTAAAGCTCTTTGGGAACCGCTTGCGTAGCCCCACAGACCTGGGGGCTGCGGGCTTTCCTGCTGCCTTCAGCCTCAAAACCACCCTTTCCCTCTGGGCGCCGCGCCAGGCACAAAAATGGCCATATGGCTGGAGATGGGTCCCCCGCCAAGGAGCCAGCAGGGAAAAATATGCCTTGTTCTAAAGCTCTTTGGGAACCACTTGAGTAACCCCACAGACCTGGGGGCTGCAGGCTTTGCTGCTGCCTTCAGCCTCAAAGCCGCCCTTACCCACTTGGCGCCACGCCAGGCACAAAAATGGCCATATGTCTGGAGATGGGTCCCACGCCCAAGGAGCCAGCAGGGAAAACAATGCCTTGTTCTAAAGGTCTTTGGGAACCGCTTGCGTAGCCCCACAGACCTGGGGGCTGCAGGCTTTCCTGCTGCCTTCAGCCTCCACACAACCCTTTCCCACTTGGTGCCGCGCTACGCACAAAAATGACTAATGGCTGGAGATGGGTCTCCCGCCCAAGGAGGTAGCAGGGAAAACTATGCCTTGTTCTAAAGCTCTTTGGGAAGCTCTTGCGTAGCCCCACAGACCTGGGGGATGCGGGCTCTCCTGCTGCCTTCAGCATCAAAACAACCCTTTCCCACTTGGCGCCGCGCCAGGCACAATAATGGCCATATGGCTGGAGATGGGTCCCACGCCCAAGGAGCCAGCAGGGAAAACTATGCCTTGTTCTAAAGCTCTTTGGGAACCACTTGCGTAGCCCCACAGACCTGGGGGCTGCGGGCTTTCCTGCTGCCTTCAGCCTCAAAGCCACCCTTTCCCACTTAGCGCCGCGCCAGGCACAAAAATGGCCTATGGCTGGAGATGGGTCCCCTGCCCAAGGAGCCAGCAGGGAAAACTATGCCTTGTTCTAAAGCTCTTTGAGAACCACTTGCGTAGCCCCACAGACCTGGGCGCTGCGGGCTTTCCTGCTGCCTTCAGCCTCGATACCACCATTTCCGTCTGGGCACTGGGCCAGGCACAAAAATGGCCATACGGCTGGAGATGGGTGCCCCGCCCAAAGAGCCAGCAGGGAAAACTATGCCTTGTTCTAAAGCTCTTTGGGAACCGCTTGCGTAGCCCCACAGACCTGGGGGCTGTGGACTTTCCTGCTGCCTTCAGCCTCAACACCACCCTTTCCCACTTGGCGCCGCGCCAGGCACAAAAATGGCCATATGGCTGGAGATGGGTCCAACGCCCAAAGAGCCAGCAGGGAAAACTATGCCTTGTTCTAAAGGTCTTTGGGAACCGCTTGCGTAGCCCCACAGACCTTGGGGGCTGCGGGCTTTCCTGCTGCCTTCAGACTCGACACCAGCCTTTCCCACTTGGCGCTCTGCCAGGCACAAAAATGGCCATACGGCTGGAGATGGGTGCCCCGCCCAAAGAGCCAGCAGGGAAAACTATGCCTTGTTCTAAAGCTCTTTGGGAACCGCTTGCGTAGCCCCACAGACCTGGGTGCTGGAGGCTTTCCTGCTGCCTTCAGCCTCGACACCACCCTTTCCCACTTGGCGCCGCGCCAGGCACAAAAATGGCCATACGGCTGGAGATGGGTCCCCTGCCCAAAGAGCCAGCAGGGAAAGCTATGCCTTGTTCTAAAGCTCTTTGGGAACCGCTTGCGTAGCCCCACAGACCTGGGGGCTGCAGGCTTTGCTGCTGCCTTCAGCCTCGACACCACCCTTTCCCACTTGGCGCCGCGTCAGGCACAAAAATGGCCTATGGCTAGAGATGGTTTCCACGCCCAAGGAGCCAGCAGGGAAAACTATGCCTTGTTCTAAAGCTCTTTGGGAACCGCTCGCGTAGCCCCACAGACCTGGGGGCTGCGGGCTTTCCTGCTGCCTTCAGCCTCGACACCACCCTTTCCCACTTGGCGCCGCTCCAGGCCCAAAAATGGCCATACGGCTGGAGATGGGTGCCACGCCAAAAGAGCCAGCAGGGAAAACTATGCCTTGTTCTAAAGCTCTTTGGGAACCACTTGCGTAGCCCCACAGACCTGGGGGCTGCGGGCTTTCCTGCTGCCTTCAGCCTCGACACCACCCTTTCCCACTTGGCGCCGCGCCAGACACAAAAATGGCCATACGGCTGGAGGTGGGTCCCCTGCCCAAGGAGACAGCAAGGAAAACTCTGCCTTGTTCTAAAGCTCTTTGGGAACCACTTGCGTAGCCCCACAGACCTGGGGGCTGCAGGCTTTCCTGCTGCCTTCAGCCTCAAAACCACCCTTTCCCACTTGGTGCCGCGCTAGGCACAAAAATGGCCATACGGCTGGAGATGGGTATCCCGCCCAAGGAGGTAGCAGGGATAACTATGCCTTGTTCTAAAGCTCTTTGGGAACCGCTTGCGTAGCCCCACAGACCTGGGGGCTGCCGGCTTTCCTGCTGCCTTCAGACTCGACACCAGCCTTTCCCACTTGGCGCTGTGCCAGGCACAAAAATGGCCATACGGCTGGAGATGGGTCCCCGGCCCAAGGAGCGAGCAGGGAAAACTCTGCCTTGTTCTAAAGCTCTTTGGGAACCGCTTGCGTAGCCTCACAGACATGGGGGCTGCAGGCTTTGCTGCTGCCTTCAGCCTCAAAGCCATCCTTTCCCACTTGGCACCGCGCCCTGCACAAAAATGGCTTGTGGCTGGAGATGGGTCCCCCGCCCAATGAGACAGCAGGGAAAACTATGCCTTGTTCTAATGCTCTTTGGGAACCGCTTGCGTAGCCCCACAGACCTGGGGGCTGCGGGCTTTCCTGCTGCCTTCAACCTCAATACCACCGTTTTCCACTTGGCGCCGCGCCAGGCACAAAAATGGCCTATGACTAGAGATGGCTCCCCCGCCCAAAGACCCATCAGGGAAATCTCTGCCTTGTTCTAAAGCTCTTTGGGAACCGCTTGCGTAGCCCCACAGACCTGGGGGCTGCGGGCTTTCCTGCTGCCTTCAGCCTCAAAACCACCCTTTCCCTCTGGGCGCCGCGCCAGGCACAAAAATGGCCATACGGCTGGAGATGGGTATCCCGCCCAAGGAGGTAGCAGGGATAACTATGCCTTGTTCTAAAGCTCTTTGGGAACCTCTTGCGTAGCCCCACAAACCTGGGGGATGCGGGCTTTCCTGCTGCCTTCAGCCTCAAAACCACCCTTTCCCTCTCGGCACCGTGCCAGGCACAAAAATGGCCATATGTCTGGAGATGGGTCCCACGCCCAAGGAGCCAGCAGGGAAAACTATGCCTTGTTCTAAAGCTCTTTGGGAACCGCTTGCGTAGCCCCACAGACCTGGGGGCTGCGGGCTTTCCTGCTGCCTTCAGACTCGACACCAGCCTTTCCCACTTGGCGCTGTGCCAGGCACAAAAATGGCCATACGGCTGGAGATGGGTCCCCTGCCCAAAGAGCCAGCAGGGAAAGCTATGCCTTGTTCTAAAGCTCTTTGGGAACCGCTTGCGTAGCCCCACAGACCTGGGGGCTGCAGGCTTTCCTGCTGCCTTCAGCCTCAAAACCACCCTTTCCCACTTGGCGCCGCGTCAGGCACAAAAATGGCCTATGGCTAGAGATGGTTCCCACGCCCAAGGAGCCAGCAGGGAAAACTATGCCTTGTTCTAAAGCTCTTTGGGAACCGCTCGCGTAGCCCCACAGACCTGGGGGCTGCGGGCTTTCCTGCTGCCTTCAGCCTCAAAACCACCCTTTCCCACTTGGCGCCGCGCCAGGCACAAAAATGGCCATACGGCTGGAGATGGGTGCCACGCCAAAAGAGCCAGCAGGGAAAACTATGCCTTGTTCTAAAGCTCTTTGGGAACCACTTGCGTAGCCCCACAGACCTGGGGGCTGCGGGCTTTCCTGCTGCCTTCAGCCTCGACACCACCCTTTCCCACTTGGTGCCGCGCTAGGCACAAAAATGGCCATACGGCTGGAGATGGGTATCCCGCCCAAGGAGGTAGCAGGGATAACTATGCCTTGCTCTAAAGCTCTTTGGGAACCGCTTGCGTAGCCCCACAGACCTGGGGGCTGCGGGCTTTCCTGCTGCCTTCAGACTCGACACCAGCCTTTCCCACTTGGCGCTGTGCCAGGCACAAAAATGGCCGCACGGCTGGAGATGGGTGCCCCGCCCAAAGAGCCAGCAGGGAAAACTATGCCTTGTTCTAAAGCTCTTTGGGAACCGCTTGCGTAGCCCCACAGACCTGGGTGCTGGAGGCTTTCCTGCTGCCTTCAGCCTTGACACCACCCTTTCCCACTTGGCGCCGCGCCAGGCACAAAAATGACTTATGGCTGGAGATGGGTCCCCCGCCCAAGGAGCCAGCAGGGAAAGCTATGCCTTGTTCTAAAGCTCTTTGGGAACCGCTTGCGTAGCCCCACAGACCTGGGGGCTGCAGGCTTTCCTGCTGCCTTCAGCCTCGACACCACCCTTTCCCACTTGGCGCCGCGTCAGGCACAAAAATGGCCTATGGCTAGAGATGGTTCCCACGCCCAAGGAGCCAGCAGGGAAAACTATGCCTTGTTCTAAAGCTCTTTGGGAACCGCTCGCGTAGCCCCACAGACCTGGGGGCTGCGGGCTTTCCTGCTGCCTTCAGCCTCAAAACCACCCTTTCCCACTTGGCGCCGCGCCAGGCACAAAAATGGCCATACGGCTGGAGATGGGTGCCACGGCCAAAGAGCCAGCAGGGAAAACTATGCCTTGTTCTAAAGCTCTTTGGGAACCACTTGCGTAGCCCCACAGACCTGGGGCCTGCGGGCCTTCCTGCTGCCTTCAGCCTCGACACCACCCTTTCCCACTTGGCGCCGCGCCAGGCACAAAAATGGCCATACGGCTGGAGGTGGGTCCCCTGCCCAAGGAGACAGCAAGGAAAACTCTGCCTTGTTCTAAAGCTCTTTGGGAACCGCTTGCGTAGCCCCACAGACCTGGGGGCTGCAGGCTTTCCTGCTGCCTTCAGCCTCGACACCACCCTTTCCCACTTGATGCCGCGCCAGGCACAAAAATGGCCATACGGCTGGAGATGGGTATCCCACCCAAGGAGGTAGCAGGGATAACTATGCCTTGTTCTAAAGCTCTTTGGGAACCGCTTGCGTAGCCCCACAGACCTGGGGGCTGCGGGCTTTCCTGCTGCCTTCAGACTCGACACCAGCCTTTCCCACTTGGCGCTGTGCCAGGCACAAAAATGGCCGTACGGCTGGAGATGGGTGACCCGCCCAAAGAGCCAGCAGGGAAAACTATGCCTTGTTCTAAAGCTCTTTGGGAACCGCTTGCGTAGCCCCACAGACCTGGGGGCTGGAGGCTTTCCTGCTGCCTTCAGCCTCGACACCACCCTTTCCCACTTGGCGCCGCGCCAGGCACAGAAATGACTTATGGCTGGAGATGGGTCCCCCGCCCAAGGAGCCAGCAGGGAAAGCTATGCTTTGTTCTAAAGCTCTTTGGGAACCGCTCGCGTAGCCCCACAGACCTGGGGGCTGCGGGCTTTCCTGCTGCCTTCAGCCTCAAAACCACCCTTTCCCACTTGGCGCCGCGCCAGGCACAAAAATGGCCATACGGCTGGAGATGGGTGCCACGGCCAAAGAGCCAGCACTGAAAACTATGCCTTGTTCTAAAGCTCTTTGGGAACCACTTGCGTAGCCCCACAGACCTGGGGCCTGCGGGCCTTCCTGCTGCCTTCAGCCTCGACACCACCCTTTCCCACTTGGCGCCGCGCCAGGCACAAAAATGGCCATACGGCTGGAGGTGGGTCCCCTGCCCAAGGAGACAGCAAGGAAAACTCTGCCTTGTTCTAAAGCTCTTTGGGAACCGCTTGCGTAGCCCCACAGACCTGGGGGCTGCAGGCTTTCCTGCTGCCTTCAGCCTCGACACCACCCTTTCCCACTTGGTGCCGCGCCAGGCACAAAAATGGCCATACGGCTGGAGATGGGTATCCCACCCAAGGAGGTAGCAGGGATAACTATGCCTTGTTCTAAAGCTCTTTGGGAACCGCTTGCGTAGCCCCACAGACCTGGGGGCTGCGGGCTTTCCTGCTGCCTTCAGACTCGACACCAGCCTTTCCCACTTGGCGCTGTGCCAGGCACAAAAATGGCCGTACGGCTGGAGATGGGTGCCCCGCCCAAAGAGCCAGCAGGGAAAACTATGCCTTGTTCTAAAGCTCTTTGGGAACCACTTGTGTAGCCCCACAGACCTGGGGGCTGCAGGCTTTCCTGCTGCCTTCAGCCTCAAAGCCACCCTTTCCCACTTGGCGCCGCGCCAGGCACAAAAATGGCCTATGGCTGGAGATGGGTTCCCCGCCCAAAGAGCCAGCAGGGAAAACTATGCCTTGTTCTAAAGCTCTTTGGGAACCACTTGCGTAGCCCCACAGACCTGGGGGCTGCGGGCTTTCCTGCTGCCTTCAGCCTCGACACCACCCTTTCCCACTTGGCGCCGCGCCAGGCACAAAAATGGCGATATGGCTGGAGATGGGTCCCCTGCCCAAAGAGCCAGCAGGGAAAAATCTGCCTTGTTCTAAAGCTCTTTGGGAACCGCTTGCGTAGCCCCACAGACCTGGGGCCTGCGGGCTTTCCTGCTGCCTTCAGCCTCGACACCACCCTTTCCCACTTGGCGCCGCGCCAGGCACAAAAATGGCCTATGGCTAGAGATGGTTCCCACGCCCAAGGAGCCAGCAGGGAAAAATATGCCTTGTTCTAAAGCTCTTTGGGAACCGCTTGCGTAGCCCCACAGACCTGGGGGTTGCCGGCTTTCCTGCTGCCTTCTGCCTCGATACCACCATTTCCGTCTGGGTGCCGGGCCTGGCACAAAAATGGCCATACGGCTCGAGATGGGTCCCCGGCCCAAGGAGCGAGCAGGGAAAACTATGCCTTCTTCTAAAGCTCTTTGGGAACCGCTTGCGTAGCCTCACAGACATGGGGGCTGCAGGCTTTGCTGCTGCCTTCAGCCTCAAAGCCATCCTTTCCCACTTGGCACCGCGCCCTGCACAAAAATGGCTTGTGGCTGGAGATGGGTCCCCCGCCCAATGAGCCAGCAGGGAAAACTATGCCTTGTTCTAATGCTCTTTGGGAACCGCTTGCTTGGACCCACAGACCTGGGGGCTGCAGGCTTTCCTGTTACCTTCAACCTCAATACCACCGTTTTCCACTTGGCGCCGCGCCAGGCACAAAAATGGCATATGACTAGAGATGGGTCCCCCGCCCAAAGACCCATCAGGGAAATCTGTGCCTTGTTCTAAAGCTCTTTGGGAACCGCTTGCATAGCCCCACAGACCTGGGGGCTGCGGGCTTTCCTGCTGCCTTCAGCCTCGACACCACCCTTTCCCACTTGGCGCCGTGCCAGGCACAAAAATGGCCATACGGCTGGAGGTGGGTCCCCTGCCCAAGGAGACAGCAAGGAAAACTCTGCCTTGTTCTAAAGGTCTTTGGGAACCTCTTGCGTAGCCCCACAAACCTGGGGGATGCGGGCTTTCCTGCTGCCTTCAGCCTCAAAACCACCCTTTCCCTCTGGGCGCCGCGCCAGGCACAAAAATGGCCATATGTCTGGAGATGGGTCCCACGCCCAAGGAGCCAGCAGGGAAAACTGTGCCTTCTTCTAAAGCTCTTTGGGAACCACTTGTGTAGCCCCACAGACCTGGGGGCTGCAGGCTTTCCTGCTGCCTTCAGCCTCAAAGCCACCCTTTCCCACTTGGCGCCGCGCCAGGCACAAAAATGGCCATATGGCTGGAGATGGGTTCCCCGCCCAAAGAGCCAGCAGGGAAAACTATGCCTTGTTCTAAAGCTCTTTGGGAACCACTTGCGTAGCCCCACAGACCTGGGGGCTGCGGGCTTTCCTGCTGCCTTCAGCCTCGACACCACCCTTTCCCACTTGGCGCTGTGCCAGGCACAAAAATGGCCATATGGCTGGAGATCGGTCCCCCGCCCAAAGAGCCAGCAGGGAAAACTATGCCTTGTTCTAAAGCTCTTTGGGAACCGCTTGCGTAGCCCCAGAGACCTGGGGGCTGGAGGCTTTCCTGCTGCCTTCAGCCTCAAAACCACCCTTTCCCACTTGGCGCCGCGCCAGGCACAAAAATGGCCATACGGCTGGAGATGGGTCCCCTGCCCAAAGAGCCAGCAGGGAAAAATCTGCCTTGTTCTAAAGCTCTTTGGGAACCGCTTGCGTAGCCCCACAGACCTGGGGGCTGCGGGCTTTCCTGCTGCCTTCAGCCTCGACACCACCCTTTCCCACTTGGCGCCGCGCCAGGCACAAAAATGGCCTATGGCTAGAGATGGTTCCCACGCCCAAGGAGCCAGCAGGGAAAACTATGCCTTGTTCTAAAGCTCTTTGGGAACCACTTGCGTAGCCCCACAGACCTGGGGGCTGCGGGCTTTCCTGCTGCCTTCAGCCTCAAAACCACCCTTTCCCACTTGGTGCCGCGCCAGGCACAAAAATGGCCATATGGCTGGAGATGGGTCCCCGGCCCAAGGAGCGAGCAGGGAAAACTATGCCTTCTTCTAAAGCTCTTTGGGAACCGCTTGCGTAGCCTCACAGACATGGGGGCTGCAGGCTTTCCTGCTGCCTTCAGCCTCAAAGCCATCCTTTCCCACTTGGCACCGCGCCAGGCACAAAAATGGCTTGTGGCTGGAGATGGGTCCCGTGCCCAAGGAGCCAGCAGGGAAAACTATGCCTTGTTCTAATGCTCTTTGGGAACCGCTTGCGTAGCCCCACAGACCTGGGGGCTGCGGGCTTTCCTGCTGCCTTCAGCCTCGACACCACCCTTTCCCACTTGGCGCCGTGCCAGGCACAAAAATGGCCATACGGCTGGAGGTGGGTCCCCTGCCCAAGGAGACAGCAAGGAAAAATCTGCCTTGTTCTAAAGCTCTTTGGGAACCGCTTGCGTAGCCCCACAGACCTGGGGGCTGCAGGCTTTCCTGCTGCCTTCAGCCTCGACACCACCCTTTCCCACTTGGTGCCGCGCTAGGCACAAAAATGGCCATACGGCTGGAGATGGGTATCCCGCCCAAGGAGGTAGCAGGGATAACTATGCCTTGTTCTAAAGCTCTTTGGGAACCTCTTGCGTAGCCCCACAGACCTGGGGGATGCGGGCTTTCCTGCTGCCTTCAGCCTCAAAACCACCCTTTCCCTCTGGGCGCCGCGCCAGGCACAAAAATGGCCATATGTCTGGAGATGGGTCCCCTGCCCAAGGAGCCATTAGGGAAAACTATGCCTTGTTCTAAAGGTCTTTGGGAACCACTTGCGTAGCCCCACAGACCTGGGGGCTGCGGGTTTTCCTGCTGCCTTCAGCCTCCACACCACCCTTTCCCACTTGGCGCCGCGCTACGCACAGAAGTGACTTATGGCTGAAGATGGGTCCCCCGACCAAAGAGCCAGCAGGGAAAACTATGCCTTGTTCTAAAGCTCTTTGGGAACCGCTTGCGTAGCCCCACAGGCCTTGGGGCTGCAGGCTTTCCTGCTGCCTTCATCCTCAAAGCCACCCTTTCCCACTTGGCACCGCGCCAGGCACAAAAATGGCCATATGTCTGGAGATGGGTCCCCTGCCCAAGGAGCCAGCAGGGAAAAATATGCCTTGTTCTAAAGGTCTTTGGGAACCGCTTGCGTAGCCCCACAGACCTTGGGGGCTGCGGGCTTTCCTGCTGCCTTCAGCCTCAAAACCACCCTTTCCCACTTCGCGCCGCGCTACGCACAAAAGTGACTTATGGCTGGAGATGGGTTCCCCGCCCAAAGAGCCAGCAGGGAAAAATCTGCCTTGTTCTAAAGCTCTTTGGGAACCGCTTGCGTAGCCCCACAGACCTGGGGGCTGCGGGCTTTGCTGCTGCCTTCAGCCTCAAAACCACCCTTTCCCACTTGGCGCCGTGCCAGGAACAAAAATGGCCATACGGCTGGAGATGGGTCCCCTGCCCAAAGAGCCAGCAGGGAAAACTATGCCTTGTTCTAAAGTTCTTTGGGAACCGCTTGCGTAGCCCCACACACCTGTGGGCTGCGGGCTTTCCTGCTGCCTTCAGCCTCGACACCACCCTTTCCCACTTGGCTCCGCATCAGGCACAAAAATGGCCATATGGCTGGAGATGGGTCCCCTGCCCAAAAAGCCAGCAGGGAAAACTATGCCTTGTTCTAAAGGTCTCTGGGAACCGCTTGCATAGCCCCACAGACCTGGGGGCTGCGGGCTTTCCTGCTGCCTTCAGCCTCAAAACCACCGTTTCCCACTTGGCGCCGCTCCAGGCCCAAAAATGGCCATCGGCTGGAGATGGGTGCCACGCCAAAAGAGCCAGCAGGGAAAACTATGCCTTGTTCTAAAGCTCTTTGGGAACCACTTGCGTAGCCCCACAGACCTGGGGGCTGCGTGCTTTCCTGCTGCCTTCAGCCTCGACACCACCCTTTCCCACTTGGCGCCGTGCCAGGCACAAAAATGGCCATACGGCTGGAGGTGGGTCCCCTGCCCAAGGAGACAGCAAGGAAAACTCTGCCTTGTTCTAAAGGTCTTTGGGAACCGCTTGCGTAGCCCCACAGACCTGGGGGCTGCAGGCTTTCCTGCTGCCTTCAGCCTCGACACCACCCTTTCCCACTTGGTGCCGCGCTAGGCACAAAAATGGCCATACGGCTGGAGATGGGTATCCCGCCCAAGGAGGTAGCAGGGATAACTATGCCTTGTTCTAAAGCTCTTTGGGAACCTCTTGCGTAGCCCCACAAACCTGGGGGATGCGGGCTTTCCTGCTGCCTTCAGCCTCAAAACAACCCTTTCACTCTGGGCGCCGCGCCAGGCACAAAAATGGCCATATGTCTGGAGATGGGTCCCACGCCCAAGGAGCCAGCAGGGAAAACTATGCCTTGTTCTAAAGCTCTTTGGGAACCACTTGTGTAGCCCCACAGACCTGGGGGCTGCAGGCTTTCCTGCTGCCTTCAGCCTCAAAGCCACCCTTTCCCACTTGGCGCCGCGCCAGGCACAAAAATGGCCTATGGCTGGAGATGGGTTCCCCGCCCAAAGAGCCAGCAGGGAAAACTATGCCTTGTTCTAAAGCTCTTTGGGAACCGCTTGCGTAGCCCCACAGACCTGGGGGCTGCGGGCTTTCCTGCTGCCTTCAGCCTCGACACCACCCTTTCCCACTTGGCGCCGCGCCAGGCACAAAAATGGCCATACGGCTGGAGATGGGTCCCCCGCCCAAAGAGCCAGCAGGGAAAACTATGCCTTGTTCTAAAGCTCTTTGGGAACAGCTTGCGTAGCCCCACAGACCTGGGGCCTGCGGGCTTTCCTGCTGCCTTCAGCCTCGACACCACCCTTTCCCACTTGGTGCCGCGCCAGGCACAAAAATGGCCATATGGCTGGAGATGAGTGCCACGGCCAAAGAGCCAGCAGGGAAAACTATGCCTTGTTCTAAAGCTCTTTGGGAACCGCTTGCGTAGCCCCACAGACCTGGGGGCTGCGGGCTTTCCTGCTGCCTTCTGCCTCGATACCACCATTTCCGTCTGGGTGCCGGGCCAGGCACAAAAATGGCCATACGGCTCGAGATGGGTCCCCGGCCCAAGGAGCGAGCAGGGAAAACTATGCCTTGTTCTAAAGCTCTTTGGGAACCGCTTGCGTAGTCTCACAGACATGGGGGCTGCAGGCTTTGCTGCTGCCTTCAGCCTCAAAGCCATCCTTTCCCACTTGGCACCGCGCCCTGCACAAAAATGGCCTATGGCTGGAGATGGGTCCCCCGCCCAATGAGCCAGCAGGGAAAACTATGCCTTGTTCTAATGCTCTTTGGGAACCGCTTGCTTGGACCCACAGACCTGGGGGCTGCAGGCTTTCCTGCTGCCTTCAACCTCAATACCACCGTTTTCCACTTGGCGCCGCGCCAGGCACAAAAATGGCCTATGACTAGAGATGGGTCCCCCGCCCAAAGACCCATCAGGGAAATCTGTGCCTTCTTCTAAAGCTCTTTGGGAACCGCTTGCGTAGCCCCACAGACCTGGGGGCTGCGGGCTTTCCTGCTGCCTTCAGCCTCAAAACCACCCTTTCCCTCTGGGCGCCGCGCCAGGCACAAAAATGGCCATATGTCTGGAGATGGGTCTCCCGCCCAAGGAGCCATTAGGGAAAACTATGCCTTGTTCTAAAGCTCTTTGGGAACCGCTTGCGTAGCCCCACAGACCTGGGGGCTGCGGGCTTTCCTGCTGCCTTCAGCCTCAAAACCACCCTTTCCCTCTGGGCGCCGCGCCAGGCACAAAAATGGCCATATGTCTGGAGATGGGTCCCCCGCCAAGGAGCCAGCAGGGAAAACTATGCCTTGTTCTAAAGCTCTTTGGGAACCACTTGAGTAAACCCACAGACCTGGGGCCTGCAAGCTTTGCTTCTGCCTTCAGCCTCAAAGCCACCCTTTCCCACTTGGCGCCGCGCCAGGCACAAAAATGGCCATATGTCTGGAGATGGGTCCCCTGCCCAAGGAGCCATTAGGGAAAACAATGCCTTGTTCTAAAGGTCTTTGGGAACCGCTTGCGTAGCCCCACAGATCTGGGGGCTGCAGGCTTTCCTGCTGCCTTCAGCCTCCACACAACCCTTTCCCACTTGGTGCCGCGCTACGCACAAAAATGACTTATGGCTGGAGATGGGTCCCCCGCCCAAGGAGCCAGCAGGGAAAACTATGCCTTGTTCTAAAGCTCTTTGGGAACCGCTTGCGTAGCCCCACAGACCTGGGGGCTGCAGGCTTTCCTGCTGCCTTCATCCTCAAAGCCACCCTTTCCCACTTGGCACCGCGCCAGGCACAAAAATGGCCATATGTCTGGAGATGGGTCCCCTGCCCAAGGAGCCAGCAGGGAAAAATATGCCTTGTTCTAAAGGTCTTTGGGAACCGCTTGCGTAGCCCCACAGACCTGGGGGCTGCGGGCTTTCCTGCTGCCTTCAGCCTCAAAACCACCCTTTCCCACTTGGCGCCGCGCTACGCACAAAAGTGACTTATGGCTGGAGATGGGTCCCCCGCCCAAAGAGCCAGCAGGGAAAAATCTGCCTTGTTCTAAAGCTCTTTGGGAACCGCTTGCGTAGCCCCACAGACGTGGGGGCGGCAGGCTTTGCTGCTGCCTTCAGCCTCAAAACCACCCTTTCCCACTTGGCGCCGTGCCAGGAACAAAAATGGCCATACGGCTGGAGATGGGTCCCCTGCCCAAAGAGCCAGCAGGGAAAACTATGCCTTGTTCTAAAGTTCTTTGGGAACCGCTTGCGTAGCCCCACAGACCTGGGGGCTGCGGGCTTTCCTGCTGCCTTCAGCCTCGACACCACCCTTTCCCACTTGGCTCCGCATCAGGCACAAAAATGGCCTATGGCTGGAGATGGGTCCCCCGCACAAAGAGCCAGCAAGGAAAACAATGCCTTGTTCTAAAGCTCTTTGGGAACCGCTTGCGTAGCCCCACAGACCTGGGGGCTGCAGGCTTTCCTGCTGCCTTCAGCCTCGACACCACCCTTTCCCACTTGGCGCCGCGCCAGGCACAAAAATGGCCATACGGCTGGAGATGGGTCCCCCGTCCAAAGAGCAAGCAGGGAAAACTATGCCTTGTTCTAAAGCTTTTTGGGGACCGCTTGCGTAGCCCTACAAACCTGGAGCTGCAGGCTTTCCTGCTGCCTTCAGCCTCGACACCACCCTTTCCCACTTGGTGCCGCGCTAGGCACAAAAATGGCCATACGACTGGAGATGGGTATCCCGCCCAAGGAGGTAGCAGGGATAACTATGCCTGGTTCTAAAGCTCTTTGGGAACCTCTTGCGTAGCCCCACAAACCTGGGGGATGCGGGCTTTCCTGCTGCCTTCAGCCTCAAAACCACCCTTTCCCTCTGGGCGCCGCGCCAGGCACAAAAATGGCCATATGTCTGGAGATGGGTACCCCGCCCAAGGAGCCAGCAGGGAAAACTATGCCTTGTTCTAAAGCTCTTTGGGAACCACTTGTGTAGCCCCACAGACCTGGGGGCTGCAGGCTTTCCTGCTGCCTTCAGCCTCAAAGCCACCCTTTCCCACTTGGCGCCGCGCCAGGCACAAAAATGGCCTATGGCTGGAGATGGGTTCCCCGCCCAAAGAGCCAGCAGGGAAAACTATGCCTTGTTCTAAAGCTCTTTGGGAACCACTTGCGTAGCCCCACAGACCTGGGGGCTGCGGGCTTTCCTGCTGCCTTCAGCCTCGACACCACCCTTTCCCACTTGGCGCTGTGCCAGGCACAAAAATGGTCATATGGCTGGAGATCGGTCCCCCGCCCAAAGAGCCAGCAGGGAAAACTATGCCTTGTTCTAAAGCTCTTTGGGAACCACTTGCGTAGCCCCAGAGACCTGGGGGCTGGAGGCTTTCCTGCTGCCTTCAGCCTCGACACCACCCTTTCCCACTTGGCGCCGCGCCAGGCACAAAAATGGCCATACGGCTGGAGATGGGTCCCCTGCCCAAAGAGCCAGCAGGGAAAACTATGCCGTGTTCTAAAGCTCTTTGGGAACCGCTTGCGTAGCCCCACAGACCTGGGGGCTGCAGGCTTTCCTGCTGCCTTCATCCTCAAAGCCACCCTTTCCCACTTGGCACCGCGCCAGGCACAAAAATGGCCATATGTCTGGAGATGGGTCCCCTGCCCAAGGAGCCAGCAGGGAAAAATATGCCTTGTTCTAAAGGTCTTTGGGAACCGCTTGCGTAGCCCCACAGACCTGGGGGCTGCGGGCTTTCCTGCTGCCTTCAGCCTCAAAACCACCCTTTCCCACTTGGCGCCGCGCTACGCACAAAAGTGACTTATGGCTGGAGATGGGTCCCCCGCCCAAAGAGCCAGCAGGGAAAAATCTGCCTTGTTCTAAAGCTTTTTGGAGACCGCTTGCGTAGCCCTACAAACCTGGAGCTGCAGGCTTTCCTGCTGCCTTCAGCCTCGACACCACCCTTTCCCACTTGGTGCCGCGCTAGGCACAAAAATGGCCATACGGCTGGAGATGGGTATCCCGCCCAAGGAGGTAGCAGGGATAACTATGCCTGGTTCTAAAGCTCTTTGGGAACCTCTTGCGTAGCCCCACAAACCTGGGGGATGCGGGCTTTCCTGCTGCCTTCAGCCTCAAAACCACCCTTTCCCTCTGGGCGCCGCGCCAGGCACAAAAATGGCCATATGTCTGGAGATGGGTACCCCGCCCAAGGAGCCAGCAGGGAAAACTATGCCTTGTTCTAAAGCTCTTTGGGAACCACTTGTGTAGCCCCACAGACCTGGGGGCTGCAGGCTTTCCTGCTGCCTTCAGCCTCAAAGCCACCCTTTCCCACTTGGCGCCGCGCCAGGCACAAAAATGGCCTATGGCTGGAGATGGGTTCCCCGCCCAAAGAGCCAGCAGGGAAAACTATGCCTTGTTCTAAAGCTCTTTGGGAACCACTTGCGTAGCCCCACAGACCTGGGGGCTGCGGGCTTTCCTGCTGCCTTCAGCCTCGACACCACCCTTTCCCACTTGGCGCTGTGCCAGGCACAAAAATGGCCATATGGCTGGAGATCGGTCCCCCGCCCAAAGAGCCAGCAGGGAAAACTATGCCTTGTTCTAAAGCTCTTTGGGAACCACTTGCGTAGCCCCAGAGACCTGGGGGCTGGAGGCTTTCCTGCTGCCTTCAGCCTCGACACCACCCTTTCCCTCTGGGCGCCGCGCCAGGCACAAAAATGGCCATACGGCTGGAGATGGGTCCCCTGCCCAAAGAGCCAGCAGGGAAAACTATGCCTTGTTCTAAAGCTCTTTGGGAACCGCTTGCGTAGCCCCACAGACCTGGGGCCTGCGGGCTTTCCTGCTGCCTTCAGCCTCGACACCACCCTTTCCCACTTGGCGCCGCGCCAGGCACAAAAATGGCCTATGGCTAGAGATGGTTCCCACGCCCAAGGAGCCAGCAGGGAAAACTATGCCTTGTTCTAAAGCTCTTTGGGAACCGCTTGCGTAGCCTCACAGACATGGGGGCTGCAGGCTTTGCTGCTGCCTTCAGCCTCAAAGCCATCCTTTCCCACTTGGCACCGCGCCCTGCACAAAAATGGCTTGTGGCTGGAGATGGGTCCCCCGCCCAATGAGCCAGCAGGGAAAACTATGCCTTGTTCTAATGCTCTTTGGGAACCGCTTGCTTGGACCCACAGACCTGGGGGCTGCAGGCTTTCCTGCTGCCTTCAACCTCAATACCACCGTTTTCCACTTGGCGCCGCGCCAGGCACAAAAATGGCCTATGACTAGAGATGGGTCCCCCGCCCAAAGACCCATCAGGGAAATCTGTGCCTTGTTCTAAAGCTCTTTGGGAACCGCTTGCGTAGCCCCACAGACCTGGGGGCTGCGGGCTTTCCTGCTGCCTTCAGCCTCAAAACCACCCTTTCCCTCTGGGCGCCGCGCCAGGCACAAAAATGGCCATATGGCTGGAGATGGGTCCCATGCCCTAAGAGCCAGCTGGGAAAACTATGCCTTGTTCTAAAGCTCTTTGGGAACCACTTGAGTAGCCCCACAGACCTGGGGGCTGCAGGCTTTGCTGCTGCCTTCAGCCTCAAAGCCGCCCTTACCCACTTGGCGCCACGCCAGGCACAAAAATGGCCATATGTCTGGAGATGGGTCCCACGCCCAAGGAGCCAGCAGGGAAAACAATGCCTTGTTCTAAAGGTCTTTGGGAACCGCTTGCGTAGCCCCACAGACCTGGGGGCTGCAGGCTTTGCTGCTGCCTTCAGCCTCCACACAACCCTTTCCCACTTGGTGCCGCGCTACGCACAAAAATGACTAATGGCTGGAGATGGGTCTCCCGCCCAAGGAGGTAGCAGGGAAAACTATGCCTTGTTCTAAAGCTCTTTGGGAAGCTCTTGCGTAGCCCCACAGACCTGGGGGATGCGGGCTCTCCTGCTGCCTTCAGCATCAAAACAACCCTTTCCCACTTGGCGCCGCGCCAGGCACAAAAATGGCCATATGTCTGGAGATGGGTCCCACGCCCAAGGAGCCAGCAGGGAAAACTATGCCTTGTTCTAAAGCTCTTTGGGAACCACTTGCGTAGCCCCACAGACCTGGGGGCTGCAGGCTTTCCTGCTGCCTTCAGCCTCAAAGCCACCCTTTCCCACTTAGCGCCGCGCCAGGCACAAAAATGGCCTATGGCTGGAGATGGGTCCCCTGCCCAAGGAGCCAGCAGGGATAACTATGCCTGGTTCTAAAGCTCTTTGGGAACCTCTTGCGTAGCCCCACAAACCTGGGGGATGCGGGCTTTCCTGCTGCCTTCAGCCTCGATACCACCATTTCCGTCTGGGCACTGGGCCAGGCAGAAAAATGGCCATACGGCTGGAGATGGGTGCCCCGCCCAAAGAGCCAGCAGGGAAAACTATGCCTTGTTCTAAAGCTCTTTGGGAACCGCTTGCGTAGCCCCACAGACCTGGGGGCTGTGGACTTTCCTGCTGCCTTCAGCCTCAACACCACCCTTTCCCACTTGGCGCCGCGCCAGGCACAAAAATGGCCATATGGCTGGAGATGGGTCCAACGCCCAAAGAGCCAGCAGGGAAAACTATGCCTTGTTCTAAAGCTCTTTGGGAACCGCTTGCGTAGCCCCACAGACCTTGGGGGCTGCGGGCTTTCCTGCTGCCTTCAGACTCGACACCAGCCTTTCCCACTTGGCGCTCTGCCAGGCACAAAAATGGCCATACGGCTGGAGATGGGTGCCCCGCCCAAAGAGCCAGCAGGGAAAACTATGCCTTGTTCTAAAGCTCTTTGGGAACCGCTTGCGTAGCCCCACAGACCTGGGTGCTGGAGGCTTTCCTGCTGCCTTCAGCCTCGACACCACCCTTTCCCACTTGGCGCCGCGCCAGGCACAAAAATGGCCTATGGCCAGAGATGGTTCCCACGCCCAAGGAGCCAGCAGGGAAAGCTATGCCTTGTTCTAAAGCTCTTTGGGAACCGCTCGCGTAGCCCCACAGACCTGGGGGCTGCGGGCTTTCCTGCTGCCTTCAGCCTCGACACCACCCTTTCCCACTTGGCGCCGCTCCAGGCCCAAAAATGGCCATACGGCTGGAGATGGGTGCCACGCCAAAAGAGCCAGCAGGGAAAACTATGCCTTGTTCTAAAGCTCTTTGGGAACCACTTGCGTAGCCCCACAGACCTGGGGGCTGCGGGCTTTCCTGCTGCCTTCAGCCTCGACACCACCCTTTCCCACTTGGCGCCGCGCCAGACACAAAAATGGCCATACGGCTGGAGGTGGGTCCCCTGCCCAAGGAGACAGCAAGGAAAACTCTGCCTTGTTCTAAAGCTCTTTGGGAACCACTTGCGTAGCCCCACAGACCTGGGGGCTGCAGGCTTTCCTGCTGCCTTCAGCCTCAAAACCACCCTTTCCCACTTGGTGCCGCGCTAGGCACAAAAATGGCCATACGGCTGGAGATGGGTATCCCGCCCAAGGAGGTAGCAGGGATAACTATGCCTTGTTCTAAAGCTCTTTGGGAACCGCTTGCGTAGCCCCACAGACCTGGGGGCTGCCGGCTTTCCTGCTGCCTTCAGACTCGACACCAGCCTTTCCCACTTGGCACTGTGCCAGGCACAAAAATGGCCATACGGCTGGAGATGGGTCCCCGGCCCAAGGAGCGAGCAGGGAAAACTCTGCCTTGTTCTAAAGCTCTTTGGGAACCGCTTGCGTAGCCTCACAGACATGGGGGCTGCAGGCTTTGCTGCTGCCTTCAGCCTCAAAGCCATCCTTTCCCACTTGGCACCGCGCCCTGTACAAAAATGGCTTGTGGCTGGATATGGGTCCCCCGCCCAATGAGACAGCAGGGAAAACTATGCCTTGTTCTAATGCTCTTTGGGAACCGCTTGCGTAGCCCCACAGACCTGGGGGCTGCGGGCTTTCCTGCTGCCTTCAACCTCAATACCACCGTTTTCCACTTGGCGCCGCGCCAGGCACAAAAATGGCCTATGACTAGAGATGGCTCCCCCGCCCAAAGACCCATCAGGGAAATCTCTGCCTTGTTCTAAAGCTCTTTGGGAAACGCTTGCGTAGCCCCACAGACCTGGGGGCTGCGGGCTTTCCTGCTGCCTTCAGCCTCAAAACCACCCTTTCCCTCTGGGCGCCGCGCCAGGCACAAAAATGGCCATACGGCTGGAGATGGGTATCCCGCCCAAGGAGGTAGCAGGGATAACTATGCCTTGTTCTAAAGCTCTTTGGGAACCTCTTGCGTAGCCCCACAAACCTGGGGGATGCGGGCTTTCCTGCTGCATTCAGCCTCAAAACCACCCTTTCCCTCTGGGCGCCGTGCCAGGCACAAAAATGGCCATATGTCTGGAGATGGGTCCCACGCCCAAGGAGCCAGCAGGGAAAACTATGCCTTGTTCTAAAGCTCTTTGGGAACCACTTGTGTAGCCCCACAGACCTGGGGGCTGCAGGCTTTCCTGCTGCCTTCAGCCTCAAAGCCACCCTTTCCCACTTGGCGCCGCGCCAGGCACAAAAATGGCCTATGGCTGGAGATGGGTTCCCCGCCCAAAGAGCCAGCAGGGAAAACTATGCCTTGTTCTAAAGCTCTTTGGGAACCACTTGCGTAGCCCCACAGACCTGGGGGCTGCGGGCTTTGCTGCTGCCTTCAGCCTCGACACCACCCTTTCCCACTTGGCGCTGTGCCAGGCACAAAAATGGCCATACGGCTGGAGATGGGTCCCCTGCCCAAAGAGCCAGCAGGGAAAAATCTGCCTTGTTCTAAAGCTCTTTGGGAACCGCTTGCGTAGCCCCACAGACCTGGGGCCTGCGGGCTTTCCTGCTGCCTTCAGCCTCGACACCACCCTTTCCCACTTGGCGCCGCGCCAGGCACAAAAATGGCCTATGGCTAGAGATGGTTCCCACGCCCAAGGAGACAGCAGGGAAAACTATGCCTTGTTCTAAAGCTCTTTGGGAACCACTTGCGTAGCCCCACAGACCTGGGGGCTGCGGGCTTTCCTGCTGCCTTCAGCCTCAAAACCACCCTTTCCCACTTGGTGCCGCGCCAGGCACAAAAATGGCCATAGGGCTGGAGATGGGTCCCACGCCCAAGGAGCCAGCAGGGAAAACTATGCCTTGTTCTAAAGCTCTTTGGGAACCGCTTGCGTAGCCCCACAGACCTGGGGGCTGCCGGCTTTCCTGCTGCCTTCTGCCTCGATACCACCATTTCCGTCTGGGTGCCGGGCCAGGCACAAAAATGGCCATACGGCTCGAGATGGGTCCCCGGCCCAAGGAGCGAGCAGGGAAAACTATGCCTTGTTCTAAAGTTCTTTGGGAACCGCTTGCGTAGCCTCACAGACATGGGGGCTGCAGGCTTTGCTGCTGCCTTCAGCCTCAAAGCCATCCTTTCTCACTTGGCACCGCGCCCAGCACAAAAATGGCTTGTGGCTGGAGATGGGTCCCCCGCCCAATGAGCCAGCAGGGAAAACTATGCCTTGTTCTAATGCTCTTTGGGAACCGCTTGCTTGGACCCACAGACCTGGGGGCTGCAGGCTTTCCTGCTGCCTTCAACCTCAATACCACCGTTTTCCACTTGGCGCCGCGCCAGGCACAAAAATGGCCTATGACTAGAGATGGGTCCCCCGCCCAAAGACCCATCAGGGAAATCTGTGCCTTGTTCTAAAGCTCTTTGGGAACCGCTTGCGTAGCCCCACAGACCTGGGGCCTGCGGGCTTTCCTGCTGCCTTCAGCCTCAAAACCACCCTTTCCCTCTGGGCGCCGCGCCAGGCACAAAAATGGCCATATGGCTGGAGATGGGTCCCCCGCCAAGGAGCCAGCAGGGAAAACTATGCCTTGTTCTAAAGCTCTTTGGGAACCACTTGAGTAACCCCACAGACCTGGGGGCTGCAGGCTTTGCTGCTGCCTTCAGCCTCAAAGCCACCCTTACCCACTTGGCGCCACGCCAGGCACAAAAATGGCCATATGTCTGGAGATGGGTCCCCTGCCCAAGGAGCCATTAGGGAAAACAATGCCTTGTTCTAAAGGTCATTGGGAACCGCTTGCGTAGCCCCACAGACCTGGGGGCTGCAGGCTTTCCTGCTGCCTTCAGCCTCCACACAACCCTTTCCCACTTGGTGCCGCGCTACGCTCAAAAATGACTTATGGCTGGAGATGGGTGCCCCGCCCAAAGAGCCAGCAGGGAAAACTCTGCCTTGTTCTAAAGCTCTTTGGGAACCGCTTGCGTAGCCCCACAGGCCTTGGGGCTGCAGGCTTTCCTGCTGCCTTCATCCTCAAAGCCACCCTTTCCCACTTGGCACCGCGCCAGGCACAAAAATGGCCATATGTCTGGAGATGGGTCCCCTGCCCAAGGAGCCAGCAGGGAAAAATATGCCTTGTTCTAAAGGTCTTTGGGAACCGCTTGCGTAGCCCCACAGACCTGGGGGCTGCGGGCTTTCCTGCTGCCTTCAGCCTCAAAACCACCCTTTCCCACTTGGCGCCGCGCTACGCACAAAAGTGACTTATGGCTGGAGATGGGTCCCCCGCCCAAAGAGCCAGCAGGGAAAAATCTGCCTTGTTCTAAAGCTCTTTGGGAACTGCTTGCGTAGCCCCACAGACGTGGGGGCTGCAGGCTTTGCTGCTGCCTTCAGCCTCAAAACCACCCTTTCCCACTTGGCGCCGCGCCAGGCACAAAAATGGCCTATGGCTGGAGATGGGTTCCCCGCCCAAAGAGCCAGCAGGGAAAACTATGCCTTGTTCTAAAGCTCTTTGGGAACCGCTTGCGTAGCCCCACAGACCTGGGGCCTGCGGGCTTTCCTGCTGCCTTCAGCCTCAAAGCCACCCTTTCCCACTTGGCGCTGTGCCAGGCACAAAAATGGCCATATGGCTGGAGATCGGTCCCCCGCCCAAAGAGCCAGCAGGGAAAACTATGCCTTGTTCTAAAGCTCTTTGGGAACCGCTTGCGTAGCCCCAGAGACCTGGGGGCTGGAGGCTTTCCTGCTGCCTTCAGCCTCAAAACCACCCTTTCCCACTTGGCGCCGCGCCAGGCACAAAAATGGCCATACGGCTGGAGATGGGTCCCCTGCCCAAAGAGCCAGCAGGGAAAAATCTGCCTTGTTCTAAAGCTCTTTGGGAACCGCTTGCGTAGCCCCACAGACCTGGGGGCTGCGGGCTTTCCTGCTGCCTTCAGCCTCGACACCACCCTTTCCCACTTGGCGCCGCGCCAGGCACAAAAATGGCCATACGTCTGGAGATGGTTCCCACGCCCAAGGAGCCAGCAGGGAAAACTATGCCTTGTTCTAAAGCTCTTTGGGAACCACTTGCGTAGCCCCACAGACCTGGGGGCTGCGGGCCTTCCTGCTGCCTTCAGCCTCAAAACCACCCTTTCCCACTTGGTGCCGTGCCAGGCACAAAAATGGCCATATGGCTGGAGATGGGTCCCACGCCCAAGGAGCCAGCAGGGAAAACTATGCCTTGTTCTAAAGCTCTTTGGGAACCGCTTGCGTAGCCCCACAGACCTGGGGGCTGCCGGCTTTCCTGCTGCCTTCTGCCTCGATACCACCATTTCCGTCTGGGTGCCGGGCCAGGCACAAAAATGGCCATACGGCTCGAGATGGGTCCCCGGCCCAAGGAGCGAGCAGGGAAAACTATGCCTTGTTCTAAAGCTCTTTGGGAACCGCTTGCGTAGCCTCACAGACATGGGGGCTGCAGGCTTTGCTGCTGCCTTCAGCCTCAAAGCCATCCTTTCCCACTTGGCACCGCGCCCTGCACAAAAATGGCTTGTGGCTGGAGATGGGTCCCCCGCCCAATGAGCCAGCAGGGAAAACTATGCCTTGTTCTAATGCTCTTTGGGAACCGCTTGCTTGGACCCACAGACCTAGGGGCTGCAGGCTTTCCTGCTGCCTTCAACCTCAATACCACCGTTTTCCACTTGGCGCCGCGCCAGGCACAAAAATGGCCTATGACTAGAGATGGGTCCCCCGCCCAAAGACCCATCAGGGAAATCTGTGCCTTGTTCTAAAGCTCTTTGGGAACCGCTTGCGTAGCCCCACAGACCTGGGGGCTGCGGGCTTTCCTGCTGCCTTCAGCCTCAAAACCACCCTTTCCCTCTGGGCGCCGCGCCAGGCACAAAAATGGCCATATGGCTGGAGATGGGTCCCCTGCCCAAGGAGCCAGCAGGGAAAACTATGCCTTGTTCTAAAGCTCTTTGGGAACCACTTGAGTAACCCCACAGACCTGGGGGCTGCAGGCTTTGCTGCTGCCTTCAGCCTCAAAGCCACCCTTACCCACTTGGCGCCGCGCCAGGCACAAAAATGGCCATACGGCTGGAGATGGGTCCCCTGCCCAAAGAGCCAGCAGGGAAAAATCTGCCTTATTCTAAAGCTCTTTGGGAACCGCTTGCGTAGCCCCACAGACCTGGGGCATGCGGGCTTTCCTGCTGCCTTCAGCCTCGACACCACCCTTTCCCACTTGGCGCCACGTCATGCACAAAAATGGCCTATGGCTAGAGATGGTTCCCACGCCCAAGGAGCCAGCAGGGAAAACTATGCCTTGTTCTAAAGCTCTTTGGGAACCACTTGCGTAGCCCCACAGACCTGGGGGCTGCGGGCTTTCCTGCTGCCTTCAGCCTCAAAACCACCCTTTCCCACTTGGTGCCGCGCCAGGCACAAAAATGGCCATATGGCTGGAGATGGGTCCCACGCGCAAGGAGCCAGCAGGGAAAACTATGCCTTGTTCTAAAGCTCTTTGGGAACCGCTTGCGTAGCCCCAGAGACCTGGGGGCTGCCGGCTTTCCTGCTGCCTTCTGCCTCGATACCACCATTTCCGTCTGGGTGCCGGGCCAGGCACAAAAATGGCCATACGGCTCGAGATGGGTCCCCGGCCCAAGGAGCGAGCAGGGAAAACTATGCCTTCTTCTAAAGCTCTTTGGGAACCGCTTGCGTAGCCTCACAGACCTGGGGGCTGCAGGCTTTGCTGCTGCCTTCAGCCTCAAAGCCATCCTTTCCCACTTGGCACCGCGCCCTGCACAAAAATGGCTTGTGGCGGGAGATGGGTCCCCCGCCCAATGAGCCAGCAGGGAAAACTATGCCTTGTTCTAATGCTCTTTGGGAACCGCTTGCTTGGACCCACAGACCTGGGGGCTGCAGGCTTTCCTGCTGCCTTCAACCTCAATACCACCGTTTTCCACTTGGCGCCGCGCCAGGCACAAAAATGGCCTATGACTAGAGATGGGTCCCCCGCCCAAAGACCCATCAGGGAAATCTGTGCCTTGTTCTAAAGCTCTTTGGAACCGCTTGCGTAGCCCCACAGACCTGGGGGATGCAGGCTTTTCTGCTGCCTTCAGCCTCAAAACCACCCTTTCCCTCTGGGCGCCGCGCCAGGCACAAAAATGGCCATATGTCTGGAGATGGGTCTCCCGCCCAAGGAGCCAGCAGGGAAAACTATGCCTTGTTCTAAAGCTCTTTGGGAACCGCTTGCGTAGCCCCACAGACCTGGGGGCTGCGGGCTTTCCTGCTGCCTTCAGCCTCAAAACCACCCTTTCCCTCTGGGCGCCGCGCCAGGCACAAAAATGGCCATATGGCTGGAGATGGGTCCCCCGCCAAGGAGCCAGCAGGGAAAACTATGCCTTGTTCTAAAGCTCTTTGGGAACCGCTTGCGTAGCCCCACAGACCTGGGGGCTGCGGGCTTTCCTGCTGCCTTCAGCCTCAAAAGAACCCTTTCCCTCTGAGCGCCGCGCCAGGCACAAAAATGGCCATATGTCTGGAGATGGGTCCCCTGCCCAAGGAGCCATTAGGGAAAACAATGCCTTGTTCTAAAGGTCTTTGGGAACCGCTTGCGTAGCCCCACAGACCTGGGGGCTGCAGGCTTTCCTGCTGCCTTCAGCCTCCACACAACCCTTTCCCACTTGGTGCCGCGCTACGCACAAAAATGACTTATGGCTGGAGATGGGTCCCCCGCCCAAGGAGCCAGCAGGGAAAACTATGCCTTGTTCTAAAGCTCTTTGGGAACCGCTTGCGTAGCCCCACAGGCCTTGGGGCTGCAGGCTTTCCTGCTGCCTTCTTCCTCAAAGCCACCCTTTCCCACTTGGCACCGCGCCAGGCACAAAAATGGCCATATGTCTGGAGATGGGTCCCCTGCCCAAGGAGCCATTAGGGAAAACAATGCCTTGTTCTAAAGGTCTTTGGGAACCGCTTGCGTAGCCCCACAGACCTGGGGGCTGCGGGCTTTCCTGCTGCCTTCAGCCTCAAAACCACCCTTTCCCACTTGGCGCCGCGCTACGCAGAAAAGTGAATTATGGCTGGAGATGGGTCCCCCGCCCAAAGAGCCAGCAGGGAAAAATCTGCCTTGTTCTAAAGCTCTTTGGGAACCGCTTGCGTAGCCCCACAGACATGGGGGCTGCAGGCTTTGCTGCTGCCTTCAGCCTCAAAACCACCCTTTCCCACTTGGCGCCGTGCCAGGAACAAAAATGGCCATACGGCTGGAGATGGGTCCCCTGCCCAAAGAGCCAGCAGGGAAAACTATGCCTTGTTCTAAAGTTCTTTGGGAACCGCTTGCGTAGCCCCACAGACCTGGGGGCTGCGGGCTTTCCTGCTGCCTTCAGCCTCAAAGCCACCCTTTCCCACTTGGCTCCGCATCAGGCACAAAAATGGCCTATGGCTGGAGATGGGTCCCCCGCCCAAAGAGCCAGCAAGGAAAACAATGCCTTGTTCTAAAGCTCTTTGGGAACCGCTTGCGTAGCCCCACAGACCTGGGGGCTGCAGGCTTTCCTGCTGCCTTCAGCCTCGACACCACCCTTTCCCACTTGGGGCCGCGCCAGGCACAAAAATGGCCATATGGCTGGAGATGGGTCCCCCGTCCAAAGAGCAAGCAGGGAAAACTATGCCTTGTTCTAAAGCTTTTTGGGGACCGCTTGCGTAGCCCTACAAACCTGGAGCTGCAGGCTTTCCTGCTGCCTTCAGCCTCGACACCACCCTTTCCCACTTGGCGCCGCGCCAGGCACAAAAATGGCCATATGGCTGGAGATGGGTCCCCTGCCCAAAGAGACAGCAGGGAAAAATATGCCTTGTTCTAAAGGTCTCTGGGAACCGCTTGCGTAGCCCCACAGACCTGGGGGCTGCGGGCTTTCCTGCTGCCTTCAGCCTCAAAGCCACCCTTTCCCACTTGGCGCCGCGCCAGGCACAAAAATGGCCTATGGCTGGAGATGGGTTCCCCGCCCAAAGAGCCAGCAGGGAAAACTATGCCTTGTTCTAAAGCTCTTTGGGAACCACTTGCGTAGCCCCACAGACCTGGGGGCTGCGGGCTTTCCTGCTGCCTTCAGCCTCGACACCACCCTTTCCCACTTGGCGCTGTGCCAGGCACAAAAATGGCCATATGGCTGGAGATCAGTCCCCCGCCCAAAGAGCCAGCAGGGAAAACTATGCCTTGTTCTAAAGCTCTTTGGGAACCGCTCGCGTAGCCCCACAGACCTGGGGGCTGCGGGCTTTCCTGCTGCCTTCAGCCTCAAAACCACCCTTTCCCACTTGGCGCCGCGCCAGGCACAAAAATGGCCATACGGCTGGAGATGGGTGCCCCGCCAAAAGAGCCAGCAGGGAAAACTATGCCTTGTTCTAAAGCTCTTTGGGAACCACTTGCGTAGCCCCACAGACCTGGGGGCTGATGGCTTTCCTGCTGCCTTCAGCCTCGACACCACCCTTTCCCAGTTGGTGCCGAGCTAGGCACAAAAATGGCCATACGGCTGGAGATGGGTAT
The DNA here is from genome assembly GCF_028500815.1 of Rissa tridactyla. Classification (NCBI taxonomy): domain Eukaryota; kingdom Metazoa; phylum Chordata; class Aves; order Charadriiformes; family Laridae; genus Rissa; species Rissa tridactyla. The sequence continues at coordinate 133,214 of NW_026530017.1, read as the reverse complement.
CCCGCCCAAGGAGGTAGCAGGGATAACTATGCCTTGTTCTAAAGCTCTTTGGGAACCTCTTGCGTAGCCCCACAAACCTGGGGGATGCGGGCTTTCCTGCTGCCTTCAGCCTCAAAACCACCCTTTCCCTCTGGGCGCCGCGCCAGGCACAAAAATGGTCATATGTCTGGAGATGGGTCCCCTGCCCAAGGAGCCATTAGGGAAAACTATGCCTTGTTCTAAAGCTCTTTGGGAACCACTTGTGTAGCCCCACAGACCTGGGGGCTGCGGGCTTTCCTGCTGCCTTTAGCCTCAAAGCCACCCTTTCCCACTTGGCGCCGCGCCAGGCACAAAAATGGCCTATGGCTGGAGATGGGTTCCCCGCCCAAAGAGCCAGCAGGGAAAACTATGCCTTGTTCTAAAGCTCTTTGGGAACCACTTGCGTAGCCCCACAGACCTGGGGGCTGCAGGCTTTCCTGCTGCCTTCAGCCTCCAAACAACCCTTTCCCACTTGGCGCTGTGCCAGGCACAAAAATGGCCATATGGCTGGAGATGGGTCCCCCGCCCAAAGAGCCAGCAGGGAAAACTATGCCTTGTTCTAAAGCTCTTTGGGAACCGCTTGCGTAGCCCCAGAGACCTGGGGGCTGGAGGCTTTCCTGCTGCCTTCAGCCTCAAAACCACCCTTTCCCACTTGGCGCCCCGCCAGGCACAAAAATGGCCATACGGCTGGAGATGGGTCCCCTGCCCAAAGAGCCAGCAGGGAAAAATCTGCCTTGTTCTAAAGCTCTTTGGGAACCGCTTGCGTAGCCCCACAGACCTGGGGCCTGCGGGCTTTCCTGCTGCCTTCAGCCTCGACACCACCCTTTCCCACTTGGCGCCGCGCCAGGCACAAAAATGGCCTATGGCTAGAGATGGTTCCCACGCCCAAGGAGCCAGCAGGGAAGACTATGCCTTGTTCTAAAGCTCTTTGGGAACCGCTTGCGTAGCCCGACAGACCTGGGGGCTGCGGGCTTTCCTGCTGCCTTCAGCCTCAAAGCCATCCTTTCCCACTTGGCACCGCGCCCTGCACAAAAATGGCTTGTGGCTGGAGATGGGTCCCCCGCCCAATGAGCCAGCAGGGAAAACTATGCCTTGTTCTAATGCTCTTTGGGAACCGCTTGCTTGGACCCACAGACCTGGGGGCTGATGGCTTTCCTGCTGCCTTCAACCTCAATACCACCGTTTTCCACTTGGCGCCGCGCCAGGCACAAAAATGGCCTATGACTAGAGATGGGTCCCCCGCCCAAAGACCCATCAGGGAAATCTCTGCCTTGTTCTAAAGCTCTTTGGGAACCGCTTGCGTAGCCCGACAGACCTGGGGGCTGCGGGCTTTCCTGCTGCCTTCAGCCTCAAAACCACCCTTTCCCTCTGGGCGCCGCGCCAGGCACAAAAATGGCCATATGTCTGGAGATGGGTCTCCCGCCCAAGGAGCCATTAGGGAAAACTATGCCTTGTTCTAAAGCTCTTTGGGAACCGCTTGCGTAGCCCCACAGACCTGGGGGCTGCGGGCTTTCCTGCTGCCTTCAGCCTCAAAACCACCCTTTCCCTCTGGGCGCCGCGCCAGGCACAAAAATGGCCATAGGGCTGGAGATGGGTCCCCCGCCCAAAGAGCCATTAGGGAAAACTATGCCTTGTTCTAAAGCTCTTTGGGAACCTCTTGCGTAGCCCCACAAACCTGGGGGATGCGGGCTTTCCTGCTGCCTTCAGCCTCAAAACCACCCTTTCCCTCTGGGCGCCGCGCCAGGCACAAAAATGGCCATATGTCTGGAGATGGGTCCCACGCCCAAGGAGCCAGCAGGGAAAACTCTGCCTTGTTCTAAAGCTCTTTGGTAACGACTTGCGTAGCCCCACAGACCTGGGGGCTGCGGGCTTTGCTGCTGCCTTCAGCCTCGACACCACCCTTTCCCACTTGGCGCTGTGCCAGGCACAAAAATGGCCATATGGCTGGAGATCGGTCCCCCGCCCAAAGAGCCAGCAGGGAAAACTATGCCTTGTTCTAAAGCTCTTTGGGAACCGCTTGCGTAGCCCCAGAGACCTGGGGGCTGGAGGCTTTCCTGCTGCCTTCATCCTCAAAACCACCCTTTCCCACTTGGCGCCACGCCAGGCACAAAAATGGCCATACGGCTGGAGATGGGTCCCCTGCCCAAAGAGCCAGCAGGGAAAACTATGCCTTGTTCTAAAGCTCTTTGGGAACCGCTTGCGTAGCCCCACAGACCTGGGGCCTGCGGGCTTTCCTGCTGCCTTCAGCCTCGACACCACCCTTTCCCACTTGGCGCCGCGCCAGGCACAAAAATGGCCTATGGCTAGAGATGGTTCCCACGCCCAAGGAGCCAGCAGGGAAAACTATGCCTTGTTCTAAAGCTCTTTGGGAACCACTTGCGTAGCCCCACAGACCTGGGGGCTGCGGGCTTTCCTGCTGCCTTCAGCCTCAAAACCACCCTTTCCCACTTGGTGCCGCGCCAGGCACAAAAATGGCCATATGGCTGGAGATGGGTCCCACGCCCAAGGAGCCAGCAGGGAAAACTATGCCTTGTTCTAAAGCTCTTTGGGAACCGCTTGCGTAGCCCCACAGACCTGGGGGCTGCCGGCTTTCCTGCTGCCTTCTGCCTCGATACCACCATTTCCGTCTGGGTGCCGGGCCAGGCACAAAAATGGCCATACGGCTCGAGATGGGTCCCCGGCCCAAGGAGCGAGCAGGGAAAACTATGCCTTCTTCTAAAGCTCTTTGGGAACCGCTTGCGTAGCCTCACAGACATGGGGGCTGCAGGCTTTGCTGCTGCCTTCAGCCTCAAAGCCATCCTTTCCCACTTGGCACCGCGCCCTGCACAAAAATGGCTTGTGGCTGGAGATGGGTCCCCCGCCCAATGAGCCAGCAGGGAAAACTATGCCTTGTTCTAATGCTCTTTGGGAACCGCTTGCTTGGACCCACAGACCTGGGGGCTGCAGGCTTACCTGCTGCCTTCAACCTCAATACCACCGTTTTCCACTTGGCGCCGCGCCAGGCACAAAAATTGCCTATGACTAGAGATGGGTCCCCCGCCCACAGACCCATCAGGGAAATCTGTGCCTTGTTCTAAAGCTCTTTGGGAACCGCTTGCGTAGCCCCACAGACCTGGGGGCTGCGGGCTTTTCTGCTGCCTTCAGCCTCAAAACCACCCTTTCCCTCTGGGCGCCGCGCCAGGCACAAAAATGGCCATATGTCTGGAGATGGGTCTCCCGCCCAAGGAGCCAGCAGGGAAAACTATGCCTTGTTCTAAAGCTCTTTGGGAACCGCTTGCGTAGCCCCACAGACCTTGGGGCTGCGGGCTTTCCTGCTGCCTTCAACCTCAAAACCACCCTTTCCCTCTGGGCGCCGCGCCAGGCACAAAAATGGCCATATGGCTGGAGATGGGTCCCCCGCCAAGGAGCCAGCAGGGAAAACTATGCCTTGTTCTAAAGCTCTTTGGGAACCACTTGAGTAACCCCACAGACCTGGGGGCTGCAGGCTTTGCTGCTGCCTTCAGCCTCAAAGCCACCCTTTCCCACTTGGCGCCATGCCAGGAACAAAAATGGCCATACGGCTGGAGATGGGTCCCCTGCCCAAAGAGCCAGCAGGGAAAACTATGCCTTGTTCTAAAGCTCTTTGGGAACCTCTTGCGTAGCCCCACAGACCTGGGGGCTGCGGGCTTTCCTGCTGCCTTCAGCCTCGACACCACCCTTTCCCACTTGGCTCCGCATCAGGCACAAAAATGGCCTATGGCTGGAGATGGGTCCCCCGCACAAAGAGCCAGCAAGGAAAAGAATGCCTTGTTCTAAAGCTCTTTGGGAACCGCTTGCGTAGCCCCACAGACCTGGGGGCTGCAGGCTTTCCTGCTGCCTTCAGCCTCGACACCACCCTTTCCCACTTGGTGCCGCGCTAGGCACAAAAATGGCCATACGGCTGGAGATGGGTATCCCGCCCAAGGAGGTAGCAGGGATAACTATGCCTTGTTCTAAAGCTCTTTGGGAACCGCTTGCGTAGCCCCACAGACCTGGGGGCTGCAGGCTTTCCTGCTGCCTTCAGCCTCAAAGCCACCCTTTCCCACTTGGCGCCGCGCCAGGCACAAAAATGGCCTATGGCTGGAGATGGGTCCCCCGCCCAAAGAGCCAGCAGGGAAAACTATGTCTTGTTCGAAAGCTCTTTGGGAACCGCTTGCGTAGCCCCACAGACCTGGGGGCTGCAGGCTTTCCTGCTGCCTTCAGCCTCGACACCACCCTTTCCCACTTGGGGCCGCGCCAGGCACAAAAATGGCCATATGGCTGGAGATGGGTCCCCCGTCCAAAGAGCAAGCAGGGAAAACTATGCCTTGTTCTAAAGCTTTTTGGGGACCGCTTGCGTAGCCCTACAAACCTGGAGCTGCAGGCTTTCCTGCTGCCTTCAGCCTCGACACCACCCTTTCCCACTTGGCGCCGCGCCAGGCACAAAAATGGCCATATGGCTGGAGATGGGTCCCCTGCCCAAAGAGCCAGCAGGGAAAACTATGCCTTGTTCTAAAGGTCTCTGGGAACCGCTTGCGTAGCCCCACAGACCTGGGGGCTGCGGGCTTTCCTGCTGCCTTCAGCCTCAAAGCCACCCTTTCCCACTTGGCGCCGCGCCAGGCACAAAAATGGCCTATGGCTGGAGATGGGTTCCCCGCCCAAAGAGCCAGCAGGGAAAACTATGCCTTGTTCTAAAGCTCTTTGGGAACCACTTGCGTAGCCCCACAGACCTGGGGGCTGCGGGCTTTCCTGCTGCCTTCAGCCTCGACACCACCCTTTCCCACTTGGCGCTGTGCCAGGCACAAAAATGGCCATATGGCTGGAGATCAGTCCCCCGCCCAAAGAGCCAGCAGGGAAAACTATGCCTTGTTCTAAAGCTCTTTGGGAACCGCTCGCGTAGCCCCACAGACCTGGGGGCTGCGGGCTTTCCTGCTGCCTTCAGCCTCAAAACCACCCTTTCCCACTTGGCGCCGCGCCAGGCACAAAAATGGCCATACGGCTGGAGATGGGTGCCACGCCAAAAGAGCCAGCAGGGAAAACTATGCCTTGTTCTAAAGCTCTTTGGGAACCACTTGCGTAGCCCCACAGACCTGGGGGCTGCGGGCTTTCCTGCTGCCTTCAGCCTCGACACCACCCTTTCCCAGTTGGTGCCGAGCTAGGCACAAAAATGGCCATACGGCTGGAGATGGGTATCCCGCCCAAGGAGGTAGCAGGGATAACTATGCCTTGTTCTAAAGCTCTTTGGGAACCTCTTGCGTAGCCCCACAAACCTGGGGGATGCGGGCTTTCCTGCTGCCTTCAGCCTCAAAACCACCCTTTCCCTCTGGGCGCCGTGCCAGGCACAAAAATGGTCATATGTCTGGAGATGGGTCCCCTGCCCAAGGAGCCATTAGGGAAAACTATGCCTTGTTCTAAAGCTCTTTGGGAACCACTTGTGTAGCCCCACAGACCTGGGGGCTGCGGGCTTTCCTGCTGCCTTTAGCCTCAAAGCCACCCTTTCCCACTTGGCGCCGCGCCAGGCACAAAAATGGCCTATGGCTGGAGATGGGTTCCCCGCCCAAAGAGCCAGCAGGGAAAACTATGCCTTGTTCTAAAGCTCTTTGGGAACCACTTGCGTAGCCCCAGAGACCTGGGGGCTGGAGGCTTTCCTGCTGCCTTCAGCCTCGACACCACCCTTTCCCACTTGGCGCCGCGCCAGGCACAAAAATGGCCATATGGCTGGAGATGGGTCCCCCGCCCAAAGAGCCAGCAGGGAAAACTATGCCTTGTTCTAAAGCTCTTTGGGAACCGCTTGCGTAGCCCCAGAGACCTGGGGGCTGGAGGCTTTCCTGCTGCCTTCAGCCTCAAAGCCACCCTTTCCCACTTGGCGCCGCGCCAGGCACAAAAATGGCCTATGGCTGGAGATGGGTTCCCCGCCCAAAGAGCCAGCAGGGAAAACTATGCCTTGTTCTAAAGCTCTTTGGGAACCACTTGCGTAGCCCCACAGACCTGGGGGCTGCGGGCTTTCCTGCTGCCTTCAGCCTCGACACCACCCTTTCCCACTTGGCGCTGTGCCAGGCACAAAAATGGCCATATGGCTGGAGATCAGTCCCCCGCCCAAAGAGCCAGCAGGGAAAACTATGCCTTGTTCTAAAGCTCTTTGGGAACCGCTCGCGTAGCCCCACAGACCTGGGGGCTGCGGGCTTTCCTGCTGCCTTCAGCCTCAAAACCACCCTTTCCCACTTGGCGCCGCGCCAGGCACAAAAATGGCCATACGGCTGGAGATGGGTGCCACGCCAAAAGAGCCAGCAGGGAAAACTATGCCTTGTTCTAAAGGTCTTTGGGAACCACTTGCGTAGCCCCACAGACCTGGGGGCTGCGGGCTTTCCTGCTGCCTTCAGCCTCGACACCACCCTTTCCCAGTTGGTGCCGAGCTAGGCACAAAAATGGCCATATGGCTGGAGATGGGTATCCCGCCCAAGGAGGTAGCAGGGATAACTATGCCTTGTTCTAAAGCTCTTTGGGAACCTCTTGCGTAGCCCCACAAACCTGGGGGATGCGGGCTTTCCTGCTGCCTTCAGCCTCAAAACCACCCTTTCCCTCTGGGCGCCGCGCCAGGCACAAAAATGGTCATATGTCTGGAGATGGGTCCCCTGCCCAAGGAGCCATTAGGGAAAACTATGCCTTGTTCTAAAGCTCTTTGGGAACCACTTGTGTAGCCAAACAGACCTGGGGGCTGCGGGCTTTCCTGCTGCCTTTAGCCTCAAAGCCACCCTTTCCCACTTGGCGCCGCGCCAGGCACAAAAATGGCCTATGGCTGGAGATGGGTTCCCCGCCCAAAGAGCCAGCAGGGAAAACTATGCCTTGTTCTAAAGCTCTTTGGGAACCACTTGCGTAGCCCCAGAGACCTGGGGGCTGGAGGCTTTCCTGCTGCCTTCAGCCTCGACACCACCCTTTCCCACTTGGCGCCGCGCCAGGCACAAAAATGGCCATATGGCTGGAGATGGGTCCCCCGCCCAAAGAGCCAGCAGGGAAAACTATGCCTTGTTCTAAAGCTCTTTGGGAACCGCTTGCGTAGCCCCAGAGACCTGGGGGCTGGAGGCTTTCCTGCTGCCTTCAGCCTCAAAACCACCCTTTCCCACTTGGCGCCCCGCCAGGCACAAAAATGGCCATACGGCTGGAGATGGGTCCCCTGCCCAAAGAGCCAGCAGGGAAAAATCTGCCTTGTTCTAAAGCTCTTTGGGAACCGCTTGCGTAGCCCCACAGACCTGGGGCCTGCGGGCTTTCCTGCTGCCTTCAGCCTCGACACCACCCTTTCCCACTTGGCGCCGCGCCAGGCACAAAAATGGCCTATGGCTAGAGATGGTTCCCACGCCCAAGGAGCCAGCAGGGAAGACTATGCCTTGTTCTAAAGCTCTTTGGGAACCGCTTGCGTAGCCCCACAGACCTGGGGGCTGCAGGCTTTCCTGCTGCCTTCAGCCTCAAAACCACCCTTTCCCACTTGGTGCCGCGCCAGGCACAAAAATGGCCATATGGCTGGAGATGGGTCCCACGCCCAAGGAGCCAGCAGGGAAAACTATGCCTTGTTCTAAAGCTCTTTGGGAACCGCTTGCGTAGCCCCACAGACCTGGGGGCTGCCGGCTTTCCTGCTGCCTTCTGCCTCGATACCACCATTTCCGTCTGGGTGCCGGGCCAGGCACAAAAATGGCCATACGGCTCGAGATGGGTCCCCGGCCCAAGGAGCGAGCAGGGAAAACTATGCCTTGTTCTAAAGCTCTTTGGGAACCGCTTGCGTAGCCTCACAGACCTGGGGGCTGCAGGCTTTGCTGCTGCCTTCAGCCTCAAAGCCATCCTTTCCCACTTGGCACCGCGCCCTGCACAAAAATGGCTTGTGGCTGGAGATGGGTCCCCCGCCCAATGAGCCAGCAGGGAAAACTATGCCTTGTTCTAATGCTCTTTGGGAACCGCTTGCTTGGACCCACAGACCTGGGGGCTGCAGGCTTTCCTGCTGCCTTCAACCTCAATACCACCGTTTTCCACTTGGCGCCGCGCCAGGCACAAAAATGGCCTATGACTAGAGATGGGTCCCCCGCCCAAAGACCCATCAGGGAAATCTCTGCCTTGTTCTAAAGCTCTTTGGGAACCGCTTGCGTAGCCCGACAGACCTGGGGGCTGCGGGCTTTCCTGCTGCCTTCAGCCTCAAAACCACCCTTTCCCTCTGGGCGCCGCGCCAGGCACAAAAATGGCCATATGTCTGGAGATGGGTCTCCCGCCCAAGGAGCCATTAGGGAAAACTATGCCTTGTTCTAAAGCTCTTTGGGAACCGCTTGCGTAGCCCCACAGACCTGGGGGCTGCGGGCTTTCCTGCTGCCTTCAGCCTCAAAACCACCCTTTCCCTCTGGGCGCCGCGCCAGGCACAAAAATGGCCATACGGCTGGAGATGGGTCCCACGCCCAAGGAGCCATTAGGGAAAACTATGCCTTGTTCTAAAGCTCTTTGGGAACCTCTTGCGTAGCCCCACAAACCTGGGGGATGCGGGCTTTCCTGCTGCCTTCAGCCTCAAAACCACCCTTTCCCTCTGGGCGCCGCGCCAGGCACAAAAATGGCCATATGTCTGGAGATGGGTCCCACGCCCAAGGAGCCATTAGGGAAAACTATGCCTTGTTCTAAAGCTCTTTGGGAACCACTTGTGTAGCCCCACAGACCTGGGGGCTGCAGGCTTTCCTGCTGCCTTCAGCCTCAAAGCCACCCTTTCCCACTTGGCGCCGCGCCAGGCACAAAAATGGCCTATGGCTGGAGATGGGTTCCCCGCCCAAAGAGCCAGCAGGGAAAACTCTGCCTTGTTCTAAAGCTCTTTGGGAACGACTTGCGTAGCCCCACAGACCTGGGGGCTGCGGGCTTTGCTGCTGCCTTCAGCCTCGACACCACCCTTTCCCACTTGGGGCCGCGCCAGGCACAAAAATGGCCATATGGCTGGAGATCGGTCCCCCGCCCAAAGAGCCAGCAGGGAAAACTATGCCTTGTTCTAAAGCTCTTTGGGAACCGCTTGCGTAGCCCCACAGACCTGGGGGCTGGAGGCTTTCCTGCTGCCTTCAGCCTCAAAACCACCCTTTCCCACTTGGCGCCACGCCAGGCACAAAAATGGCCATACGGCTGGAGATGGGTCCCCCGCCCAAAGAGCCAGCAGGGAAAACAAGGCCTTGTTCTAAAGCTCTTTGGGAACCGCTTGCGTAGCCCCACAGACCTGGGGCCTGCGGGCTTTCCTGCTGCCTTCAGCCTCGACACCACCCTTTCCCACTTGGCGCCGCGCCAGGCACAAAAATGGCCTATGGCTAGAGATGGTTCCCACGCCCAAGGAGCCAGCAGGGAAAACTATGCCTTGTTCTAAAGCTCTTTGGGAACCACTTGCGTTGCCCCACAGACCTGGGGGCTGCGGGCTTTCCTGCTGCCTTCAGCCTCAAAACCACCCTTTCCCACTTGGTGCCGCGCCATGCACAAAAATGGCCATATGGCTGGAGATGGGTCCCACGCCCAAGGAGCCAGCAGGGAAAACTATGCCTTGTTCTAAAGCTCTTTGGGAACCGCTTGCGTAGCCCCACAGACCTGGGGGCTGCCGGCTTTCCTGCTGCCTTCTGCCTCGATACCACCATTTCCGTCTGGGTGCCGGGCCAGGCACAAAAATGGCCATACGGCTCGAGATGGGTCCCCGGCCCAAGGAGCGAGCAGGGAAAACTATGCCTTGTTCTAAAGCTCTTTGGGAACCGCTTGCGTAGCCTCACAGACCTGGGGGCTGCAGGCTTTGCTGCTGCCTTCAGCCTCAAAGCCACCCTTTCCCACTTGGCGCCATGCCAGGAACAAAAATGGCCATACGGCTGGAGATGGGTCCCCTGCCCAAAGAGCCAGCAGGGAAAACTATGCCTTGTTCTAAAGTTCTTTGGGAACCGCTTGCGTAGCCCCACAGACCTGGGGGCTGCGGGCTTTCCTGCTGCCTTCAGCCTCGACACCACCCTTTCCCACTTGGCTCCGCATCAGGCACAAAAATGGCCTATGGCTGGAGATGGGTCCCCCGCACAAAGAGCCAGCAAGGAAAAGAATGCCTTGTTCTAAAGCTCTTTGGGAACCGCTTGCGTAGCCCCACAGACCTGGGGGCTGCAGGCTTTCCTGCTGCCTTCAGCCTCGACACCACCCTTTCCCACTTGGTGCCGCGCTAGGCACAAAAATGGCCATACGGCTGGAGATGGGTATCCCGCCCAAGGAGGTAGCAGGGATAACTATGCCTTGTTCTAAAGCTCTTTGGGAACCGCTTGCGTAGCCCCACAGACCTGGGGGCTGCAGGCTTTCCTGCTGCCTTCAGCCTCAAAGCCACCCTTTCCCACTTGGCGCCGCGCCAGGCACAAAAATGGCCTATGGCTGGAGATGGGTCCCCCGCCCAAAGAGCCAGCAGGGAAAACTATGTCTTGTTCGAAAGCTCTTTGGGAACCGCTTGCGTAGCCCCACACACCTGGGGACTGCGGGCTTTCCTGCTGCCTTCAGCCTCGACACCACCCTTTCCCACTTGGCGCCGCGCCAGGCACAAAAATGGCCATATGGCTGGAGATCGGTCCCCCGCCCAAAGAGCCAGCAGGGAAAACTATGCCTTGTTCTAAAGCTCTTTGGGAACCGCTTGCGTAGCCCCACAGACCTGGGGGCTGCGGGCTTTCCTGCTGCCTTCAGCCTCGACACCACCCTTTCCCACTTGGCTCCGCATCAGGCACAAAAATGGCCTATGGCTGGAGATGGGTCCCCCGCACAAAGAGCCAGCAAGGAAAACAATGCCTTGTTCTAAAGCTCTTTGGGAACCGCTTGCGTAGCCCCACAGACCTGGGGGCTGCAGGCTTTCCTGCTGCCTTCAGCCTCGACACCACCCTTTCCCACTTGGCGCCGCGCCAGGCACAAAAATGGCCATATGGCTGGAGATGGGTCCCCTGCCCAAAGAGCCAGCAGGGAAAACTATGCCTTGTTCTAAAGGTCTCTGGGAACCGCTTGCGTAGCCCCAGAGACCTGGGGGCTGCGGGCTTTCCTGCTGCCTTCAGCCTCAAAACCACCCTTTCCCACTTGGTGCCGCGCTAGGCACAAAAATGGCCATACGGCTGGAGATGGGTATCCCGCCCAAGGAGGTAGCAGGGATAACTATGCCTTGTTCTAAAGCTCTTTGGGAACCGCTTGCGTAGCCCCACAGACCTGGGGGCTGCAGGCTTTCCTGCTGCCTTCAGCCTCAAAGCCACCCTTTCCCACTTGGCGCCGCGCCAGGCACAAAAATGGCCATACGTCTGGAGATGGGTCCCCCGCCCAAAGAGCCAGCAGGGAAAACTATGCCTTGTTCGAAAGCTCTTTGGGATCCGCTTGCGTAGCCCCACACACCTGGGGGCTGCGGGCTTTCCTGCTGCCTTCAGCCTCGGCACCACCCTTTCTCACTTGGCGCTGTGCCAGGCACAAAAATGGCCATATGGCTGGAGATCGGTCCCCCGCCCAAAGAGCCAGCAGGGGAAAACTATGCCTTGTTCTAAAGCTCTTTGGGAACCGCTTGCGTAGCCCCACAGACCTGGGGGCTGCAGGCTTTCCTGCTGCCTTCAGCCTCAAAGCCACCCTTTCCCACTTGGCGCCGCGCTACGCACAAAAGTGAATTATGGCTGGAGATGGGTCCCCCGCCCAAAGAGCCAGCAGGGAAAACTATGCCTTGTTCGAAAGCTCTTTGGGAACCGCTTGCGTAGCCCCACACACCTGGGGGCTGCGGGCTTTCCTGCTGCCTTCAGCCTCGACACCACCCTTTCTCACTTGGCGCTGTGCCAGGCACAAAAATGGCCATATGGCTGGAGATCGGTCCCCCGCCCAAAGAGCCAGCAGGGAAAACTATGCCTTGTTCTAAAGCTCTTTGGGAACCGCTTGCGTAGCCCCACAGACCTGGGGGCTGCGGGCTTTCCTGCTGCCTTCAGCCTCGACACCACCCTTTCCCACTTCGCTCCGCATCAGGCACAAAAATGGCCTATGGCTGGAGATGGGTCCCCCGCACAAAGAGCCAGCAAGGAAAACAATGCCTTGTTCTAAAGCTCTTTGGGAACCGCTTGCGTAGCCCCACAGACCTGGGGGCTGCAGGCTTTCCTGCTGCCTTCAGCCTCGACACCACCCTTTCCCACTTGGCGCCGCGCCAGGCACAAAAATGGCCATATGGCTGGAGATGGGTCCCCCGTCCAAAGAGCAAGCAGGGAAAACTATGCCTTGTTCTAAAGCTTTTTGGGGACCGCTTGCGTAGGCCTACAAACCTGAAGCTGCAGGCTTTCCTGCTGCCTTCAGCCTCGACACCACCCTTTCCAACTTGGCGCCGCGCCAGGCACAAAAATGGCCATATGGCTGGAGATGGGTCCCCTGCCCAAAGAGCCAGCAGGGAAAACTATGCCTTGTTCTAAAGGTCTCTGGGAACCGCTTGCGTAGCCCCACAGACCTGGGGGCTGCGGGCTTTCCTGCTGCCTTCAGCCTCAAAACCACCCTTTCCCACTTGGTGCCGCGCTAGACACAAAAATGGCCATACGGCTGGAGATGGGTCCCACGCCCAAGGAGCCAACAGGGAAAACTATGCCTTGTTCTAAAGCTCTTTGGGAACCGCTTGCGTAGCCCCACAGACCTGGGGGCTGCGGGCTTTCCTGCTGCCTTCAGCCTCAAAACCACCCTTTCCCACTTGGCGCCGCGCTACGCACAAAAGTGACTTATGGCTGGAGATGGGTCCCCCGCCCAAAGAGCCAGCAGGGAAAAATCTGCCTTGTTCTAAAGCTCTTTGGGAACCGCTTGCATAGCCCCACAGACGTGGGGGCTGCAGGCTTTGCTGCTGCCTTCAGCCTCAAAACCACCCTTTCCCACTTGGCGCCGTGCCAGGAACAAAAATGGCCATACGGCTGGAGATGGGTCCCCTGCCCAAAGAGCCAGCAGGGAAAACTATGCCTTGTTCTAAAGCTCTTTGGGAACCGCTTGCGTAGCCCCACAGACCTGGGGGCTGCGGGCTTTCCTGCTGCCTTCAGCCTCGACACCACCCTTTCCCACTTGGCTCCACATGAGGCACAAAAATGGCCTATGGCTTGAGATGGGTCCCCCGCACAAAGAGCCAGCAAGGAAAACAATGCCTTGTTCTAAAGCTCTTTGGGAACCGCTTGCGTAGCCCCACAGACCTGGGGGCTGCAGGCTTTCCTGCTGCCTTCAGCCTCAAAGCCACCCTTTCCCACTTGGCGCCGCGCCAGGCACAAAAATGGCCATATGGCTGGAGATGGGTCCCCCGCCCAAAGAGCCAGCAGGGAAAACTATGCCTTGTTCTAAAGCTTTTTGGGGACCGCTTGCGTAGCCCTACAAACCTGGAGCTGCAGGCTTTCCTGCTGCCTTCAGCCTCGACACCACCCTTTCCCACTTGGCGCCGCGCCAGGCTCAAAAATGGCCATATGGCTGGAGATGGGTCCCCCGTCCAAAGAGCCAGCAGGGAAAACTATGCCTTGTTCTAAAGCTTTTTGGGGACCGCTTGCGTAGCCCTACAAACCTGGAGCTGCAGGCTTTCCTGCTGCCTTAAGCCTCGACACCACCCTTTCCCACTTGGTGCCGCGCTAGGCACAAAAATGGCCATACGGCTGGAGATGGGTATCCTGCCCAAGGAGGTAGCAGGGATAACTATGCCTTGTTCTAAACCTCTTTGGGAACCTCTTGCGTAGCCCCACAGACCTGGGGGCTGTGGGCTTTCCTGCTGCCTTCAGCCTCAAAACCACCCTTTCCCTCTGGGCGCCGCGCCAGGCACAAAAATGGCCATATGTCTGGAGATGGGTCCCACGCCCAAGGAGCCAGCAGGGAAAACTATGCCTTGTTCTAAAGCTCTTTGGGAACCACTTGCGTAGCCCCACAGACGTGGGGGCTGCAGGCTTTCCTGCTGCCTTCAGCCTCAAAGCCACCCTTTCCCACTTGGCGCCGCGCCAGGCACAAAAATGGCCTATGGCTGGAGATGGGTCCCCCGCCCAAAGAGCCAGCAGGGAAAACTATGCCTTGTTCTAAAGCTCTTTGGGAACCGCTTTCTTGGCCCCACAGACCTGGGGGCTGCAGGCTTTCCTGCTGCCTTCAGCCTCAAAACCACCCTTTCCCACTTGGTGCCGCGCCAGGCACAAAAATGGCCATACGGCTGGAGATGGGTCCCCTGCCCAAGGAGCCATTAGGGAAAACAATGCCTTGTTCTAAAGGTCTTTGGGAACCGCTTGCGTAGCCCCACAGACCTGGGGGCTGCAGGCTTTCCTGCTGCCTTCAGCCTCAAAACCACCCTTTCCCACTTGGCGCCGCGCCAGGCACAAAAATGGCCATATGTCTGGAGATGGGTCCCCTGCCCAAGGAGCCATTAGGGAAAACAATGCCTTGTTCTAAAGGTCTTTGGGAACCGCCTGCGTAGCCCCACAGGACTTGGGGCTGCAGGCTTTCCTGCTGCCTTCATCCTCAAAGCCACCCTTTCCCACTTGGCGCCGCGCCAGGCACAAAAATGGCCATATGGCTGGAGATGGGTCCCCTGCCCAAAGAGCCAGCAGGGAAAACTATGCCTTGTTCTAAAGGTCTCTGGGAACCGATTGCGTAGCCCCACAGACCTGGGGGCTGCGGGCTTTCCTGCTGCCTTCAGCCTCAAAACCACCCTTTCCCACTTGGCGCCGCGCCAGGCACAAAAATGGCCATATGTCTGGAGATGGGTCCCCTGCCCAAGGAGCCATTAGGGAAAACTATACCTTGTTCTAAAGGTCTTTGGGAACCGCTTGCGTAGCCCCACAGACCTGGGGGCTGCGGGCTTTGCTGCTGCCTTCAACCTCCACACCACCCTTTCCCACTTGGGGCCGCGCTACGCACAAAAGTGACTTATGGCTGGAGATGGGTCCCCCGCCCAAAGAGCCAGCAGGGAAAAATCTGCCTTGTTCTAAAGTTCTTTGGGAACCGCTTGCGTAGCCCCACAGACGTGGGGGCTGCAGGCTTTGATTCTGCCTTCATCCTCAAAGCCACCCTTTCCCACTTGGCGCCGCGCCAGGAACAAAAATGGCCATACGGCTGGAGATGGGTCCCACGCCCAAAGAGCCAGCAGGGAAAACTATGCCTTGTTCTAAAGCTCTTTGGGAACCGCTTGCGTAGCCCCAGAGACCTGGGGGCTGCAGGCTTTGCTGCTGCCTTCAGCCTCAAAGCCACCCTTTCCCACTTGGTTCCGCATCAGGCACAAAAATGGCCTATGGCTGGAGATGGGTCCCCCGCACAAAGAGCCAGCAAGGAAAACAATGCCTTGTTCTAAAGCTCTTTGGGAACCACTTCCTTGGCCCCACAGATCTGGGGGCTGCAGGCTTCCCTGCTGCCTTCAGCCTCGACACCACCCTTTCCCACTTGGCACCGCGCCAGGCACAAAAATGGCCATACGGCTGGAGATGGGTCCCCTGCCCAAGGAACAATTAGGGAAAACTATGCCTTGTTCTAAAGGTCTTTGGGAACTGCTTGCGTAGCCCCACAGACCTGGGGGCTGCGGGCTTTCCTGCTGCCTTCAGCCTCGACACCACCCTTTCCCACTTGGCGCCGCGCCAGGCACAAATTGACCTATGGCTGGAGATGGGTCCCCCGCCCAAAGAGCCAGCAGGGAAAACTATGCCTTGTTCTAAAGCTCTTTGGGAACCGCTTGCGTAGCCCCAGAGACCTGGGGGCTGCAGGCTTTGCTGCTGCCTTCAGCCTCAAAGCCACCCTTTCCCACTTGGTTCCGCATCAGGCACAAAAATGGCCTATGGCTGGAGATGGGTCCCCCGCACAAAGAGCCAGCAAGGAAAACAATGCCTTGTTCTAAAGCTCTTTGGGAACCACTTCCTTGGCCCCACAGATCTGGGGGCTGCAGGCTTTCCTGCTGCCTTCAGCCTCGACATCACCCTTTCCCACTTGGCGCCGCGCCAGGCACAAAAATGGCCATATGGCTGGAGATCTGTCCCCCGCCCAAAGAGCCAGCAGGGAAAACTATGCCTTGTTCTAAAGCTCTTTGGGGACCGCTTGCGTAGCCCTACAAACCTGGAGCTGCAGGCTTTCCTGCTGCCTTCAGCCTCGACACCACCCTTTCCCACTTGGCACCGCGCTAGGCACAAAAATGGCCATACGGCTGGAGATGGGTCCCCTGCCCAAAGAGCCAGCAGGGAAAGCTATGCCTTGTTCTAAAGCTTTTTGGGGACCGCTTGCGTAGCCCTACAAACCTGGAGCTGCAGGCTTTCCTGCTGCCTTCAGCCTCGACACCACCCTTTCCCACTTGGCGCCGCGCCAGGCACAAAAATGGCCATATGGCTGGAGATGGGTCCCATGCCCTAAGAGCCAGCAGGGAAAACTATGCCTTGTTCGAAAGCTCTTTGGGAACCGATTGCGTAGCCCCAGAGACCTGGGGGCTGCGGGCTTTCCTGCTGCCTTCAGCCTCAAAACCACCCTTTCCCACTTGGCGCCGCGCCAGGCACAAAAATGGCCATATGTCTGGAGATGGGTCCCCTGCCCAAGGAGCCATTAGGGAAAACTATACCTTGTTCTAAAGGTCTTTGGGAACCGCTTGCGTAGCCCCACAGACCTGGGGGCTGCGGGCTTTGCTGCTGCCTTCAACCTCCACACCACCCTTTCCCACTTGGGGCCGCGCTACGCACAAAAGTGACTTATGGCTGGAGATGGGTCCCCCGCCCAAAGAGCCAGCAGGGAAAAATCTGCCTTGTTCTAAGGTTCTTTGGGAACCGCTTGCGTAGCCCCACAGACGTGGGGGCTGCAGGCTTTGATGCTGCCTTCATCCTCAAAGCCACCCTTTCCCACTTGGCGCCGCGCCAGGAACAAAAATGGCCATACGGCTGGAGATGGGTCCCCCGCCCAAGGAGCCAGCAGGGAAAACTATGCCTTGTTCTAAAGCTCTTTGGGAACCGCTTGCCTAGCCCCACAGACCTGGGGGCTGCGGGATTTCCTGCTGCCTTCAGACTCGACACCACCCTTTCCCTCTGGGCGTCGCGCCAGGCACAAAAATGGCCATATGTCTGGAGATGGGTCCCCCGCCAAAAGAGCCAGCAGGGAAAACTATGCCTTGTTCTAAAGCTCTTTGGGAACCGCTTGCGTAGCCCCACAGACCTGGGGGCTGCGGGCTTTCCTGCTGCCTTCAGCCTCGACAACACCCTTTCACACTTGCCGCCGCGCCAGGCACAAAAATGGCCATACGGCTGGAGATGGGTGCCCCGCCCAAAGAGCCAGCAGGGAAAACTATGCCTTGTTCTAAAGCTCTTTGGGAACCGCTTGCGTAACCGCACAGACCTGTGGGCTGCAGGCTTTCCTGCTGCCTTCAGCCTCGACACCACCCTTTCCCACTTGGCACCGCGCCAGGCACAAAAATGGCCATACGGCTGGAGATGGGTCCCATGCCCTAAGAGCCAGCTGGGAAAACTATGCCTTGTTCTAAAGCTCTTTGGGAACCGCTTGCGTACCCCACAGACCTGGGGGCTGCAGGCTTTGCTGCTGCCTTCAGCCTCAAAGCCACCCTTTCCCACTTGGCGCCGCGCCAGGCACAAAAATGGCCATACAGCTGGAGATGGGTCCCCTGCCCAAGGAACAATTAGGGAAAACTATGCCTTGTTCTAAAGGTCTTTGGGAACTGCTTGCGTAGCCCCACAGACCTGGGGGCTGCGGGCTTTCCTGCTGCCTTCAGCCTCGACACCACCCTTTCCCACTTGGCGCCGCGCCAGGCACAAATTGACCTATGGCTGGAGATGGGTCCCCCGCCCAAAGAGCCAGCAGGGAAAACTATGCCTTGTTCTAAAGCTCTTTGGGAACCGCTTGCGTAGCCCCAGAGACCTGGGGGCTGCAGGCTTTGCTGCTGCCTTCAGCCTCAAAGCCACCCTTTCCCACTTGGTTCCGCATCAGGCACAAAAATGGCCTATGGCTGGAGATGGGTCCCCCGCACAAAGAGCCAGCAAGGAAAACAATGCCTTGTTCTAAAGCTCTTTGGGAACCACTTCCTTGGCCCCACAGATCTGGGGGCTGCAGGCTTTCCTGCTGCCTTCAGCCTCAACATCACCCTTTCCCACTTGGCGCCGCGCCAGGCACAAAAATGGCCATATGGCTGGAGATCTGTCCCCCGCCCAAAGAGCCAGCAGGGAAAACTATGCCTTGTTCTAAAGCTCTTTGGGGACCGCTTGCGTAGCCCTACAAACCTGGAGCTGCAGGCTTTCCTGCTGCCTTCAGCCTCGACACCACCCTTTCCCACTTGGCACCGCGCTAGGCACAAAAATGGCCATACGGCTGGAGATGGGTCCCCTGCCCAAAGAGCCAGCAGGGAAAGCTATGCCTTGTTCTAAAGCTTTTTGGGGACCGCTTGCGTAGCCCTACAAACCTGGAGCTGCAGGCTTTCCTGCTGCCTTCAGCCTCGACACCACCCTTTCCCACTTGGCGCCGCGCCAGGCACAAAAATGGCCATATGGCTGGAGATGGGTCCCATGCCCTAAGAGCCAGCAGGGAAAACTATGCCTTGTTCTAAAGGTCTTTGGGAACCGCTTGCGTAGCCCCACAGACCTGGGGGCTGCGGGCTTTGCTGCTGCCTTCAACCTCCACACCACCCTTTCCCACTTGGGGCCGCGCTACGCACAAAAGTGACTTATGGCTGGAGATGGGTCCCCCGCCCAAAGAGCCAGCAGGGAAAAATCTGCCTTGTTCTAAGGTTCTTTGGGAACCGCTTGCGTAGCCCCACAGACGTGGGGGCTGCAGGCTTTGATGCTGCCTTCATCCTCAAAGCCACCCTTTTCCACTTGGCGCCGCGCCAGGCACAAAAATGGCCATACGGCTGGAGATGGGTCCCCTGCCCAAAGAGCCAGCAGGGAAAACTATGCCTTGTTCTAAAGCTCTTTGGGAACCGCTTGTGTAGCCCCACAGACCTGGGGGCTGCGGGCTTTCCTGCTGCCTTCAGCCTCGACACCACCCTTTCCCACTTGGCACCTCGCTAGGCACAAAAATGGCCATACGGCTGGAGATGGGTCCCCTGCCCAAAGAGCCAGCAGGGAAAACTATGCCTTGTTATAAAGCTCTTTGGGAACCGCTTGCGTAGCCCCACAGACCTGGGGGCTGCGGGCTTTCCTGCTGCCTTCAGCCTCGACACCACCCTTTCCCACTTGGCGCCGCGCCAGGCACAAAAGTGGCCATATGGCTGGAGATGGGTCTCCTGCCCAAGGAGGCAGCAGGGAAAACTCTGCCTTGTTCTAAAGCTCTTTGGGAACCGCATGCTTGGCCCCACAGACCTGGGCGATGCAGGCTTTCCTGCTGCCTTCAGCCTCAAAACCACCCTTTCCCACTTGGCGCCGCGCCAGGCACAAAAATGGCTATAGGCTGGAGATGGGTCCCCCGCCCAAAGAGCCAGCAGGGAAAACTATGCCTTGTTCTAAAGCTCTATGGGAACCACTTGCGTAGCACCACAGACCTGGGGGCTGCAGGCTTTCCTGCTGCCTTCAGCCTCGACACCACCCTTTCCCACTTGGCACCGAGCCAGGCACAAAAATGGCCTATGGCTGGAGATGGGTCCCCCGCCCAAGGAGCCAGCAGGGAAAACTATGCCTTGTTCTAAAGCTCTTAGGGAACCGCTTGCGTAGCCCCACAGACCTGGGGGCTGCAGGCTTTGCTGCTGCCTTCAGCCTCAAAGCCACCCTTTCCCACTTGGCGCCGCGCCAGGCACAAAAATGGCCATACGGCTGGAGATGGGTCCCCCGCCCAAAGAGCCAGCAGGGAAAACTATGCCTTGTTCTAAAGCTCTTTGGGAACCGCTTGCGTAGCCCCACAGACCTGGCGGCTGCGGGCTTTCCTGCTGCCTTCAGCCTCGACACCACCCTTTCCCACTTGGCGCCGCGCCAGGCACAAAAATGGCCATATGTCTGGAGATGGGTCTCCCGCCCAAGGAGGCAGCAGGGAAAACTATGCCTTGTTCTAAAGCTCTTTGGGAACCGCTTGCGTAGCCCCACAGACCTGGGGGCTGCGGGCTTTCCTGCTTCCATCAGCCTCAAAACAACCCTTTCCCTCTGGACGCCGCGCCAGGCACAAAAATGGCCATATGGCTGCAGATGGGTCCCCCGCCCAAGGAGCCAGCAGGGAAAACTATGCCTTGTTCTAAAGCTCTTTGGGAACCACTTGCGTAGCCCCACAGACCTGGGGGCTGTGGGCTTTCCTGCTGCCTTCAGCCTCGACACCACCCTTTCCCACTTGGCGCCGCGCCAGGCACAAAAATGGCCATATGGCTGGAGATGGGTCCCCTGCCCAAAGAGCCAGCAGGGAAAACTATGCCTTGTTCTAAAGGTCTCTGGGAACCGCTTGCGTAGCCCCACAGACCTGGGGGCTGCGGGCTTTCCTGCTTCCTTCAGCCTCAAAACCACCCTTTCCCACTTGGTGCCGCGCTAGGCACAAAAATGGCCATACGGCTGGAGATGGGTATCCCGCCCAAGGAGGTAGCAGGGATAACTATGCCTTGTTCTAAAGCTCTTTGGGAACCGCTTGCGTAGCCCCACAGACCTGGGGGCTGCAGGCTTTCCTGCTGCCTTCAGCCTCAAAGCCACCCTTTCCCACTTGGCGCCGCGCTACGCACAAAAGTGAATTATGGCTGGAGATGGGTCCCCCGCCCAAAGAGCCAGCAGGGAAAACTATGCCTTGTTCGAAAGCTCTTTGGGAACCGCTTGCGTAGCCCCACACACCTGGGGGCTGCGGGTTTTCCTGCTGCCTTCAGCCTCGACACCACCCTTTCTCACTTGGCGCTGTGCCAGGCACAAAAATGGCCATATGGCTGGAGATCGGTCCCCCGCCCAAAGAGCCATTAGGGAAAACTATGCCTTGTTCTAAAGCTCTTTGGGAACCGCTTGCGTAGCCCCACAGACCTGGGGGCTGCGGGCTTTCCTGATGCCTTCAGCCTCGACACCACCCTTTCCCACTTGGCTCCGCATCAGGCACAAAAATGGCCTATGGCTGGAGATGGGTCCCCCGCACAAAGAGCCAGCAAGGAAAACAATGCCTTGTTCTAAAGCTCTTTGGGAACCGCTTGCGTAGCCCCACAGACCTGGGGGCTGCAGGCTTTCCTGCTGCCTTCAGCCTCAAACCCACCCTTTCCCACTTGGCGCCGCGCCAGGCACAAAAATGGCCATACGGCTGGAGATGGGTCCCCCGCCCAAAGAGCCAGCAGGGAAAGCTATGCCTTGTTCTAAAGCTCTTTGGGAACCGCTTGCGTAGCCCCACAGACCTGGGGGCTGCGGGCTTTCCTGCTGCCTTCAGCCTCGACACCACCCTTTCCCACTTGGCGCCGCGCTAGGCACAAAAATGACTTATGGCTGGAGATGGTTCCCCCGCCCAAGGAGCCAGCAGGGAAAACTATGCCTTCTTCTAAAGCTCTTTCGGAACAGCTTGCTTGGCCCCACAGACCTGGGGGCTGCGGGCTTTCCTGCTGCCTTCAGCCTCAACACCACCATTTCCCACTTGGCGCCACGCCAGGCACAAAAATGGCCATACGGCTGGAGATGGGTCCCCTGCCCAGGGAACCATTAGGGAAAACTATGCCTTGTTCTAAAGGTCTTTGGGAACCGCTTGCGTAGCCCCACAGACCTGGGGGCTGATGGCTTTCCTGCTGCCTTCAGCCTCGACACCACCCTTTCCCACTTGGCGCCGCGCCAGGCACAAATTGACCTATGGCTGGAGATAGGTCCCCCGCCCAAAGAGCTAGCAGGGAAAACTATGCCTTGTTCTAAAGCTCTTTGGGAACCGCTTGCGTAGCCCCACAGACCTGGGGGCTGCGGGCTTTCCTGCTGCCTTCAACCTCAACACCACCGTTTCCCACTTGGCGCCGCGCCAGGCACAAAAATGGCCTATGACTAGAGATGGGTCCCACGCCCAAAGACCCATCAGGGAAATCTGTGCCTTGTTCTAAAGGTCTTTGGGAACCGCTTGCGTAGCCCCACAGACCTGGGGGCTGCGGGCTTTCCTGCTGCCTTCAGCCTCGACAACACCCTTTCCCACTAGGTGCCGCGCCAGGCACAATAATGGCCATACGGCTGGAGATGGGTCTCCCGCCCAAGGAGGTAGCAGGGAAAACTATGCCTTGTTCTAAAGCTCTTTGGGAACCACTTGCGTAGCCCCACAGACCTGGGGCCTGCTGGCTTTCCTGTTGCCTTCAACCTCAACACCACCGTTTCCCACTTGGCGCCGCGCCAGGCACAAAAATGGCCTATGACTAGAGATGGGTCCCACGCCCAAAGACCCATCAGGGAAATCTGTGCCTTCTTCTAAAGCTCTTTGGGAACCGCTTGCGTAGCCCCACAGACCTGGGGCCTGGGGGCTTTCCTGCTGCCTTCAACCTCAACACCACCATTTCCCACTTGGCGCCACGCCAGGCACATAAATGGCCATACGGCTGGAGATGGGTCCCCTGCACAGGGAACCATTAGGGAAAATTATGCCTTGTTCTAAAGCTCTTTGGGAACCTCTTGCGTAGCCCCACAGACCTGGGGGCTGCGGGCTCTCCTGCTGCCTTCAGCATCAAAATAACCCTTTCCCACTTAGCGCCGCGCCAAGCACAAAAATGGCCTATGGCTGGAGATGGGTCCCCTGCCCAAGGAGCCAGCAGGGAAAACTATGCCTTGTTCTAAAGCTCTTTGAGAACCACTTGCGTAGCCCCACAGACCTGGGGGCTGCGGGCTTTCCTGCTGCCTTCAGCCTCGATACCACCATTTCCGTCTTGGCACCGGGCCAGGCACAAAAATGGCCATACGGCTCGAGATGGGTGCCCCGACCAAAGAGCCAGCAGGGAAAACTATGCCTTGTTCTAAAGGTCTTTGGGAACCGCTTGCGTAGCCCCACAGACCTGGGGGCTGCGGGCTTTCCTGCTGCCTTCAGCCTCAAAACCACCCTTTCCCACTTGGCGCCGCGCCAGGCACAAAAATGGCCATATGGCTGGAGATGGGTCCCCCGCCCAAAGAGCCAGCAGGGAAAACTATGCCTTGTTCTAAAGCTCTTTGGGAACCGCTTGCGTAGCCCCACAGACCTGAGGGCTGCAGGTTTTCCTGCTGCCTTCAGCCTCGACACCACCCTTTCCCACTTGGCACCGCGTCAGGCACAAAAATGGCCTATGGCTAGAGATGGTTCCCACGCCCAATGAGACAGCAGGGAAAACTATGCCTTGTTCTAAAGCTCTTTGGGAACCGCTCGCGTAGCCCCACAGACCTGGGGGCTGCGGGCTTTCCTGCTGCCTTCAGCCTCAAAACCACCCTTTCCCACTTGGCGCCGAGCCAGGCACAAAAATGGCCATACGGCTGGAGATGGGTGCCACGCCAAAAGAGCCAGCAGGGAAAACTATGCCTTGTTCTAAAGCTCTTTGGGAACCACTTGCGTAGCCCCACAGACCTGGGGGCTGCGGGCTTTCCTGCTGCCTTCAGCCTCGACACCACCCTTTCCCACTTGGCGCCGCGCCAGGCACAAAAATGGCCATACGGCTGGAGGTGGGTCCCCTGCCCAAGGAGACAGCAAGGAAAACTCTGCCTTGTTCTAAAGCTCTTTGGGAACCGCTTGCATAGCCCCACAGACCTGGGGGCTGCAGGCTTTCCTGCTGCCTTCAGCCTCGACACCACCCGTTCCCACTTGGTGCCGCGCTAGGCACAAAAATGGCCATACGGCTGGAGATGGGTATCCCGCCCAAGGAGGTAGCAGGGATAACTATGCCTTGTTCTAAAGGTCTTTGGGAACCTCTTGCGTAGCCCCACAAACCTGGGGGATGCGGGCTTTCCTGCTGCCTTCAGCCTCAAAACCACCCTTTCCCTCTGGGCGCCGCGCCAGGCACAAAAATGGCCATATGTCTGGAGATGGTTCCCACGCCCAAGGAGCCAGCAGGGAAAACTATGCCTTGTTCTAAAGCTCTTTGGGAACCACTTGCGTAGCCCCACAGACCTGGGGGCTGCGGGCTTTCCTGCTGCCTTCAGCCTCAAAACCACCCTTTCCCACTTGGTGCCGCGCCAGGCACAAAAATGGCCATATGGCTGGAGATGGGTCCCACGCCCAAGGAGCCAGCAGGGAAAACTATGCCTTGTTCTAAAGCTCTTTGGGAACCGCTTGCGTAGCCCCACAGACCTGGGGGCTGCCGGCTTTCCTGCTGCCTTCTGCCTCGATACCACCATTTCCGTCTGGGTGCCGGGCCAGGCACAAAAATGGCCATACGGCTCGAGATGGGTCCCCGGCCCAAGGAGCGAGCAGGGAAAACTATGCCTTCTTCTAAAGCTCTTTGGGAACCGCTTGCGTAGCCTCACAGACATGGGGGCTGCAGGCTTTGCTGCTGCCTTCAGCCTCAAAGCCATCCTTTCCCACTTGGCACCGCGCCCAGCACAAAAATGGCTTGTGGCTGGAGATGGGTCCCCCGCCCAATGAGCCAGCAGGGAAAACTATGCCTTGTTCTAATGCTCTTTGGGAACCGCTTGCTTGGACCCACAGACCTGGGGGCTGCAGGCTTTCCTGCTGCCTTCAACCTCAATACCACCGTTTTCCACTTGGCGCCGCGCCAGGCACAAAAATGGCCTATGGCTGGAGATGGGTCCCCCGCCCAAAGACCCATCAGGGAAATCTGTGCCTTGTTCTAAAGCTCTTTGGGAACCGCTTGCGTAGCCCCACAGACCTGGGGGCTGCGGGCTTTCCTGCTGCCTTCAGCCTCAAAACCACCCTTTCCCTCTGGGCGCCGCGCCAGGCACAAAAATGGCCATATGTCTGGAGATGGGTCTCCTGCCCAAGGAGCCATTAGGGAAAACTATGCCTTGTTCTAAAGCTCTTTGGGAACCGCTTGCGTAGCCCCACAGACGTGGGGGCTGCAGGCTTTGCTGCTGCCTTCAGCCTCAAAACCACCCTTTCCCACTTGGCGCCGTGCCAGGAACAAAAATGGCCTATGACTAGAGATGGGTCCCACGCCCAAAGACCCATCAGGGAAATCTGTGCCTTGTTCTAAAGGTCTTTGGGAACCGCTTGCGTAGCCCCACAGACCTGGGGGCTGCGGGCTTTCCTGCTGCCTTCAGCCTCGACAACACCCTTTCCCACTAGGTGCCGCGCCAGGCACAATAATGGCCATACGGCTGGAGATGTGTCTCCCGCCCAAGGAGGTAGCAGGGAAAACTATGCCCTGTTCTAAAGGTCTCTGGGAACCGCTTGCGTAGCCCCACAGACCTGGGGGCTGCGGGCTTTCCTGCTGCCTTCAGCCTCGACACCACCCTTTCCCACTTGGCGCCGCGCCAGGCACAAAAATGGCCATATGGCTGGAGATGGGTCCCCCGCACAAAGAGCCAGCAGGGAAAACTATGCCTTGTTCTAAAGCTCTTTGGGAACCGCTTGCGTAGCCCCACAGACCTGGGGGCTGCAGGCTTTCCTGCTGCCTTCAGCCTCAAAACCACCCTTTCCCACTTGGCACCGCGTCAGGCACAAAAATGGCCTATGGCTAGAGATGGTTCCCACGCCCAAGGAGACAGCAGGGAAAACTATGCCTTGTTCTAAAGCTCTTTGGGAACCGCTCGCGTAGCCCCACAGACCTGGGGGCTGCGGGCTTTCCTGCTGCCTTCAGCCTCAAAACCACCCTTTCCCACTTGGCGCCGCTCCAGGCCCAAAAATGGCCATACGGCTGGAGATGGGTGCCACGCCAAAAGAGCCAGCAGGGAAAACTATGCCTTGTTCTAAAGCTCTTTGGGAACCACTTGCGTAGCCCCACAGACCTGGGGGCTGCGGGCTTTCCTGCTGCCTTCAGCCTCGACACCACCCTTTCCCACTTGGCGCCGCGCCAGGCACAAAAATGGCCATACGGCTGGAGGTGGGTCCCCTGCCCAAGGAGACAGCAAGGAAAACTCTGCCTTGTTCTAAAGCTCTTTGGGAACCGCTTGCATAGCCCCACAGACCTGGGGGCTGCAGGCTTTCCTGCTGCCTTCAGCCTCGACACCACCCTTTCCCACTTGGTTCCGCGCTAGGCACAAAAATGGCCATACGGCTGGAGATGGGTATCCCGCCCAAGGAGGTAGCAGGGATAACTATGCCTTGTTCTAAAGCTCTTTGGGAACGAATTGCGTAGCCCCACAGACCTGGGGGCTGCGGGCTTTCCTGCTGCCTTCAGCCTCAAAACCACCCTTTCCCTATGGGCGCCGCGCCAGGCACAAAAATGGCCATATGTCTGGAGATGGGTCCCACGCCCAAGGAGCCAGCAGGGAAAACTATGCCTTCTTCTAAAGCTCTTTGGGAACCCCTTGTGTAGCCCCACAGACCTGGGGGCTGCGGGCTTTCCTGCTGCCTTCAGCCTCAAAGCCACCCTTTCCCACTTGGCGCCGCGCCAGGCACAAAAATGGCCTATGGCTGGAGATGGGTTCCCCGCCCAAAGAGCCAGCAGGGAAAACTCTGCCTTGTTCTAAAGCTCTTTGGGAACCGCTTGCGTAGCCCCACAGACCTGGGGGCTGGAGGCTTTCCTGCTGCCTTCAGCCTCAAAACCACCCTTTCCCACTTGGCGCCACGCCAGGCACAAAAATGGCCATACGGCTGGAGATGGGTCCCCTGCCCAAAGAGCCAGCAGGGAAAACTATGCCTTGTTCTAAAGCTCTTTGGGAACCGCTTGCGTAGCCCCACAGACCTGGGGCCTGCGGGCTTTCCTGCTGCCTTCAGCCTCGACACCACCCTTTCCCACTTGGCGCAGCGCCAGGCTCAAAAATGGCCTATGGCTAGAGATGGTTCCCACGCCCAAGGAGCCAGCAGGGAAAACTATGCCTTGTTCTAAAGCTCTTTGGGAACCACTTGCGTAGCCCCACAGACCTGGGGGCTGCGGGCTTTCCTGCTGCCTTCAGCCTCAAAACCACCCTTTCCCACTTGGTGCCGCGCCAGGCACAAAAATGGCCATATGGCTGGAGATGGGTCCCACGCCCAAGGAACCAGCAGGGAAAACTATGCCTTGTTCTAAAGCTCTTTGGGAACCGCTTGCGTAGCCCCACAGACCTGGGGGCTGCGGGCTTTCCTGCTGCCTTCTGCCTCGATACCACCATTTCCGTCTGGGTGCCGGGCCAGGCACAAAAATGGCCATACGGCTCGAGATGGGTCCCCGGCCCAAGGAGCGAGCAGGGAAAACTATGCCTTCTTCTAAAGCTCTTTGGGAACCGCTTGCGTAGCCTCACAGACATGGGGGCTGCAGGCTTTGCTGCTGCCTTCAGCCTCAAAGCCATCCGTTCCCACTTGGCACCGCGCCCTGCACAAAAATGGCTTGTGGCTGGAGATGGGTCCCCCGCCCAATGAGCCAGCAGGGAAAACTATGCCTTGTTCTAATGCTCTTTGGGAACCGCTTGCTTGGACCCACAGACCTGGGGGCTGCAGGCTTTCCTGCTGCCTTCAACCTCAAAACCACCCTTTCCCTCTGGGCGCCGCGCCAGGCACAAAAATGGCCATATGTCTGGAGATGGGTCTCCCGCCCAAGGAGCCATTAGGGAAAACTATGCCTTGTTCTAAAGCTCTTTGGGAACCGCTTGCGTAGCCCCACAGACCTGGGGGATGCGGGCTTTCCTGCTGCCTTCAGCCTCAAAACCACCCTTTCCCTCTGGGCGCCGCGCCAGGCACAAAAATGGCCATATGGCTGGAGATGGGTCCCCCGCCAAGGAGCCAGCAGGGAAAACTATGCCTTGTTCTAAAGCTCTTTGGGAACCACTTGAGTAACCCCACAGACCTGGGGGCTGCAGGCTTTGCTGCTGCCTTCAGCCTCAAAGCCACCCTTACCCACTTGGCGCCACGCCAGGCACAAAAATGGCCATATGTCTGGAGATGGGTCCCCTGCCCAAGGAGCCATTAGGGAAAAAAATGCCTTGTTCTAAAGGTCTTTGGGAACCGCTTGCGTAGCCCCACAGACCTGGGGACTGCAGGCTTTAATGCTGCCTTCAGCCTCCACACAACCCTTTCCCACTTCGTGCCGCGCTACGCACAAAAATGACTTATGGCTGGAGATGGGTCCCCCGCCCAAGGAGCCAGCAGGGAAAACTCTGCCTTGTTCTAAAGCTCTTTGGGAACCGCTTGCGTAGCCCCACAGGCCTTGGGGCTGCAGGCTTTCCTGCTGCCTTCATCCTCAAAGCCACCCTTTCCCACTTGGCACCGCGCCAGGCACAAAAATGGCCATATGTCTGGAGATGGGTCCCCTGCCCAAGGAGCCAGCAGGGAAAAATCTGCCTTGTTCTAAAGCTCTTTGGGAACCGCTTGCGTAGCCCCACAGACGTGGGGGCTGCAGGCTTTGCTGCTGCCTTCAGCCTCAAAACCACCCTTTCCCACTTGGCGCCGTGCCAGGAACAAAAATGGCCTATGACTAGAGATGGGTTCCACGCCCAAAGACCCATCAGGGAAATCTGTGCCTTCTTCTAAAGCTCTTTGGGAACCGCTTGCGTAGCCCCACAGACCTGGGGGCTGCGGGCTTTCCTGCTGCCTTCAGCCTCGAGAACACCCTTTCCCACTAGGTGCCGCGCCAGGCACAATAATGGCCATACGGCTGGAGATGGGTCCCCTGCCCAGGGAACCATTAGGGAAAACTATGCCTTGTTCTAAAGCTCTTTGGGAACCTCTTGCGTAGCCCCACAGACCTGGGGGCTGCAGGCTTTCGTGCTGCCTTCAGCCTCGACACCACCCTTTCCCACTTGGTGCCGCGCTAGGCACAAAAATGGCCATATGTCTGGAGATGGGTCCCACGCCCAAGGAGCCAGCAGGGAAAACTATGCCTTGTTCTAAACCTCTTTGGGAACCACTTGTGTAGCCCCACAGACCTGGGGGCTGCAGGCTTTCCTGCTGCCTTCAGCCTCAAAGCCACCCTTTCCCACTTGGCGCCGCGCCAGGCACAAAAATGGCCTATGGCTGGAGATGGGTTCCCCGCCCAAAGAGCCAGCAGGGAAAACTATGCCTTGTTCTAAAGCTCTTTGGGAACCACTTGCGTAGCCCCACAGACCTGGGGGCTGCGGGCTTTCCTGCTGCCTTCAGCCTCGACACCACCCTTTCCCTCTTGGCGCTGTGCCAGGCACAAAAATGGCCATATGGCTGGAGATCGGTCCCCCGCCCAAAGAGCCAGCAGGGAAAACTATGCCTTGTTCTAAAGCTCTTTGGGAACCACTTGCGTAGCCCCACAGACCTGGGGGCTGGAGGCTTTCCTGCTGCCTTCAGCCTCGACACCACCCTTTCCCACTTGGTGCCGCGCCAGGCACAAAAATGGCCATATGGCTGGAGATGGGTCCCACGCCCAAGGAGCCAGCAGGGAAAACTATGCCTTGTTCTAAAGCTCTTTGGGAACCGCTTGCGTAGCCCCACAGACCTGGGGGCTGCCGGCTTTCCTGCTGCCTTCTGCCTCGATACCACCATTTCCGTCTGGGTGCCGGGCCAGGCACAAAAATGGCCATACGGCTCGAGATGGGTCCCCGGCCCAAGGAGGTAGCAGGGAAAACTATGCCTTGTTCTAAAGCTCTTTGGGAACCGCTTGCGTAGCCTCACAGACCTGGGGGCTGCGGGCTTTGCTGCTGCCTTCAGCCTCAAAGCCATCCTTTCCCACTTGGCACCGCGCCCTGCACAAAAATGGCTTGTGGCTGGAGATGGGTCCCCCGCCCAATGAGCCAGCAGGGAAAACTATGCATTGTTCTAATGCTCTTTGGGAACCGCTTGCTTGGACCCACAGACCTGGGGGCTGCGGGCTTTCCTGCTGCCTTCAGCCTCAAAACCACCCTTTCCCTCTGGGCGCCGCGCCAGGCACAAAAATGGCCATATGTCTGGAGATGGGTCTCCCGCCCAATGAGCCAGCAGGGAAAACTATGCCTTGTTCTAAAGCTCTTTGGGAACCACTTGCGTAGCCCCACAGACCTGGGGGCTGCGGGCTTTCCTGCTGCCTTCAGCCTCAAAACCACCCTTTCCCTCTGGGCGCCGCGCCAGGCACAAAAATGGCCATATGGCTGGAGATGGGTCCCCCGCCAAGGAGCCATTAGGGAAAACTATGCCTTGTTCTAAAGCTCTTTGGGAACCACTTGAGTAACCCCACAGACCTGGGGGCTGCAGGCTTTCCTGCTGCCTTCATCCTCAAAGCCACCCTTTCCCACTTGGCACCGCGCCAGGCACAAAAATGGCCATATGTCTGGAGATGGGTCCCCTGCCCAAGGAGCCAGCAGGGAAAACTATGCCTTGTTCTAAAGCTCTTTGGGAACCACTTGCGTAGCCCCACAGACCTGGGGGCTGCGGGCTTTCCTGCTGCCTTCAGCCTCAAAACCACCCTTTCCCACTTGGCGCCGCGCTACGCACAAAAGTGACTTATGGCTGGAGATGGGTCCCCCGCCCAAAGAGCCAGCAGGGAAAAATCTGCCTTGTTCTAAAGCTCTTTGGGAACCGCTTGCGTAGCCCCACAGACCTGGGGCCTGCTGGCTTTCCGGCTGCCTTCAACCTCAACACCACCGTTTCCCACTTGGCGCCGCGCCAGGCACAAAAATGGCATATGACTAGAGATGGGTCCCACGCCCAAAGACCCATCAGGGAAATCTGTGTCTTCTTCTAAAGCTCTTTGGGAACCGCTTGCGTAGCCCCACAGACCTGGGGCCTGCGGGCTTTCCTGCTGCCTTCAACCTCAACTCCACCATTTCCCACTTGGCGCCACGCCAGGCACAAAAATGGCCATACGGCAGGAGATGGGTCCCCTGCCCAGGGAACCATTAGGGAAAACTATGCCTTGTTCTAAAGCTCTTTGGGAACCTCTTGCGTAGCCCCACAGACCTGGGGGATGCGGGCTCTCCTGCTGCCTTCAGCATCAAAACAACCCTTTCCCACTTGGCGCCGCGCCAGGCACAAAAATGGCCATATGGCTGGAGGTGGGTCCCACGCCCAAGGAGCCAGCAGGGAAAACTATGCCTTGTTCTAAAGCTCTTTGGGAACCACTTGCGTAGCCCCACAGACCTGGGGGCTGCAGGCTTTCCTGCTGCCTTCAGCCTCAAAGCCACCCTTTCCCACTTAGCGCCGCGCCAGGCACAAAAATGGCCTATGGCTGGAGATGGGTCCCCTGCCCAAGGAGCCATTAGGGAAAACTATGCCTTGTTCTAAAGCTCTTTGAGAACCACTTGCGTAGCCCACAGACCTGGGGGCTGCGGGCTTTCCTGCTGCCTTCAGCCTCGATACCACCATTTCCGTCTGGGCACCGGGCCAGGCACAAAAATGGCCATACGGCTGGAGATGGGTGCCCCGCCCAAAGAGCCAGCAGGGAAAACTATGCCTTGTTCTAAAGGTCTTTGGGAACCGCTTGCGTAGCCCCACAGACCTGGGGGGTGCGGACTTTCCTGCTGCCTTCAGCCTCAAAACCACCCTTTCCCACTTGGCGCCGCGCCAGGCACAAAAATGGCCATATTGCTGGAGATGGGTCCAACGCCCAAAGAGCCAGCAGGGAAAACTATGCCTTGTTCTAAAGCTCTTTGGGAACCGCTTGCGTAGCCCCACAGACCTGGGGGCTGCGGGCTTTCCTGCTGCCTTCAGACTCGACACCAGCCTTTCCCACTTGGCGCCGCGCCAGGCACAAAAATGGCCATACGGCTGGAGATGGGTCCCCTGCCCAAAGAGCCAGCAGGGAAAACTATGCCTTGTTCTAAAGCTCTTTGGGAACTGCTTGCGTAGCCCCACAGACCTGGGGGCTGCGGGCTTTCCTGCTGCCTTCAGCCTCGACACCACCCTTTCCCACTTGGCGCCGCGCCAGGCACAAAAATGGCCATACGGCTGGAGATGGGTACCCCGCCCAAAGAGCCATCAGGGAAAGCTATGCCTTGTTCTAAAGCTCTTTGGGAACCGCTTGCGTAGCCCCACAGACCTGGGGGCTGCAGGCTTTCCTGCTGCCTTCAGCCTCAAAACCACCCTTTCCCACTTGGCGCCGCGCCAGGCACAAAAATGGCCATATGGCAGGAGATGGGTCCCCCGCCCAAGGAGCCAGCAGGGAAAACTATGCCTTCTTCTAAAGCTCTTTGGGAACAGCTTGCGTAGCCCCACAGACCTGGGGGCTGCGGGCTTTCCTGCTGCCTTAAACCTCAACACCACCCTTTCCCACTTGGCGCCGCGCCAGGCACATAAATGGCCATACGGCTGGAGATGGGTCCCCTGCCCAAAGAGCCAGCAGGGAAAAATATGCCTTGTTCTAAAGCTCTTTGGGAACCGCTTGCGTAGCCCCACAGACCTGGGGGCTGCGGGCTTTCCTGCTGCCTTCAGCCTCGATACCACGATTTCCGTCTGGGCGCCGCGCTAGGCACATAAATGGCCATACGGCTGGAGATGGGTGCCACGCCCAAAGAGCCAGCAGGGAAAACTATGCCTTGTTCTAAAGCTGTTTGGGAACCGCTTGCGTAGCCCCAGAGACCTGGGGGCTGCAGGCTTTCCTGCTGCCTTCAGCCTCAAAACCACCCTTTCCCACTTGGCGCCGCGCCAGGCACAAAAATGGCCATATGGCTGGAGAAGGGTCCCCTGCCCAAGGAGCCATTAGGGAAAACTATGCCTTGTTCTAAAGGTCTCTGGGAACCGCTTGCGTAGCCCCACAGAGCTGGGGCTACGGGCTTTCCTGCTGCCTTCAGCCTCAAACCCACCCTTTCCCACTTGGCGCCGCGCCAGGCACAAAAATGGCCATACGGCTGGAGATGGGTCCCCCGCCCAAAGAGCCAGCAGGGAAAGCTATGCCTTGTTCTAAAGCTCTTTGGGAACCGCTTGCGTAGCCCCACAGACCTGGGGGCTGCGGGCTTTCCTGCTGCCTTCAGCCTCGACACCACCCTTTCCCACTTGGCGCCGCGCTAGGCACAAAAATGACTTATGGCTGGAGATGGTTCCCCCGCCCAAGGAGCCAGCAGGGAAAACTATGCCTTCTTCTAAAGCTCTTTCGGAACAGCTTGCTTGGCCCCACAGACCTGGGGGCTGCGGGCTTTCCTGCTGCCTTCAACCTCAACACAACCATTTCCCACTTGGCGCCACGCCAGGCACAAAAATGGCCATACGGCTGGAGATGGGTCCCCTGCCCAGGGAACCATTAGGGAAAACTATGCCTTGTTCTAAAGGTCTTTGGGAACCGCTTGCGTAGCCCCACAGACCTGGGGGCTGATGGCTTTCCTGCTGCCTTCAGCCTCGACACCACCCTTTCCCACTTGGCGCCGCGCCAGGCACAAATTGACCTATGGCTGGAGATAGGTCCCCCGCCCAAAGAGCTAGCAGGGAAAACTATGCCTTGTTCTAAAGCTCTTTGGGAACCGCTTGCGTAGCCCCACAGACCTGGGGGCTGCGGGCTTTCCTGCTGCCTTCAGCCTCAACACCACCGTTTCCCACTTGGTGCCGCGCCAGGCACAAAAATGGCCTATGACTAGAGATGGGTCCCACGCCCAAAGACCCATCAGGGAAATCTGTGCCTTGTTCTAAAGGTCTTTGGGAACCGCTTGCGTAGCCCCACAGACCTGGGGGCTGCGGGCTTTCCTGCTGCCTTCAGCCTCGACAACACCCTTTCCCACTAGGTGCCGCGCCAGGCACAATAATGGCCATACGGCTGGAGATGGGTCTCCCGCCCAAGGAGGTAGCAGGGAAAACTATGCCTTGTTCTAAAGCTCTTTGGGAACCGCTTGCGTAGCCCCACAGACATGGGGCCTGCTGGCTTTCCTGTTGCCTTCAACCTCAACACCACCGTTTCCCACTTGGCGCCGCGCCAGGCACAAAAATGGCCTATGACTAGAGATGGGTCCCACGCCCAAAGACCCATCAGGGAAATCTGTGCCTTCTTCTAAAGCTCTTTGGGAACCGCTTGCGTAGCCCCACAGACCTGGGGCCTGGGGGCTTTCCTGCTGCCTTCAACCTCAACACCACCATTTCCCACTTGGCGCCACGCCAGGCACATAAATGGCCATACGGCTGGAGATGGGTCCCCTGCACAGGGAACCATTAGGGAAAATTATGCCTTGTTCTAAAGCTCTTTGGGAACCTCTTGCGTAGCCCCACAGACCTGGGGGATGCGGGCTCTCCTGCTGCCTTCAGCATCAAAATAACCCTTTCCCACTTAGCGCCGCGCCAGGCACAAAAATGGCCATACGGCTGGAGGTGGGTCCCCTGCCCAAGGAGACAGCAAGGAAAACTCTGCCTTGTTCTAAAGCTCTTTGGGAACCGCTTGCATAGCCCCACAGACCTGGGGGCTGCAGGCTTTCCTGCTGCCTTCAGCCTCGACACCACCCGTTCCCACTTGGTGCCGCGCTAGGCACAAAAATGGCCATACGGCTGGAGATGGGTATCCCGCCCAAGGAGGTAGCAGGGATAACTATGCCTTGTTCTAAAGCTCTTTGGGAACCTCTTGCGTAGCCCCACAAACCTGGGGGATGCGGGCTTTCCTGCTGCCTTCAGCCTCAAAACCACCCTTTCCCTCTGGGCGCCGCGCCAGGCACAAAAATGGCCATATGTCTGGAGATGGGTCCCACGCCCAAGGAGCCAGCAGGGAAAACTATGCCTTGTTCTAAAGCTCTTTGGGAACCACTTGTGTAGCCCCACAGACCTGGGGGCTGCAGGCTTTCCTGCTGCCTTCAGCCTCAAAGCCACCCTTTCCCACTTGGCACCGCGCCAGGCACAAAAATGGCCTATGGCTGGAGATGGGTTCCCCGCCCAAAGAGCCAGCAGGGAAAACTCTGCCTTGTTCTAAAGCTCTTTGGGAACGACTTGCGTAGCCCCACAGACCTGGGGGCTGCGGGCTTTGCTGCTGCCTTCAGCCTCGACACCACCCTTTCCCACTTGGCGCTGTGCCAGGCACAAAAATGGCCATATGGCTGGAGATCGGTCCCCCGCCCAAAGAGCCAGCAGGGAAAACTATGCCTTGTTCTAAAGCTCTTTGGGAACCGCTTGCGTAGCCCCACAGACCTGGGGGCTGCGGGCTTTGCTGCTGCCTTCGGCCTCAAAACCACCCTTTCCCACTTGGCGCCGCGCCAGGCACAAAAATGGCCATACGGCTGGAGATGGGTCCCCTGCCCAAAGAGCCAGCAGGGAAAACTATGCCTTGTTCTAAAGCTCTTTGGGAACCGCTTGCGTAGCCCCACAGACCTGGGGCCTGCGGGCTTTCCTGCTGCCTTCAGCCTCGACACCACCCTTTCCCACTTGGCGCCGCGCCAGGCTCAAAAATGGCCTATGGCTAGAGATGGTTCCCACGCCCAAGGAGCCAGCAGGGAAAACTATGCCTTGTTCTAAAGCTCTTTGGGAACCACTTGCGTAGCCCCACAGACCTGGGGGCTGCGGGCTTTCCTGCTGCCTTCAGCCTCAAAACCACCCTTTCCCACTTGGTGCCGCGCCAGGCACAAAAATGGCCATATGGCTGGAGATGGGTCCCACGCCCAAGGAGCCAGCAGGGAAAACTATGCCTTGTTCTAAAGCTCTTTGGGAACCGCTTGCGTAGCCCCACAGACCTGGGGGCTGCGGGCTTTCCTGCTGCCTTCTGCCTCGATACCACCATTTCCGTCTGGGTGCCGGGCCAGGCACAAAAATGGCCATACGGCTCGAGATGGGTCCCCGGCCCAAGGAGCGAGCAGGGAAAACTATGCCTTCTTCTAAAGCTCTTTGGGAACCGCTTGCGTAGCCTCACAGACATGGGGGCTGCAGGCTTTGCTGCTGCCTTCAGCCTCAAAGCCATCCTTTCCCACTTGGCACCGCGCCCAGCACAAAAATGGCTTGTGGCTGGAGATGGGTCCCCCGCCCAATGAGCCAGCAGGGAAAACTATGCCTTGTTCTAATGCTCTTTGGGAACCGCTTGCTTGGACCCACAGACCTGGGGGCTGCAGGCTTTCCTGCTGCCTTCAACCTCAATACCACCGTTTTCCACTTGGCGCCGCGCCAGGCACAAAAATGGCCTATGGCTGGAGATGGGTCCCCCGCCCAAAGACCCATCAGGGAAATCTGTGCCTTGTTCTAAAGCTCTTTGGGAACCGCTTGCGTAGCCCCACAGACCTGGGGGCTGCGGGCTTTCCTGCTGCCTTCAGCCTCAAAACCACCCTTTCCCTCTGGGCGCCGCGCCAGGCACAAAAATGGCCATATGTCTGGAGATGGGTCTCCTGCCCAAGGAGCCATTAGGGAAAACTATGCCTTGTTCTAAAGCTCTTTGGGAACCGCTTGCGTAGCCCCACAGACGTGGGGGCTGCAGGCTTTGCTGCTGCCTTCAGCCTCAAAACCACCCTTTCCCACTTGGCGCCGTGCCAGGAACAAAAATGGCCTATGACTAGAGATGGGTCCCACGCCCAAAGACCCATCAGGGAAATCTGTGCCTTGTTCTAAAGGTCTTTGGGAACCGCTTGCGTAGCCCCACAGACCTGGGGGCTGCGGGCTTTCCTGCTGCCTTCAGCCTCGACAACACCCTTTCCCACTAGGTGCCGCGCCAGGCACAATAATGGCCATACGGCTGGAGATGGGTCTCCCGCCCAAGGAGGTAGCAGGGAAAACTATGCCCTGTTCTAAAGGTCTCTGGGAACCGCTTGCGTAGCCCCACAGACCTGGGGGCTGCGGGCTTTCCTGCTGCCTTCAGCCTCGACACCACCCTTTCCCACTTGGCGCCGCGCCAGGCACAATAATGGCCATACGGCTGGAGATGGGTCTCCCGCACAAAGAGCCAGCAGGGAAAACTATGCCTTGTTCTAAAGCTCTTTGGGAACCGCTTGCGTAGCCCCACAGACCTGGGGGCTGCAGGCTTTCCTGCTGCCTTCAGCCTCAAAACCACCCTTTCCCACTTGGCACCGCGTCAGGCACAAAAATGGCCTATGGCTAGAGATGGTTCCCACGCCCAAGGAGACAGCAGGGAAAACTATGCCTTGTTCTAAAGCTCTTTGGGAACCGCTCGCGTAGCCCCACAGACCTGGGGGCTGCGGGCTTTCCTGCTGCCTTCAGCCTCAAAACCACCCTTTCCCACTTGGCGCCGCTCCAGGCCCAAAAATGGCCATACGGCTGGAGATGGGTGCCACGCCAAAAGAGCCAGCAGGGAAAACTATGCCTTGTTCTAAAGCTCTTTGGGAACCACTTGCGTAGCCCCACAGACCTGGGGGCTGCGGGCTTTCCTGCTGCCTTCAGCCTCGACACCACCCTTTCCCACTTGGCGCCGCGCCAGGCACAAAAATGGCCATACGGCTGGAGGTGGGTCCCCTGCCCAAGGAGATATCAAGGAAAACTCTGCCTTGTTCTAAAGCTCTTTGGGAACCGCTTGCATAGCCCCACAGACCTGGGGGCTGCAGGCTTTCCTGCTGCCTTCAGCCTCGACACCACCCTTTCCCACTTGGTTCCGCGCTAGGCACAAAAATGGCCATACGGCTGGAGATGGGTATCCCGCCCAAGGAGGTAGCAGGGATAACTATGCCTTGTTCTAAAGCTCTTTGGGAACGACTTGCGTAGCCCCACAGACCTGGGGGCTGCGGGCTTTCCTGCTGCCTTCAGCCTCAAAACCACCCTTTCCCTATGGGCGCCGCGCCAGGCACAAAAATGGCCATATGTCTGGAGATGGGTCCCACGCCCAAGGAGCCAGCAGGGAAAACTATGCCTTCTTCTAAAGCTCTTTGGGAACCCCTTGTGTAGCCCCACAGACCTGGGGGCTGCGGGCTTTCCTGCTGCCTTCAGCCTCAAAGCCACCCTTTCCCACTTGGCGCCGCGCCAGGCACAAAAATGGCCATACGGCTGGAGATGGGTTCCCCGCCCAAAGAGCCAGCAGGGAAAACTCTGCCTTGTTCTAAAGCTCTTTGGGAACCGCTTGCGTAGCCCCACAGACCTGGGGGCTGGAGGCTTTCCTGCTGCCTTCAGCCTCAAAACCACCCTTTCCCACTTGGCGCCACGCCAGGCACAAAAATGGCCATACGGCTGGAGATGGGTCCCCTGCCCAAAGAGCCAGCAGGGAAAACTATGCCTTGTTCTAAAGCTCTTTGGGAACCGCTTGCGTAGCCCCACAGACCTGGGGCCTGCGGGCTTTCCTGCTGCCTTCAGCCTCGACACCACCCTTTCCCACTTGGCGCCGCGCCAGGCTCAAAAATGGCCTATGGCTAGAGATGGTTCCCACGCCCAAGGAGCCAGCAGGGAAAACTATGCCTTGTTCTAAAGCTATTTGGGAACCACTTGCGTAGCCCCACAGACCTGGGGGCTGCGGGCTTTCCTGCTGCCTTCAGCCTCAAAACCACCCTTTCCCACTTGGTGCCGCGCCAGGCACAAAAATGGCCATATGGCTGGAGATGGGTCCCACGCCCAAGGAACCAGCAGGGAAAACTATGCCTTGTTCTAAAGCTCTTTGGGAACCGCTTGCGTAGCCCCACAGACCTGGGGGCTGCGGGCTTTCCTGCTGCCTTCTGCCTCGATACCACCATTTCCGTCTGGGTGCCGGGCCAGGCACAAAAATGGCCATACGGCTCGAGATGGGTCCCCGGCCCAAGGAGCGAGCAGGGAAAACTATGCCTTCTTCTAAAGCTCTTTGGGAACCGCTTGCGTAGCCTCACAGACATGGGGGCTGCAGGCTTTGCTGCTGCCTTCAGCCTCAAAGCCATCCGTTCCCACTTGGCACCGCGCCCTGCACAAAAATGGCTTGTGGCTGGAGATGGGTCCCCCGCCCAATGAGCCAGCAGGGAAAACTATGCCTTGTTCTAATGCTCTTTGGGAACCGCTTGCTTGGACCCACAGACCTGGGGGCTGCAGGCTTTCCTGCTGCCTTCAACCTCAAAACCACCCTTTCCCTCTGGGCGCCGCGCCAGGCACAAAAATGGCCATATGTCTGGAGATGGGTCTCCCGCCCAAGGAGCCATTAGGGAAAACTATGCCTTGTTCTAAAGCTCTTTGGGAACCGCTTGCGTAGCCCCACAGACCTGGGGGCTGCGGGCTTTCCTGCTGCCTTCAGCCTCAAAACCACCCTTTCCCTCTGAGCGCCGCGCCAGGCACAAAAATGGCCATATGGCTGGAGATCGGTCCCCCGCCCAAAGAGCCAGCAGGGAAAACTATGCCTTGTTCTAAAGCTCTTTGGGAACCACTTGCGTAGCCCCACAGACCTGGGGGCTGGAGGCTTTCCTGCTGCCTTCAGCCTCAAAACCACCCTTTCCCACTTGGCGCCGCGCCAGGCACAAAAATGGCCATACGGCTGGAGATGGGTGCCACGGCCAAAGAGCCAGCAGGGAAAACTATGCCTTGTTCTAAAGCTCTTTGGGAACCACTTGCGTAGCCCCACAGACCTGGGGCCTGCGGGCCTTCCTGCTGCCTTCAGCCTCGACACCACCCTTTCCCACTTGGCGCCGCGCCAGGCACAAAAATGGCCATACGGCTGGAGGTGGGTCCCCTGCCCAAGGAGACAGCAAGGAAAACTCTGCCTTGTTCTAAAGCTCTTTGGGAACCGCTTGCGTAGCCCCACAGACCTGGGGGCTGCAGGCTTTCCTGCTGCCTTCAGCCTCGACACCACCCTTTCCCACTTGGTGCCGCGCCAGGCACAAAAATGGCCATACGGCTGGAGATGGGTATCCCACCCAAGGAGGTAGCAGGGATAACTATGCCTTGTTCTAAAGCTCTTTGGGAACCGCTTGCGTAGCCCCACAGACCTGGGGGCTGCGGGCTTTCCTGCTGCCTTCAGCCTCAAAACCACCCTTTCCCACTTGGCGCCGCGCCAGGCACAAAAATGGCCATACGGCTGGAGATGGGTGCCACGGCCAAAGAGCCAGCAGGGAAAACTATGCCTTGTTCTAAAGCTCTTTGGGAACCACTTGCGTAGCCCCACAGACCTGGGGCCTGCGGGCCTTCCTGCTGCCTTCAGCCTCGACACCACCCTTTCCCACTTGGCGCCGCGCCAGGCACAAAAATGGCCATACGGCTGGAGGTGGGTCCCCTGCCCAAGGAGACAGCAAGGAAAACTCTGCCTTGTTCTAAAGCTCTTTGGGAACCGCTTGCGTAGCCCCACAGACCTGGGGGCTGCAGGCTTTCCTGCTGCCTTCAGCCTCGACACCACCCTTTCCCACTTGGTGCCGCGCCAGGCACAAAAATGGCCATACGGCTGGAGATGGGTATCCCACCCAAGGAGGTAGCAGGGATAACTATGCCTTGTTCTAAAGCTCTTTGGGAACCGCTTGCGTAGCCCCACAGACCTGGGGGCTGCGGACTTTCCTGCTGCCTTCAGCCTCAAAACCACCCTTTCCCACTTGGCGCCGCGCCAGGCACAAAAATGGCCATATTGCTGGAGATGGGTCCAACGCCCAAAGAGCCAGCAGGGAAAACTATGCCTTGTTCTAAAGCTCTTTGGGAACCGCTTGCGTAGCCCCACAGACCTGGGGGCTGCGGGCTTTCCTGCTGCCTTCAGACTCGACACCAGCCTTTCCCACTTGGCGCTGTGCCAGGCACAAAAATGGCCATACGGCTGGAGATGGGTCCCCTGCCCAAAGAGCCAGCAGGGAAAGCTATGCCTTGTTCTAAAGCTCTTTGGGAACCGCTTGCGTAGCCCCACAGACCTGGGGGCTGCAGGCTTTCCTGCTGCCTTCAGCCTCGACACCACCCTTTCCCACTTGGCGCCGCGTCAGGCACAAAAATGGCCTATGGCTAGAGATGGTTCCCACGCCCAAGGAGCCAGCAGGGAAAACTATGCCTTGTTCTAAAGCTCTTTGGGAACCGCTCGCGTAGCCCCACAGACCTGGGGGCTGCGGGCTTTCCTGCTGCCTTCAGCCTCGACACCACCCTTTCCCACTTGGCGCCGCGCCAGGCACAAAAATGGCCATACGGCTGGAGATGGGTGCCACGGCCAAAGAGCCAGCAGCGAAAAATATGCCTTGTTCTAAAGCTCTTTGGGAACCACTTGCGTAGCCCCACAGACCTGGGGGCTGCAGGCTTTCCTGCTGCCTTCAGCCTCGACACCACCCTTTCCCACTTGGCGCCGCGCCAGGCACAAAAATGGCCATACGGCTGGAGATGGGTATCCCACCCAAGGAGGTAGCAGGGATAACTATGCCTTGTTCTAAAGCTCTTTGGGAACCGCTTGCGTAGCCCCACAGACCTGGGGGCTGCGGGCTTTCCTGCTGCCTTCAGACTCGACACCAGCCTTTCCCACTTGGCGCCGCGCCAGGCACAAAAATGGCCATACGGCTGGAGATGGGTCCCCCGCCCAAAGAGCCAGCAGGGAAAACTATGCCTTGTTCTAAAGCTCTTTGGGAACCGCTTGCGTAGCCCCACAGACCTGGGGGCTGGAGGCTTTCCTGCTGCCTTCAGCCTCGACACCACCCTTTCCCACTTGGCGCCGCGCCAGGCACAGAAATGACTTATGGCTGGAGATGGGTCCCCCGCCCAAGGAGCCAGCAGGGAAAGCTATGCTTTGTTCTAAAGCTCTTTGGGAACCGCTTGCGTAGCCCCACAGACCTGGGGGCTGCAGGCTTTCCTGCTGCCTTCAGCCTCGACACCACCCTTTCCCACTTGGCGCTGCGTCAGGCACAAAAATGGCCTATGGCTAGAGATGGTTCCCACGCCCAAGGAGCCAGCAGGGAAAACTATGCCTTGTTCTAAAGCTCTTTGGGAACCGCTCGCGTAGCCCCACAGACCTGGGGGCTGCGGGCTTTCCTGCTGCCTTCAGCCTCAAAACCACCCTTTCCCACTTGGCGCCGCGCCAGGCACAAAAATGGCTATACGGCTGGAGATGGGTCCCACGCCCAAGGAGCCAGCAGGGAAAACTATGCCTTGTTCTAAAGCTCTTTGGGAACCACTTGTGTAGCCCCACAGACCTGGGGGCTGCAGGCTTTCCTGCTGCCTTCAGCCTCAAAGCCACCCTTTCCCACTTGGCGCCGCGCCAGGCACAAAAATGGCCTATGGCTGGAGATGGGTTCCCCGCCCAAAGAGCCAGCAGGGAAAACTATGCCTTGTTCTAAAGCTCTTTGGGAACCACTTGCGTAGCCCCACAGACCTGGGGGCTGCGGGCTTTCCTGCTGCCTTCAGCCTCGACACCACCCTTTCCCACTTGGCGC
The DNA here is from genome assembly GCF_028500815.1 of Rissa tridactyla. Classification (NCBI taxonomy): domain Eukaryota; kingdom Metazoa; phylum Chordata; class Aves; order Charadriiformes; family Laridae; genus Rissa; species Rissa tridactyla. The sequence continues at coordinate 91,227 of NW_026530017.1, read as the reverse complement.
TGTGGCAGGCACAAAAATGGCCATATGGCTGGAGATCGGTCCCCCGCCCAAAGAGCCAGCAGGGAAAACTATGCCTTGTTCTAAAGCTCTTTGGGAACCGCTTGCGTAGCCCCAGAGACCTGGGGGCTGGAGGCTTTCCTGCTGCCTTCAGCCTCGACACCACCCTTTCCCACTTGGCGCCGCGCCAGGCACAAAAATGGCGATATGGCTGGAGATGGGTCCCCTGCCCAAAGAGCCAGCAGGGAAAAATCTGCCTTGTTCTAAAGCTCTTTGGGAACCGCTTGCGTAGCCCCACAGACATGGGGCCTGCGGGCTTTCCTGCTGCCTTCAGCCTCGACACCACCCTTTCCCACTTGGCGCTGCGTCAGGCACAAAAATGGCCTATGGCTAGAGATGGTTCCCACGCCCAAGGAGCCAGCAGGGAAAACTATGCCTTGTTCTAAAGCTCTTTGGGAACCGCTCGCGTAGCCCCACAGACCTGGGGGCTGCGGGCTTTCCTGCTGCCTTCAGCCTCAAAACCACCCTTTCCCACTTGGCGCCGCGCCAGGCACAAAAATGGCCATACGGCTGGAGATGGGTGCCACGGCCAAAGAGCCAGCAGGGAAAACTATGCCTTGTTCTAAAGCTCTTTGGGAACCACTTGCGTAGCCCCACAGACCTGGGGCCTGCGGGCCTTCCTGCTGCCTTCAGCCTCGACACCACCCTTTCCCACTTGGCGCCGCGCCAGGCACAAAAATGGCCATAAGGCTGGAGGTGGGTCCCCTGCCCAAGGAGACAGCAAGGAAAACTCTGCCTTGTTCTAAAGCTCTTTGGGAACCGCTTGCGTAGCCCCACAGACCTGGGGGCTGCAGGCTTTCCTGCTGCCTTCAGCCTCGACACCACCCTTTCCCACTTGGTGCCGCGCCAGGCACAAAAATGGCCATACGGCTGGAGATGGGTATCCCACCCAAGGAGGTAGCAGGGATAACTATGCCTTGTTCTAAAGCTCTTTGGGAACCGCTTGCGTAGCCCCACAGACCTGGGGGCTGCGGGCTTTCCTGCTGCCTTCAGACTCGACACCAGCCTTTCCCACTTGGCGCCGCGCCAGGCACAAAAATGGCCATACGGCTGGAGATGGGTCCCCCGCCCAAAGAGCCAGCAGGGAAAACTATGCCTTGTTCTAAAGCTCTTTGGGAACCGCTTGCGTAGCCCCACAGACCTGGGGGCTGGAGGCTTTCCTGCTGCCTTCAGCCTCGACACCACCCTTTCCCACTTGGCGCCGCGCCAGGCACAGAAATGACTTATGGCTGGAGATGGGTCCCCCGCCCAAGGAGCCAGCAGGGAAAGCTATGCTTTGTTCTAAAGCTCTTTGGGAACCGCTTGCGTAGCCCCACAGACCTGGGGGCTGCAGGCTTTCCTGCTGCCTTCAGCCTCAAAACCACCCTTTCCCACTTGGCGCTGCGTCAGGCACAAAAATGGCCTATGGCTAGAGATGGTTCCCACGCCCAAGGAGCCAGCAGGGAAAACTATGCCTTGTTCTAAAGCTCTTTGGGAACCGCTCGCGTAGCCCCACAGACCTGGGGGCTGCGGGCTTTCCTGCTGCCTTCAGCCTCAAAACCACCCTTTCCCACTTGGCGCCGCGCCAGGCACAAAAATGGCCATACGGCTGGAGATGGGTCCCACGCCCAAGGAGCCAGCAGGGAAAACTATGCCTTGTTCTAAAGCTCTTTGGGAACCACTTGTGTAGCCCCACAGACCTGGGGGCTGCAGGCTTTCCTGCTGCCTTCAGCCTCAAAGCCACCCTTTCCCACTTGGCGCCGCGCCAGGCACAAAAATGGCCTATGGCTGGAGATGGGTTCCCCGCCCAAAGAGCCAGCAGGGAAAACTATGCCTTGTTCTAAAGCTCTTTGGGAACCACTTGCGTAGCCCCACAGACCTGGGGGCTGCGGGCTTTCCTGCTGCCTTCAGCCTCGACACCACCCTTTCCCACTTGGCGCTGTGGCAGGCACAAAAATGGCCATATGGCTGGAGATCGGTCCCCCGCCCAAAGAGCCAGCAGGGAAAACTATGCCTTGTTCTAAAGCTCTTTGGGAACCGCTTGCGTAGCCCCAGAGACCTGGGGGCTGGAGGCTTTCCTGCTGCCTTCAGCCTCGACACCACCCTTTCCCACTTGGCGCCGCGCCAGGCACAAAAATGGCGATATGGCTGGAGATGGGTCCCCTGCCCAAAGAGCCAGCAGGGAAAAATCTGCCTTGTTCTAAAGCTCTTTGGGAACCGCTTGCGTAGCCCCACAGACCTGGGGCCTGCGGGCTTTCCTGCTGCCTTCAGCCTCGACACCACCCTTTCCCACTTGGCGCCGCGCCAGGCACAAAAATGGCCTATGGCTAGAGATGGTTCCCACGCCCAAGGAGCCAGCAGGGAAAAATATGCCTTGTTCTAAAGCTCTTTGGGAACCGCTTGCGTAGCCCCACAGACCTGGGGGTTGCCGGCTTTCCTGCTGCCTTCTGCCTCGATACCACCATTTCCGTCTGGGTGCCGGGCCTGGCACAAAAATGGCCATACGGCTCGAGATGGGTCCCCGGCCCAAGGAGCGAGCAGGGAAAACTATGCCTTCTTCTAAAGCTCTTTGGGAACCGCTTGCGTAGCCTCACAGACATGGGGGCTGCAGGCTTTGCTGCTGCCTTCAGCCTCAAAGCCATCCTTTCCCACTTGGCACCGCGCCCTGCACAAAAATGGCTTGTGGCTGGAGATGGGTCCCCCGCCCAATGAGCCAGCAGGGAAAACTATGCCTTGTTCTAATGCTCTTTGGGAACCGCTTGCTTGGACCCACAGACCTGGGGGCTGCAGGCTTTCCTGTTACCTTCAACCTCAATACCACCGTTTTCCACTTGGCGCCGCGCCAGGCACAAAAATGGCATATGACTAGAGATGGGTCCCCCGCCCAAAGACCCATCAGGGAAATCTGTGCCTTGTTCTAAAGCTCTTTGGGAACCGCTTGCGTAGCCCCACAGACCTGGGGGCTGCGGGCTTTCCTGCTGCCTTCAGCCTCAAAACCACCCTTTCCCTCTGGGCGCCGCGCCAGGCACAAAAATGGCCATATGTCTGGAGATGGGTCTCCCGCCCAAGGAGCCATTAGGGAAAACTGTGCCTTGTTCTAAAGCTCTTTGGGAACCGCTTGCGTAGCCCCACAGACCTGGGGGCTGCGGGCTTTCCTGCTGCCTTCAGCCTCAAAACCACCCTTTCCCTCTGGGCGCCGCGCCAGGCACAAAAATGGCCATACGGCTGGAGATGGGTATCCCGCCCAAGGAGGTAGCAGGGAAAACTATGCCTTGTTCTAAAGCTCTTTGGGAACCTCTTGCGTAGCCCCACAAACCTGGGGGATGCGGGCTTTCCTGCTGCCTTCAGCCTCAAAACCACCCTTTCCCTCTGGGCGCCGCGCCAGGCACAAAAATGGCCATATGTCTGGAGATGGGTCCCACGCCCAAGGAGCCAGCAGGGAAAACTATGCCTTCTTCTAAAGCTCTTTGGGAACCACTTGTGTAGCCCCACAGACCTGGGGGCTGCAGGCTTTCCTGCTGCCTTCAGCCTCAAAGCCACCCTTTCCCACTTGGCGCCGCGCCAGGCACAAAAATGGCCATATGGCTGGAGATGGGTTCCCCGCCCAAAGAGCCAGCAGGGAAAACTATGCCTTGTTCTAAAGCTCTTTGGGAACCACTTGCGTAGCCCCACAGACCTGGGGGCTGCGGGCTTTCCTGCTGCCTTCAGCCTCGACACCACCCTTTCCCACTTGGCGCTGTGCCAGGCACAAAAATGGCCATATGGCTGGAGATCGGTCCCCCGCCCAAAGAGCCAGCAGGGAAAACTATGCCTTGTTCTAAAGCTCTTTGGGAACCGCTTGCGTAGCCCCAGAGACCTGGGGGCTGGAGGCTTTCCTGCTGCCTTCAGCCTCAAAACCACCCTTTCCCACTTGGCGCCGCGCCAGGCACAAAAATGGCCATACGGCTGGAGATGGGTCCCCTGCCCAAAGAGCCAGCAGGGAAAAATCTGCCTTGTTCTAAAGCTCTTTGGGAACCGCTTGCGTAGCCCCACAGACCTGGGGGCTGCGGGCTTTCCTGCTGCCTTCAGCCTCGACACCACCCTTTCCCACTTGGCGCCGCGCCAGGCACAAAAATGGCCTATGGCTAGAGATGGTTCCCACGCCCAAGGAGCCAGCAGGGAAAACTATGCCTTGTTCTAAAGCTCTTTGGGAACCACTTGCGTAGCCCCACAGACCTGGGGGCTGCGGGCTTTCCTGCTGCCTTCAGCCTCAAAACCACCCTTTCCCACTTGGTGCCGCGCCAGGCACAAAAATGGCCATATGGCTGGAGATGGGTCCCCGGCCCAAGGAGCCATTAGGGAAAACTATGCCTTCTTCTAAAGCTCTTTGGGAACCGCTTGCGTAGCCTCACAGACATGGGGGCTGCAGGCTTTCCTGCTGCCTTCAGCCTCAAAGCCATCCTTTCCCACTTGGCACCGCGCCAGGCACAAAAATGGCTTGTGGCTGGAGATGGGTCCCGTGCCCAAGGAGCCAGCAGGGAAAACTATGCCTTGTTCTAATGCTCTTTGGGAACCGCTTGCGTAGCCCCACAGACCTGGGGGCTGCGGGCTTTCCTGCTGCCTTCAGCCTCGACACCACCCTTTCCCACTTGGTGCCGCGCTAGGCACAAAAATGGCCATACGGCTGGAGATGGGTATCCCGCCCAAGGAGGTAGAAGGGATAACTATGCCTTGTTCTAAAGCTCTTTGGGAACCTCTTGCGTAGCCCCACAGACCTGGGGGATGCGGGCTTTCCTGCTGCCTTCAGCCTCAAAACCACCCTTTCCCTCTGGGCGCCGCGCCAGGCACAAAAATGGCCATATGTCTGGAGATGGGTCCCCTGCCCAAGGAGCCATTAGGGAAAACTATGCCTTGTTCTAAAGGTCTTTGGGAACCACTTGCGTAGCCCCACAGACCTGGGGGCTGCGGGTTTTCCTGCTGCCTTCAGCCTCCACACCACCCTTTCCCACTTGGCGCCGCGCTACGTACAGAAGTGACTTATGGCTGGAGATGGGTCCCCCGCCCAAAGAGCCAGCAGGGAAAACTATGCCTTGTTCTAAAGCTCTTTGGGAACCGCTTGCGTAGCCCCACAGGCCTTGGGGCTGCAGGCTTTCCTGCTGCCTTCATCCTCAAAGCCACCCTTTCCCACTTGGCACCGCGCCAGGCACAAAAATGGCCATATGTCTGGAGATGGGTCCCCTGCCCAAGGAGCCAGCAGGGAAAACTATGCCTTGTTCTAAAGGTCTTTGGGAACCGCTTGCGTAGCCCCACAGACCTTGGGGGCTGCGGGCTTTCCTGCTGCCTTCAGCCTCAAAACCACCCTTTCCCACTTGGCGCCGCGCTACGCACAAAAGTGACTTATGGCTGGAGATGGGTTCCCCGCCCAAAGAGCCAGCAGGGAAAAATCTGCCTTGTTCTAAAGCTCTTTGGGAACCGCTTGCGTAGCCCCACAGACCTGGGGGCTGCAGGCTTTGCTGCTGCCTTCAGCCTCAAAACCACCCTTTCCCACTTGGCGCCGTGCCAGGAACAAAAATGGCCATACGGCTGGAGATGGGTCCCCTGCCCAAAGAGCCAGCAGGGAAAACTATGCCTTGTTCTAAAGCTCTTTGGGAACCGCTTGCGTAGCCCCACAGACCTGTGGGCTGCGGGCTTTCCTGCTGCCTTCAGCCTCGACACCACCCTTTCCCACTTGGCTCCGCATCAGGCACAAAAATGGCCATATGGCTGGAGATGGGTCCCCTGCCCAAAAAGCCAGCAGGGAAAACTATGCCTTGTTCTAAAGGTCTCTGGGAACCGCTTGCATAGCCCCACAGACCTGGGGGCTGCGGGCTTTCCTGCTGCCTTCAGCCTCAAAACCACCGTTTCCCACTTGGCGCCGCTCCAGGCCCAAAAATGGCCATACGGCTGGAGATGGGTGCCACGCCAAAAGAGCCAGCAGGGAAAACTATGCCTTGTTCTAAAGCTCTTTGGGAACCACTTGCGTAGCCCCACAGACCTGGGGGCTGCGGGCTTTCCTGCTGCCTTCAGCCTCGACACCACCCTTTCCCACTTGGCGCCGTGCCAGGCACAAAAATGGCCATACGGCTGGAGGTGGGTCCCCTGCCCAAGGAGACAGCAAGGAAAACTCTGCCTTGTTCTAAAGCTCTTTGGGAACCGCTTGCGTAGCCCCACAGACCTGGGGGCTGCAGGCTTTCCTGCTGCCTTCAGCCTCGACACCACCCTTTCCCACTTGGTGCCGCGCTAGGCACAAAAATGGCCATACGGCTGGAGATGGGTATCCCGCCCAAGGAGGTAGCAGGGATAACTATGCCTTGTTCTAAAGCTCTTTGGGAACCTCTTGCGTAGCCCCACAGACCTGGGGGATGCGGGCTTTCCTGCTGCCTTCAGCCTCAAAACCACCCTTTCCCTCTGGGCGCCGCGCCAGGCACAAAAATGGCCATATGTCTGGAGATGGGTCCCCTGCCCAAGGAGCCATTAGGGAAAACTATGCCTTGTTCTAAAGGTCTTTGGGAACCACTTGCGTAGCCCCACAGACCTGGGGGCTGCGGGTTTTCCTGCTGCCTTCAGCCTCGACACCACCCTTTCCCACTTGGCGCCGCGCCAGGCACAAAAATGGCCATACGGCTGGAGATGGGTCCCCCGCCCAAAGAGCCAGCAGGGAAAACTATGCCTTGTTCTAAAGCTCTTTGGGAACCGCTTGCGTAGCCCCACAGACCTGGGGCCTGCGGGCTTTCCTGCTGCCTTCAGCCTCGACACCACCCTTTCCCACTTGGTGCCGCGCCAGGCACAAAAATGGCCATATGGCTGGAGATGAGTGCCACGGCCAAAGAGCCAGCAGGGAAAACTATGCCTTGTTCTAAAGCTCTTTGGGAACCGCTTGCGTAGCCCCACAGACCTGGGGGCTGCGGGCTTTCCTGCTGCCTTCTGCCTCGATACCACCATTTCCGTCTGGGTGCCGGGCCAGGCACAAAAATGGCCATACGGCTCGAGATGGGTCCCCGGCCCAAGGAGCGAGCAGGGAAAACTATGCCTTGTTCTAAAGCTCTTTGGGAACCGCTTGCGTAGTCTCACAGACATGGGGGCTGCAGGCTTTGCTGCTGCCTTCAGCCTCAAAGCCATCCTTTCCCACTTGGCACCGCGCCCTGCACAAAAATGGCTTGTGGCTGGAGATGGGTCCCCCGCCCAATGAGCCAGCAGGGAAAACTATGCCTTGTTCTAATGCTCTTTGGGAACCGCTTGCTTGGACCCACAGACCTGGGGGCTGCAGGCTTTCCTGCTGCCTTCAACCTCAATACCACCGTTTTCCACTTGGCGCCGCGCCAGGCACAAAAATGGCATATGACTAGAGATGGGTCCCCCGCCCAAAGACCCATCAGGGAAATCTGTGCCTTCTTCTAAAGCTCTTTGGGAACCGCTTGCGTAGCCCCACAGACCTGGGGGCTGCGGGCTTTCCTGCTGCCTTCAGCCTCAAAACCACCCTTTCCCTCTGGGCGCCGCGCCAGGCACAAAAATGGCCATATGTCTGGAGATGGGTCCCCTGCCCAAGGAGCCATTAGGGAAAACTATGCCTTGTTCTAAAGCTCTTTGGGAACCGCTTGCGTAGCCCCACAGACCTGGGGGCTGCGGGCTTTCCTGCTGCCTTCAGCCTCAAAACCACCCTTTCCCTCTGGGCGCCGCGCCAGGCACAAAAATGGCCATATGTCTGGAGATGGGTCCCCCGCCAAGGAGCCAGCAGGGAAAACTATGCCTTGTTCTAAAGCTCTTTGGGAACCACTTGAGTAAACCCACAGACCTGCGGCCTGCAAGCTTTGCTTCTGCCTTCAGCCTCAAAGCCACCCTTTCCCACTTGGCGCCGCGCCAGGCACAAAAATGGCCATATGTCTGGAGATGGGTCCCCTGCCCAAGGAGCCATTAGGGAAAACAATGCCTTGTTCTAAAGGTCTTTGGGAACCGCTTGGTAGCCCCACAGACCTGGGGGCTGCGGGTTTTCCTGCTGCCTTCATCCTCAAAGCCACCCTTTCCCACTTGGCACCGCGCCAGGCACAAAAATGGCCATATGTCTGGAGATGGGTCCCCTGCCCAAGGAGCCAGCAGGGAAAAATATGCCTTGTTCTAAAGGTCTTTGGGAACCGCTTGCGTAGCCCCACAGACCTGGGGGCTGCGGGCTTTCCTGCTGCCTTCAGCCTCAAAACCACCCTTTCCCACTTGGCGCCGCGCTACGCACAAAAGTGACTTATGGCTGGAGATGGGTCCCCCGCCCAAAGAGCCAGCAGGGAAAAATCTGCCTTGTTCTAAAGCTCTTTGGGAACCGCTTGCGTAGCCCCACAGACCTGGGGGCTGCGGGCTTTCCTGCTGCCTTCAGCCTCGACACCACCCTTTCCCACTTGGCGCCGCGCCAGGCACAAAAATGGCCATACGGCTGGAGATGGGTCCCCCGTCCAAAGAGCAAGCAGGGAAAACTATGCCTTGTTCTAAAGCTTTTTGGGGACCGCTTGCGTAGCCCTACAAACCTGGAGCTGCAGGCTTTCCTGCTGCCTTCAGCCTCGACACCACCCTTTCCCACTTGGTGCCGCGCTAGGCACAAAAATGGCCATACGACTGGAGATGGGTATCCCGCCCAAGGAGGTAGCAGGGATAACTATGCCTGGTTCTAAAGCTCTTTGGGAACCTCTTGCGTAGCCCCACAAACCTGGGGGATGCGGGCTTTCCTGCTGCCTTCAGCCTCAAAACCACCCTTTCCCTCTGGGCGCCGCGCCAGGCACAAAAATGGCCATATGTCTGGAGATGGGTACCCCGCCCAAGGAGCCAGCAGGGAAAACTATGCCTTGTTCTAAAGCTCTTTGGGAACCACTTGTGTAGCCCCACAGACCTGGGGGCTGCAGGCTTTCCTGCTGCCTTCAGCCTCAAAGCCACCCTTTCCCACTTGGCGCCGCGCCAGGCACAAAAATGGCCTATGGCTGGAGATGGGTTCCCCGCCCAAAGAGCCAGCAGGGAAAACTATGCCTTGTTCTAAAGCTCTTTGGGAACCACTTGCGTAGCCCCACAGACCTGGGGGCTGCGGGCTTTCCTGCTGCCTTCAGCCTCGACACCACCCTTTCCCACTTGGCGCTGTGCCAGGCACAAAAATGGTCATATGGCTGGAGATCGGTCCCCCGCCCAAAGAGCCAGCAGGGAAAACTATGCCTTGTTCTAAAGCTCTTTGGGAACCACTTGCGTAGCCCCACAGACCTGGGGGCTGGAGGCTTTCCTGCTGCCTTCAGCCTCGACACCACCCTTTCCCACTTGGCGCCGCGCCAGGCACAAAAATGGCCATACGGCTGGAGATGGGTCCCCTGCCCAAAGAGCCAGCAGGGAAAACTATGCCTTGTTCTAAAGCTCTTTGGGAACCGCTTGCGTAGCCCCACAGACCTGGGGGCTGCAGGCTTTCCTGCTGCCTTCATCCTCAAAGCCACCCTTTCCCACTTGGCACCGCGCCAGGCACAAAAATGGCCATATGTCTGGAGATGGGTCCCCTGCCCAAGGAGCCAGCAGGGAAAAATATGCCTTGTTCTAAAGGTCTTTGGGAACCGCTTGCGTAGCCCCACAGACCTGGGGGCTGCGGGCTTTCCTGCTGCCTTCAGCCTCAAAACCACCCTTTCCCACTTGGCGCCGCGCTACGCACAAAAGTGACTTATGGCTGGAGATGGGTCCCCCGCCCAAAGAGCCAGCAGGGAAAAATCTGCCTTGTTCTAAAGCTCTTTGGGAACCGCTTGCGTAGCCCCACAGACGTGGGGGCGGCAGGCTTTGCTGCTGCCTTCAGCCTCAAAACCACCCTTTCCCACTTGGCGCCGTGCCAGGAACAAAAATGGCCATACGGCTGGAGATGGGTCCCCTGCCCAAAGAGCCAGCAGGGAAAACTATGCCTTGTTCTAAAGTTCTTTGGGAACCGCTTGCGTAGCCCCACAGACCTGGGGGCTGCGGGCTTTCCTGCTGCCTTCAGCCTCGACACCACCCTTTCCCACTTGGCTCCGCATCAGGCACAAAAATGGCCTATGGCTGGAGATGGGTCCCCCGCACAAAGAGCCAGCAAGGAAAACAATGCCGTGTTCTAAAGCTCTTTGGGAACCGCTTGCGTAGCCCCACAGACCTGGGGGCTGCAGGCTTTCCTGCTGCCTTCAGCCTCGACACCACCCTTTCCCACTTGGTGCCGCGCTAGGCACAAAAATGGCCATACGGCTGGAGATGGGTATCCCGCCCAAGGAGGTAGCAGGGATAACTATGCCTGGTTCTAAAGCTCTTTGGGAACCTCTTGCGTAGCCCCACAAACCTGGGGGATGCGGGCTTTCCTGCTGCCTTCAGCCTCAAAACCACCCTTTCCCTCTGGGCGCCGCGCCAGGCACAAAAATGGCCATATGTCTGGAGATGGGTACCCCGCCCAAGGAGCCAGCAGGGAAAACTATGCCTTGTTCTAAAGCTCTTTGGGAACCACTTGTGTAGCCCCACAGACCTGGGGGCTGCAGGCTTTCCTGCTGCCTTCAGCCTCAAAGCCACCCTTTCCCACTTGGCGCCGCGCCAGGCACAAAAATGGCCTATGGCTGGAGATGGGTTCCCCGCCCAAAGAGCCAGCAGGGAAAACTATGCCTTGTTCTAAAGCTCTTTGGGAACCACTTGCGTAGCCCCACAGACCTGGGGGCTGCGGGCTTTCCTGCTGCCTTCAGCCTCGACACCACCCTTTCCCACTTGGCGCTGTGCCAGGCACAAAAATGGCCATATGGCTGGAGATCGGTCCCCCGCCCAAAGAGCCAGCAGGGAAAACTATGCCTTGTTCTAAAGCTCTTTGGGAACCGCTTGCGTAGCCCCAGAGACCTGGGGGCTGGAGGCTTTCCTGCTGCCTTCAGCCTCGACACCACCCTTTCCCACTTGGCGCCGCGCCAGGCACAAAAATGGCCATACGGCTGGAGATGGGTCCCCTGCCCAAAGAGCCAGCAGGGAAAACTATGCCTTGTTCTAAAGCTCTTTGGGAACCGCTTGCGTAGCCCCACAGACCTGGGGCCTGCGGGCTTTCCTGCTGCCTTCAGCCTCGACACCACCCTTTCCCACTTGGCGCCGCGCCAGGCACAAAAATGGCCTATGGCTAGAGATGGTTCCCACGCCCAAGGAGCCAGCAGGGAAAACTATGCCTTGTTCTAAAGCTCTTTGGGAACCACTTGCGTAGCCCCACAGACCTGGGGGCTGCGGGCTTTCCTGCTGCCTTCAGCCTCAAAACCACCCTTTCCCACTTGGTGCCGCGCCAGGCACAAAAATGGCCATATGGCTGGAGATGGGTCCCACGCCCAAACAGCCAGCAGGGAAAACTATGCCTTGTTCTAAAGCTCTTTGGGAACCGCTTGCGTAGCCCCACAGACCTGGGGGCTGCGGGCTTTCCTGCTGCCTTCAGCCTCGACACCACCCTTTCCCACTTGGCGCCGTGCCAGGCACAAAAATGGCCATACGGCTGGAGGTGGGTCCCCTGCCCAAGGAGACAGCAAGGAAAACTCTGCCTTGTTCTAAAGCTCTTTGGGAACCGCTTGCGTAGCCCCACAGACCTGGGGGCTGCAGGCTTTCCTGCTGCCTTCAGCCTCGACACCACCCTTTCCCACTTGGTGCCGCGCTAGGCACAAAAATGGCCATACGGCTGGAGATGGGTATCCCGCCCAAGGAGGTAGCAGGGATAACTATGCCTTGTTCTAAAGCTCTTTGGGAACCTCTTGCGTAGCCCCACAGACCTGGGGGATGCGGGCTTTCCTGCTGCCTTCAGCCTCAAAACCACCCTTTCCCTCTGGGCGCCGCGCCAGGCACAAAAATGGCCATATGTCTGGAGATGGGTCCCCTGCCCAAGGAGCCATTAGGGAAAACTATGCCTTGTTCTAAAGGTCTTTGGGAACCACTTGCGTAGCCCCACAGACCTGGGGGCTGCGGGTTTTCCTGCTGCCTTCAGCCTCCACACCACCCTTTCCCACTTGGCGCCGCGCTAAGCACAGAAGTGACTTATGGCTGGAGATGGGTCCCCCGCCCAAAGAGCCATCAGGGAAAAACCTGCCTTGTTCTAAAGCTCTTTGGGAACCGCTTGCGTAGCCCCACAGACGTGGGGGCTGCAGGCTTTGCTGCTGCCTTCATCCTCAAAGCCACCCTTTCCCACTTGGCGCCGCGCTAGGCACAAAAATGGCCATATGTCTGGAGATGGGTATCCCGCCCAAGGAGGTAGCAGGGATAACTATGCCTTGTTCTAAAGCTCTTTGGGAACCTCTTGCGTAGCCCCACAAACCTGGGGGATGCGGGCTTTCCTGCTGCCTTCAGCCTCAAAACAACCCTTTCACTCTGGGCGCCGCGCCAGGCACAAAAATGGCCATATGTCTGGAGATGGGTCCCACGCCCAAGGAGCCAGCAGGGAAAACTATGCCTTCTTCTAAAGCTCTTTGGGAACCACTTGTGTAGCCCCACAGACGTGGGGGCTGCAGGCTTTCCTGCTGCCTTCAGCCTCAAAGCCACCCTTTCCCACTTGGCGCCGCGCCAGGCACAAAAATGGCCTATGGCTGGAAATGGGTTCCCCGCCCAAAGAGCCAGCAGGGAAAACTATGCCTTGTTCTAAAGCTCTTTGGGAACCGCTTGCGTAGCCCCACAGACCTGGGGGCTGCGGGCTTTCCTGCTGCCTTCAGCCTCGACACCACCCTTTCCCACTTGGCGCCGCGCCAGGCACAAAAATGGCCATACGGCTGGAGATGGGTCCCCCGCCCAAAGAGCCAGCAGGGAAAACTATGCCTTGTTCTAAAGCTCTTTGGGAACCGCTTGCGTAGCCCCACAGACCTGGGGCCTGCGGGCTTTCCTGCTGCCTTCAGCCTCGACACCACCCTTTTCCACTTGGTGCCGCGCCAGGCACAAAAATGGCCATATGGCTGGAGATGAGTGCCACGGCCAAAGAGCCAGCAGGGAAAACTATGCCTTGTTCTAAAGCTCTTTGGGAACCGCTTGCGTAGCCCCACAGACCTGGGGGCTGCGGGCTTTCCTGCTGCCTTCTGCCTCGATACCACCATTTCCGTCTGGGTGCCGGGCCAGGCACAAAAATGGCCATACGGCTCGAGATGGGTCCCCGGCCCAAGGAGCGAGCAGGGAAAACTATGCCTTGTTCTAAAGCTCTTTGGGAACCGCTTGCGTAGTCTCACAGACATGGGGGCTGCAGGCTTTGCTGCTGCCTTCAGCCTCAAAGCCATCCTTTCCCACTTGGCACCGCGCCCTGCACAAAAATGGCTTGTGGCTGGAGATGGGTCCCCCGCCCAATGAGCCAGCAGGGAAAACTATGCCTTGTTCTAATGCTCTTTGGGAACCGCTTGCTTGGACCCACAGACCTGGGGGCTGCAGGCTTTCCTGCTGCCTTCAACCTCAATACCACCGTTTTCCACTTGGCGCCGCGCCAGGCACAAAAATGGCATATGACTAGAGATGGGTCCCCCGCCCAAAGACCCATCAGGGAAATCTGTGCCTTCTTCTAAAGCTCTTTGGGAACCGCTTGCGTAGCCCCACAGACCTGGGGGCTGCGGGCTTTCCTGCTGCCTTCAGCCTCAAAACCACCCTTTCCCTCTGGGCGCCGCGCCAGGCACAAAAATGGCCATATGTCTGGAGATGGGTCCCCTGCCCAAGGAGCCATTAGGGAAAACTATGCCTTGTTCTAAAGCTCTTTGGGAACCGCTTGCGTAGCCCCACAGACCTGGGGGCTGCGGGCTTTCCTGCTGCCTTCAGCCTCAAAACCACCCTTTCCCTCTGGGCGCCGCGCCAGGCACAAAAATGGCCATATGTCTGGAGATGGGTCCCCCGCCAAGGAGCCAGCAGGGAAAACTATGCCTTGTTCTAAAGCTCTTTGGGAACCACTTGAGTAAACCCACAGACCTGCGGCCTGCAAGCTTTGCTTCTGCCTTCAGCCTCAAAGCCACCCTTTCCCACTTGGCGCCGCGCCAGGCACAAAAATGGCCATATGTCTGGAGATGGGTCCCCTGCCCAAGGAGCCATTAGGGAAAACAATGCCTTGTTCTAAAGGTCTTTGGGAACCGCTTGGTAGCCCCACAGACCTGGGGGCTGCGGGTTTTCCTGCTGCCTTCATCCTCAAAGCCACCCTTTCCCACTTGGCACCGCGCCAGGCACAAAAATGGCCATATGTCTGGAGATGGGTCCCCTGCCCAAGGAGCCAGCAGCGAAAAATATGCCTTGTTCTAAAGGTCTTTGGGAACCGCTTGCGTAGCCCCACAGACCTGGGGGCTGCGGGCTTTCCTGCTGCCTTCAGCCTCAAAACCACCCTTTCCCACTTGGCGCCGCGCTACGCACAAAAGTGACTTATGGCTGGAGATGGGTCCCCCGCCCAAAGAGCCAGCAGGGAAAAATCTGCCTTGTTCTAAAGCTCTTTGGGAACCGCTTGCGTAGCCCCACAGACCTGGGGGCTGCGGGCTTTCCTGCTGCCTTCAGCCTCGACACCACCCTTTCCCACTTGGCGCCGCGCCAGGCACAAAAATGGCCATACGGCTGGAGATGGGTCCCCCGTCCAAAGAGCAAGCAGGGAAAACTATGCCTTGTTCTAAAGCTTTTTGGGGACCGCTTGCGTAGCCCTACAAACCTGGAGCTGCAGGCTTTCCTGCTGCCTTCAGCCTCGACACCACCCTTTCCCACTTGGTGCCGCGCTAGGCACAAAAATGGCCATACGACTGGAGATGGGTATCCCGCCCAAGGAGGTAGCAGGGATAACTATGCCTGGTTCTAAAGCTCTTTGGGAACCTCTTGCGTAGCCCCACAAACCTGGGGGATGCGGGCTTTCCTGCTGCCTTCAGCCTCAAAACCACCCTTTCCCTCTGGGCGCCGCGCCAGGCACAAAAATGGCCATATGTCTGGAGATGGGTACCCCGCCCAAGGAGCCAGCAGGGAAAACTATGCCTTGTTCTAAAGCTCTTTGGGAACCACTTGTGTAGCCCCACAGACCTGGGGGCTGCAGGCTTTCCTGCTGCCTTCAGCCTCAAAGCCAGCCTTTCCCACTTGGCGCCGCGCCAGGCACAAAAATGGCCTATGGCTGGAGATGGGTTCCCCGCCCAAAGAGCCAGCAGGGAAAACTATGCCTTGTTCTAAAGCTCTTTGGGAACCACTTGCGTAGCCCCACAGACCTGGGGGCTGCGGGCTTTCCTGCTGCCTTCAGCCTCGACACCACCCTTTCCCACTTGGCGCTGTGCCAGGCACAAAAATGGTCATATGGCTGGAGATCGGTCCCCCGCCCAAAGAGCCAGCAGGGAAAACTATGCCTTGTTCTAAAGCTCTTTGGGAACCACTTGCGTAGCCCCACAGACCTGGGGGCTGGAGGCTTTCCTGCTGCCTTCAGCCTCGACACCACCCTTTCCCACTTGGCGCCGCGCCAGGCACAAAAATGGCCATACGGCTGGAGATGGGTCCCCTGCCCAAAGAGCCAGCAGGGAAAACTATGCCTTGTTCTAAAGCTCTTTGGGAACCGCTTGCGTAGCCCCACAGACCTGGGGCCTGCAGGCTTTCCTGCTGCCTTCATCCTCAAAGCCACCCTTTCCCACTTGGCACCGCGCCAGGCACAAAAATGGCCATATGTCTGGAGATGGGTCCCCTGCCCAAGGAGCCAGCAGGGAAAAATATGCCTTGTTCTAAAGGTCTTTGGGAACCGCTTGCGTAGCCCCACAGACCTGGGGGCTGCGGGCTTTCCTGCTGCCTTCAGCCTCAAAACCACCCTTTCCCACTTGGCGCCGCGCTACGCACAAAAGTGACTTATGGCTGGAGATGGGTCCCCCGCCCAAAGAGCCAGCAGGGAAAAATCTGCCTTGTTCTAAAGCTCTTTGGGAACCGCTTGCGTAGCCCCACAGACGTGGGGGCGGCAGGCTTTGCTGCTGCCTTCAGCCTCAAAACCACCCTTTCCCACTTGGCGCCGTGCCAGGAACAAAAATGGCCATACGGCTGGAGATGGGTCCCCTGCCCAAAGAGCCAGCAGGGAAAACTATGCCTTGTTCTAAAGTTCTTTGGGAACCGCTTGCGTAGCCCCACAGACCTGGGGGCTGCGGGCTTTCCTGCTGCCTTCAGCCTCGACACCACCCTTTCCCACTTGGCTCCGCATCAGGCACAAAAATGGCCTATGGCTGGAGATGGGTCCCCCGCACAAAGAGCCAGCAAGGAAAACAATGCCGTGTTCTAAAGCTCTTTGGGAACCGCTTGCGTAGCCCCACAGACCTGGGGGCTGCAGGCTTTCCTGCTGCCTTCAGCCTCGACACCACCCTTTCCCACTTGGCGCCGCGCCAGGCACAAAAATGGCCATAGGGCTGGAGATGGGTCCCCCGTCCAAAGAGCAAGCAGGGAAAACTATGCCTTGTTCTAAAGCTTTTTGGGGACCGCTTGCGTAGCCCTACAAACCTGGAGCTGCGGGCTTTCCTGCTGCCTTCAGCCTCGACACCACCCTTTCCCACTTGGTGCCGCGCTAGGCACAAAAATGGCCATACGGCTGGAGATGGGTATCCCGCCCAAGGAGGTAGCAGGGATAACTATGCCTGGTTCTAAAGCTCTTTGGGAACCTCTTGCGTAGCCCCACAAACCTGGGGGATGCGGGCTTTCCTGCTGCCTTCAGCCTCAAAACCACCCTTTCCCTCTGGGCGCCGCGCCAGGCACAAAAATGGCCATATGTCTGGAGATGGGTACCCCGCCCAAGGAGCCAGCAGGGAAAACTATGCCTTGTTCTAAAGCTCTTTGGGAACCACTTGTGTAGCCCCACAGACCTGGGGGCTGCAGGCTTTCCTGCTGCCTTCAGCCTCAAAGCCACCCTTTCCCACTTGGCGCCGCGCCAGGCACAAAAATGGCCTATGGCTGGAGATGGGTTCCCCGCCCAAAGAGCCAGCAGGGAAAACTATGCCTTGTTCTAAAGCTCTTTGGGAACCACTTGCGTAGCCCCACAGACCTGGGGGCTGCGGGCTTTCCTGCTGCCTTCAGCCTCGACACCACCCTTTCCCACTTGGCGCTGTGCCAGGCACAAAAATGGCCATATGGCTGGAGATCGGTCCCCTGCCCAAAGAGCCAGCAGGGAAAACTATGCCTTGTTCTAAAGCTCTTTGGGAACCGCTTGCGTAGCCCCACAGACCTGGGGCCTGCGGGCCTTCCTGCTGCCTTCAGCCTCGACACCACCCTTTCCCACTTGGCGCCGCGCCAGGCACAAAAATGGCCATACGGCTGGAGATGGGTCCCCTGCCCAAAGAGCCAGCAGGGAAAACTATGCCTTGTTCTAAAGCTCTTTGGGAACCGCTTGCGTAGCCCCACAGACCTGGGGCCTGCGGGCTTTCCTGCTGCCTTCAGCCTCGACACCACCCTTTCCCACTTGGCGCCGCGCCAGGCACAAAAATGGCCTATGGCTAGAGATGGTTCCCACGCCCAAGGAGCCAGCAGGGAAAACTATGCCTTGTTCTAAAGCTCTTTGGGAACCACTTGCGTAGCCCCACAGACCTGGGGGCTGCGGGCTTTCCTGCTGCCTTCAGCCTCAAAACCACCCTTTCCCACTTGGTGCCGCGCCAGGCACAAAAATGGCCATATGGCTGGAGATGGGTCCCACGCCCAAACAGCCAGCAGGGAAAACTATGCCTTGTTCTAAAGCTCTTTGGGAACCGCTTGCGTAGCCCCACAGACCTGGGGGCTGCCGGCTTTCCTGCTGCCTTCTGCCTCGATACCACCATTTCCGTCTCGGTGCCGGGCCAGGCACAAAAATGGCCATACGGCTCGAGATGGGTCCCCGGCCCAAGGAGCGAGCAGGGAAAACTATGCCTTGTTCTAAAGCTCTTTGGGAACCGCTTGCGTAGCCTCACAGACATGGGGGCTGCAGGCTTTGCTGCTGCCTTCAGCCTCAAAGCCATCCTTTCCCACTTGGCACCGCGCCCTGCACAAAAATGGCTTGTGGCTGGAGATGGGTCCCCCGCCCAATGAGCCAGCAGGGAAAACTATGCCTTGTTCTAATGCTCTTTGGGAACCGCTTGCTTGGACCCACAGACCTGGGGGCTGCAGGCTTTCCTGCTGCCTTCAACCTCAATACCACCGTTTTCCACTTGGCGCCGCGCCAGGCACAAAAATGGCCTATGACTAGAGATGGGTCCCCCGCCCAAAGACCCATCAGGGAAATCTGTGCCTTGTTCTAAAGCTCTTTGGGAACCGCTTGCGTAGCCCCACAGACCTGGGGGCTGCGGGCTTTCCTGCTGCCTTCAGCCTCAAAACCACCCTTTCCCTCTGGGCGCCGCGCCAGGCACAAAAATGGCCATATGGCTGGAGATGGGTCCCCCGCCAAGGAGCCAGCAGGGAAAAATATGCCTTGTTCTAAAGCTCTTTGGGAACCACTTGAGTAACCCCACAGACCTGGGGGCTGCAGGCTTTGCTGCTGCCTTCAGCCTCAAAGCCGCCCTTACCCACTTGGCTCCACGCCAGGCACAAAAATGGCCATATGTCTGGAGATGGGTCCCACGCCCAAGGAGCCAGCAGGGAAAACAATGCCTTGTTCTAAAGGTCTTTGGGAACCGCTTGCGTAGCCCCACAGACCTGGGGGCTGCAGGCTTTCCTGCTGCCTTCAGCCTCCACACAACCCTTTCCCATTTGGTGCCGCGCTACGCACAAAAATGACTAATGGCTGGAGATGGGTCTCCCGCCCAAGGAGGTAGCAGGGAAAACTATGCCTTGTTCTAAAGCTCTTTGGGAAGCTCTTGCGTAGCCCCACAGACCTGGGGGATGCGGGCTCTCCTGCTGCCTTCAGCATCAAAACAACCCTTTCCCACTTGGCGCCGCGCCAGGCACAATAATGGCCATATGGCTGGAGATGGGTCCCACGCCCAAGGAGCCAGCAGGGAAAACTATGCCTTGTTCTAAAGCTCTTTGGGAACCACTTGCGTAGCCCCACAGACCTGGGGGCTGCAGGCTTTCCTGCTGCCTTCAGCCTCAAAGCCACCCTTTCCCACTTAGCGCCGCGCCAGGCACAAAAATGGCCTATGGCTGGAGATGGGTCCCCTGCCCAAGGAGCCAGCAGGGAAAACTATGCCTTGTTCTAAAGCTCTTTGAGAACCACTTGCGTAGCCCCACAGACCTGGGCGCTGCGGGCTTTCCTGCTGCCTTCAGCCTCGATACCACCATTTCCGTCTGGGCACTGGGCCAGGCACAAAAATGGCCATACGGCTGGAGATGGGTGCCCCGCCCAAAGAGCCAGCAGGGAAAACTATGCCTTGTTCTAAAGCTCTTTGGGAACCGCTTGCGTAGCCCCACAGACCTGGGGGCTGTGGACTTTCCTGCTGCCTTCAGCCTCAACACCACCCTTTCCCACTTGGCGCCGCGCCAGGCACTTAAATGGCCATATGGCTGGAGATGGGTCCAACGCCCAAAGAGCCAGCAGGGAAAACTATGCCTTGTTCTAAAGGTCTTTGGGAACCGCTTGCGTAGCCCCACAGACCTTGGGGGCTGCGGGCTTTCCTGCTGCCTTCAGACTCGACACCAGCCTTTCCCACTTGGCGCTCTGCCAGGCACAAAAATGGCCATACGGCTGGAGATGGGTGCCCCGCCCAAAGAGCCAGCAGGGAAAACTATGCCTTGTTCTAAAGCTCTTTGGGAACCGCTTGCGTAGCCCCACAGACCTGGGTGCTGGAGGCTTTCCTGCTGCCTTCAGCCTCGACACCACCCTTTCCCACTTGGCGCCGCGCCAGGCACAAAAATGGCCATACGGCTGGAGATGGGTCCCCTGCCCAAAGAGCCAGCAGGGAAAGCTATGCCTTGTTCTAAAGCTCTTTGGGAACCGCTTGCGTACCCCCACAGACCTGGGGGCTGCAGGCTTTGCTGCTGCCTTCAGCCTCGACACCACCCTTTCCCACTTGGCGCCGCGTCAGGCACAAAAATGGCCTATGGCTAGAGATGGTTCCCACGCCCAAGGAGCCAGCAGGGAAAACTATGCCTTGTTCTAAAGCTCTTTGGGAACCGCTCGCGTAGCCCCACAGACCTGGGGGCTGCGGGCTTTCCTGCTGCCTTCAGCCTCGACACCACCCTTTCCCACTTGGCGCTGTGCCAGGCACAAAAATGGCCATATGGCTGGAGATCGGTCCCCCGCCCAAAGAGCCAGCAGGGAAAACTATGCCTTGTTCTAAAGCTCTTTGGGAACCGCTTGCGTAGCCCCAGAGACCTGGGGGCTGGAGGCTTTCCTGCTGCCTTCAGCCTCGACACCACCCTTTCCCACTTGGCGCCGCGCCAGGCACAAAAATGGCCATACGGCTGGAGATGGGTCCCCTGCCCAAAGAGCCAGCAGGGAAAACTATGCCTTGTTCTAAAGCTCTTTGGGAACCGCTTGCGTAGCCCCACAGACCTGGGGCCTGCGGGCTTTCCTGCTGCCTTCAGCCTCGACACCACCCTTTCCCACTTGGCGCCGCGCCAGGCACAAAAATGGCCTATGGCTAGAGATGGTTCCCACGCCCAAGGAGCCAGCAGGGAAAACTATGCCTTGTTCTAAAGCTCTTTGGGAACCACTTGCGTAGCCCCACAGACCTGGGGGCTGCGGGCTTTCCTGCTGCCTTCAGCCTCAAAACCACCCTTTCCCACTTGGTGCCGCGCCAGGCACAAAAATGGCCATATGGCTGGAGATGGGTCCCACGCCCAAACAGCCAGCAGGGAAAACTATGCCTTGTTCTAAAGCTCTTTGGGAACCGCTTGCGTAGCCCCACAGACCTGGGGGCTGCCGGCTTTCCTGCTGCCTTCTGCCTCGATACCACCATTTCCGTCTCGGTGCCGGGCCAGGCACAAAAATGGCCATACGGCTCGAGATGGGTCCCCGGCCCAAGGAGCGAGCAGGGAAAACTATGCCTTGTTCTAAAGCTCTTTGGGAACCGCTTGCGTAGCCTCACAGACATGGGGGCTGCAGGCTTTGCTGCTGCCTTCAGCCTCAAAGCCATCCTTTCCCACTTGGCACCGCGCCCTGCACAAAAATGGCTTGTGGCTGGAGATGGGTCCCCCGCCCAATGAGCCAGCAGGGAAAACTATGCCTTGTTCTAATGCTCTTTGGGAACCGCTTGCTTGGACCCACAGACCTGGGGGCTGCAGGCTTTCCTGCTGCCTTCAACCTCAATACCACCGTTTTCCACTTGGCGCCGCGCCAGGCACAAAAATGGCCTATGACTAGAGATGGGTCCCCCGCCCAAAGACCCATCAGGGAAATCTGTGCCTTGTTCTAAAGCTCTTTGGGAACCGCTTGCGTAGCCCCACAGACCTGGGGGCTGCGGGCTTTCCTGCTGCCTTCAGCCTCAAAACCACCCTTTCCCTCTGGGCGCCGCGCCAGGCACAAAAATGGCCATATGGCTGGAGATGGGTCCCCCGCCAAGGAGCCAGCAGGGAAAAATATGCCTTGTTCTAAAGCTCTTTGGGAACCACTTGAGTAACCCCACAGACCTGGGGGCTGCAGGCTTTGCTGCTGCCTTCAGCCTCAAAGCCGCCCTTACCCACTTGGCGCCACGCCAGGCACAAAAATGGCCATATGTCTGGAGATGGGTCCCACGCCCAAGGAGCCAGCAGGGAAAACAATGCCTTGTTCTAAAGGTCTTTGGGAACCGCTTGCGTAGCCCCACAGACCTGGGGGCTGCAGGCTTTCCTGCTGCCTTCAGCCTCCACACAACCCTTTCCCACTTGGTGCCGCGCTACGCACAAAAATGACTAATGGCTGGAGATGGGTCTCCCGCCCAAGGAGGTAGCAGGGAAAACTATGCCTTGTTCTAAAGCTCTTTGGGAAGCTCTTGCGTAGCCCCACAGACCTGGGGGATGCGGGCTCTCCTGCTGCCTTCAGCATCAAAACAACCCTTTCCCACTTGGCGCCGCGCCAGGCACAATAATGGCCATATGGCTGGAGATGGGTCCCACGCCCAAGGAGCCAGCAGGGAAAACTATGCCTTGTTCTAAAGCTCTTTGGGAACCACTTGCGTAGCCCCACAGACCTGGGGGCTGCAGGCTTTCCTGCTGCCTTCAGCCTCAAAGCCACCCTTTCCCACTTAGCGCCGCGCCAGGCACAAAAATGGCCTATGGCTGGAGATGGGTCCCCTGCCCAAGGAGCCAGCAGGGAAAACTATGCCTTGTTCTAAAGCTCTTTGAGAACCACTTGCGTAGCCCCACAGACCTGGGCGCTGCGGGCTTTCCTGCTGCCTTCAGCCTCGATACCACCATTTCCGTCTGGGCACTGGGCCAGGCACAAAAATGGCCATACGGCTGGAGATGGGTGCCCCGCCCAAAGAGCCAGCAGGGAAAACTATGCCTTGTTCTAAAGCTCTTTGGGAACCGCTTGCGTAGCCCCACAGACCTGGGGGATGCGGGCTCTCCTGCTGCCTTCAGCATCAAAACAACCCTTTCCCACTTGGCGCCGCGCCAGGCACAATAATGGCCATATGGCTGGAGATGGGTCCCACGCCCAAGGAGCCAGCAGGGAAAACTATGCCTTGTTCTAAAGCTCTTTGGGAACCACTTGCGTAGCCCCACAGACCTGGGGGCTGCAGGCTTTCCTGCTGCCTTCAGCCTCAAAGCCACCCTTTCCCACTTAGCGCCGCGCCAGGCACAAAAATGGCCTATGGCTGGAGATGGGTCCCCTGCCCAAGGAGCCAGCAGGGAAAACTATGCCTTGTTCTAAAGCTCTTTGAGAACCACTTGCGTAGCCCCACAGACCTGGGCGCTGCGGGCTTTCCTGCTGCCTTCAGCCTCGATACCACCATTTCCGTCTGGGCACTGGGCCAGGCACAAAAATGGCCATACGGCTGGAGATGGGTGCCCCGCCCAAAGAGCCAGCAGGGAAAACTATGCCTTGTTCTAAAGCTCTTTGGGAACCGCTTGCGTAGCCCCACAGACCTGGGGGCTGTGGACTTTCCTGCTGCCTTCAGCCTCAACACCACCCTTTCCCACTTGGCGCCGCGCCAGGCACAAAAATGGCCATATGGCTGGAGATGGGTCCAACGCCCAAAGAGCCAGCAGGGAAAACTATGCCTTGTTCTAAAGGTCTTTGGGAACCGCTTGCGTAGCCCCACAGACCTTGGGGGCTGCGGGCTTTCCTGCTGCCTTCAGACTCGACACCAGCCTTTCCCACTTGGCGCTCTGCCAGGCACAAAAATGGCCATACGGCTGGAGATGGGTGCCCCGCCCAAAGAGCCAGCAGGGAAAACTATGCCTTGTTCTAAAGCTCTTTGGGAACCGCTTGCGTAGCCCCACAGACCTGGGTGCTGGAGGCTTTCCTGCTGCCTTCAGCCTCGACACCACCCTTTCCCACTTGGCGCCGCGCCAGGCACAAAAATGGCCATACGGCTGGAGATGGGTCCCCTGCCCAAAGAGCCAGCAGGGAAAGCTATGCCTTGTTCTAAAGCTCTTTGGGAACCGCTTGCGTAGCCCCACAGACCTGGGGGCTGCAGGCTTTGCTGCTGCCTTCAGCCTCGACACCACCCTTTCCCACTTGGCGCCGCGTCAGGCACAAAAATGGCCTATGGCTAGAGATGGTTCCCACGCCCAAGGAGCCAGCAGGGAAAACTATGCCTTGTTCTAAAGCTCTTTGGGAACCGCTCGCGTAGCCCCACAGACCTGGGGGCTGCGGGCTTTCCTGCTGCCTTCAGCCTCGACACCACCCTTTCCCACTTGGCGCCGCTCCAGGCCCGAAAATGGCCATACGGCTGGAGATGGGTGCCACGCCAAAAGAGCCAGCAGGGAAAACTATGCCTTGTTCTAAAGCTCTTTGGGAACCACTTGCGTAGCCCCACAGACCTGGGGGCTGCGGGCTTTCCTGCTGCCTTCAGCCTCGACACCACCCTTTCCCACTTGGCGCCGCGCCAGACACAAAAATGGCCATACGGCTGGAGGTGGGTCCCCTGCCCAAGGAGACAGCAAGGAAAACTCTGCCTTGTTCTAAAGCTCTTTGGGAACCACTTGCGTAGCCCCACAGACCTGGGGGCTGCAGGCTTTCCTGCTGCCTTCAGCCTCAAAACCACCCTTTCCCACTTGGTGCCGCGCTAGGCACAAAAATGGCCATACGGCTGGAGATGGGTATCCCGCCCAAGGAGGTAGCAGGGATAACTATGCCTTGTTCTAAAGCTCTTTGGGAACCTCTTGCGTAGCCCCACAAACCTGGGGGATGCGGGCTTTCCTGCTGCCTTCAGCCTCAAAACCACCCTTTCCCTCTCGGCACCGTGCCAGGCACAAAAATGGCCATATGTCTGGAGATGGGTCCCCTGCCCAAAGAGCCAGCAGGGAAAGCTATGCCTTGTTCTAAAGCTCTTTGGGAACCGCTTGCGTAGCCCCACAGACCTGGGGGCTGCAGGCTTTCCTGCTGCCTTCAGCCTCGACACCACCCTTTCCCACTTGGCGCCGCGTCAGGCACAAAAATGGCCTATGGCTAGAGATGGTTCCCACGCCCAAGGAGCCAGCAGGGAAAACTATGCCTTGTTCTAAAGCTCTTTGGGAACCGCTCGCGTAGCCCCACAGACCTGGGGGCTGCGGGCTTTCCTGCTGCCTTCAGCCTCAAAACCACCCTTTCCCACTTGGCGCCGCGCCAGGCACAAAAATGGCCATACGGCTGGAGATGGGTGCCACGCCAAAAGAGCCAGCAGGGAAAACTATGCCTTGTTCTAAAGCTCTTTGGGAACCACTTGCGTAGCCCCACAGACCTGGGGGCTGCGGGCTTTCCTGCTGCCTTCAGCCTCGACACCACCCTTTCCCACTTGGTGCCGCGCTAGGCACAAAAATGGCCATACGGCTGGAGATGGGTATCCCGCCCAAGGAGGTAGCAGGGATAACTATGCCTTGTTCTAAAGCTCTTTGGGAACCGCTTGCGTAGCCCCACAGACCTGGGGGCTGCGGGCTTTCCTGCTGCCTTCAGACTCGACACCAGCCTTTCCCACTTGGCGCTGTGCCAGGCACAAAAATGGCCGCACGGCTGGAGATGGGTGCCCCGCCCAAAGAGCCAGCAGGGAAAACTATGCCTTGTTCTAAAGCTCTTTGGGAACCGCTTGCGTAGCCCCACAGACCTGGGTGCTGGAGGCTTTCCTGCTGCCTTCAGCCTCGACACCACCCTTTCCCACTTGGCGCCGCGCCAGGCACAAAAATGACTTATGGCTGGAGATGGGTCCCCCGCCCAAGGAGCCAGCAGGGAAAGCTATGCCTTGTTCTAAAGCTCTTTGGGAACCGCTTGCGTAGCCCCACAGACCTGGGGGCTGCAGGCTTTCCTGCTGCCTTCAGCCTCGACACCACCCTTTCCCACTTGGCGCCGCGTCAGGCACAAAAATGGCCTATGGCTAGAGATGGTTCCCACGCCCAAGGAGCCAGCAGGGAAAACTATGCCTTGTTCTAAAGCTCTTTGGGAACCGCTCGCGTAGCCCCACAGACCTGGGGGCTGCGGGCTTTCCTGCTGCCTTCAGCCTCAAAACCACCCTTTCCCACTTGGCGCCGCGCCAGGCACAAAAATGGCCATACGGCTGGAGATGGGTGCCACGGCCAAAGAGCCAGCAGGGAAAACTATGCCTTGTTCTAAAGCTCTTTGGGAACCACTTGCGTAGCCCCACAGACCTGGGGCCTGCGGGCCTTCCTGCTGCCTTCAGCCTCGACACCACCCTTTCCCACTTGGCGCCGCGCCAGGCACAAAAATGGCCATACGGCTGGAGGTGGGTCCCCTGCCCAAGGAGACAGCAAGGAAAACTCTGCCTTGTTCTAAAGCTCTTTGGGAACCGCTTGCGTAGCCCCACAGACCTGGGGGCTGCAGGCTTTCCTGCTGCCTTCAGCCTCGACACCACCCTTTCCCACTTGGTGCCGCGCCAGGCACAAAAATGGCCATACGGCTGGAGATGGGTATCCCACCCAAGGAGGTAGCAGGGATAACTATGCCTTGTTCTAAAGCTCTTTGGGAACCGCTTGCGTAGCCCCACAGACCTGGGGGCTGCGGGCTTTCCTGCTGCCTTCAGACTCGACACCAGCCTTTCCCACTTGGCGCTGTGCCAGGCACAAAAATGGCCGTACGGCTGGAGATGGGTGCCCCGCCCAAAGAGTTAGCAGGGAAAACTATGCCTTGTTCTAAAGCTCTTTGGGAACCGCTTGCGTAGCCCTACAGACCTGGGTGCTGGAGGCTTTCCTGCTGCCTTCAGCCTCGACACCACCCTTTCCCACTTGGCGCCGCGCCAGGCACAGAAATGACTTATGGCTGGAGATGGGTCCCCCGCCCAAGGAGCCAGCAGGGAAAGCTATGCTTTGTTCTAAAGCTCTTTGGGAACCGCTCGCGTAGCCCCACAGACCTGGGGGCTGCGGGCTTTCCTGCTGCCTTCAGCCTCAAAACCACCCTTTCCCACTTGGCGCCGCGCCAGGCACAAAAATGGCCATACGGCTGGAGGTGGGTGCCACGGCCAAAGAGCCAGCACTGAAAACTATGCCTTGTTCTAAAGCTCTTTGGGAACCGCTTGCGTAGCCCCACAGACCTGGGGCCTGCGGGCCTTCCTGCTGCCTTCAGCCTCGACACCACCCTTTCCCACTTGGCGCCGCGCCAGGCACAAAAATGGCCATACGGCTGGAGGTGGGTCCCCTGCCCAAGGAGACAGCAAGGAAAACTCTGCCTTGTTCTAAAGCTCTTTGGGAACCGCTTGCGTAGCCCCACAGACCTGGGGGCTGCAGGCTTTCCTGCTGCCTTCAGCCTCGACACCACCCTTTCCCACTTGGTGCCGCGCCAGGCACAAAAATGGCCATACGGCTGGAGATGGGTATCCCACCCAAGGAGGTAGCAGGGATAACTATGCCTTGTTCTAAAGCTCTTTGGGAACCGCTTGCGTAGCCCCACAGACCTGGGGGCTGCGGGCTTTCCTGCTGCCTTCAGACTCGACACCAGCCTTTCCCACTTGGCGCTGTGCCAGGCACAAAAATGGCCGTACGGCTGGAGATGGGTGCCCCGCCCAAAGAGCCAGCAGGGAAAACTATGCCTTGTTCTAAAGCTCTTTGGGAACCACTTGTGTAGCCCCACAGACCTGGGGGCTGCAGGCTTTCCTGCTGCCTTCAGCCTCAAAGCCACCCTTTCCCACTTGGCGCCGCGCCAGGCACAAAAATGGCCTATGGCTGGAGATGGGTTCCCCGCCCAAAGAGCCAGCAGGGAAAACTATGCCTTGTTCTAAAGCTCTTTGGGAACCACTTGCGTAGCCCCACAGACCTGGGGGCTGCGGGCTTTCCTGCTGCCTTCAGCCTCGACACCACCCTTTCCCACTTGGCGCCGCGCCAGGCACAAAAATGGCGATATGGCTGGAGATGGGTCCCCTGCCCAAAGAGCCAGCAGGGAAAAATCTGCCTTGTTCTAAAGCTCTTTGGGAACCGCTTGCGTAGCCCCACAGACCTGGGGCCTGCGGGCTTTCCTGCTGCCTTCAGCCTCGACACCACCCTTTCCCACTTGGCGCCGCGCCAGGCACAAAAATGGCCTATGGCTAGAGATGGTTCCCACGCCCAAGGAGCCAGCAGGGAAAAATATGCCTTGTTCTAAAGCTCTTTGGGAACCGCTTGCGTAGCCCCACAGACCTGGGGGTTGCCGGCTTTCCTGCTGCCTTCTGCCTCGATACCACCATTTCCGTCTGGGTGCCGGGCCTGGCACAAAAATGGCCATACGGCTCGAGATGGGTCCCCGGCCCAAGGAGCGAGCAGGGAAAACTATGCCTTCTTCTAAAGCTCTTTGGGAACCGCTTGCGTAGCCTCACAGACATGGGGGCTGCAGGCTTTGCTGCTGCCTTCAGCCTCAAAGCCATCCTTTCCCACTTGGCACCGCGCCCTGCACAAAAATGGCTTGTGGCTGGAGATGGGTCCCCCGCCCAATGAGCCAGCAGGGAAAACTATGCCTTGTTCTAATGCTCTTTGGGAACCGCTTGCTTGGACCCACAGACCTGGGGGCTGCAGGCTTTCCTGTTACCTTCAACCTCAATACCACCGTTTTCCACTTGGCGCCGCGCCAGGCACAAAAATGGCATATGACTAGAGATGGGTCCCCCGCCCAAAGACCCATCAGGGAAATCTGTGCCTTGTTCTAAAGCTCTTTGGGAACCGCTTGCGTAGCCCCACAGACCTGGGGGCTGCGGGCTTTCCTGCTGCCTTCAGCCTCAAAACCACCCTTTCCCTCTGGGCGCCGCGCCAGGCACAAAAATGGCCATATGTCTGGAGATGGGTCTCCCGCCCAAGGAGCCATTAGGGAAAACTGTGCCTTGTTCTAAAGCTCTTTGGGAACCGCTTGCGTAGCCCCACAGACCTGGGGGCTGCGGGCTTTCCTGCTGCCTTCAGCCTCAAAACCACCCTTTCCCTCTGGGCGCCGCGCCAGGCACAAAAATGGCCATACGGCTGGAGATGGGTATCCCGCCCAAGGAGGTAGCAGGGAAAACTATGCCTTGTTCTAAAGCTCTTTGGGAACCTCTTGCGTAGCCCCACAAACCTGGGGGATGCGGGCTTTCCTGCTGCCTTCAGCCTCAAAACCACCCTTTCCCTCTGGGCGCCGCGCCAGGCACAAAAATGGCCATATGTCTGGAGATGGGTCCCACGCCCAAGGAGCCAGCAGGGAAAACTATGCCTTCTTCTAAAGCTCTTTGGGAACCACTTGTGTAGCCCCACAGACCTGGGGGCTGCAGGCTTTCCTGCTGCCTTCAGCCTCAAAGCCACCCTTTCCCACTTGGCGCCGCGCCAGGCACAAAAATGGCCATATGGCTGGAGATGGGTTCCCCGCCCAAAGAGCCAGCAGGGAAAACTATGCCTTGTTCTAAAGCTCTTTGGGAACGACTTGCGTAGCCCCACAGACCTGGGGGCTGCGGGCTTTCCTGCTGCCTTCAGCCTCGACACCACCCTTTCCCACTTGGCGCTGTGCCAGGCACAAAAATGGCCATATGGCTGGAGATCGGTCCCCCGCCCAAAGAGCCAGCAGGGAAAACTATGCCTTGTTCTAAAGCTCTTTGGGAACCGCTTGCGTAGCCCCAGAGACCTGGGGGCTGGAGGCTTTCCTGCTGCCTTCAGCCTCAAAACCACCCTTTCCCACTTGGCGCCGCGCCAGGCACAAAAATGGCCATACGGCTGGAGATGGGTCCCCTGCCCAAAGAGCCAGCAGGGAAAAATCTGCCTTGTTCTAAAGCTCTTTGGGAACCGCTTGCGTAGCCCCACAGACCTGGGGGCTGCGGGCTTTCCTGCTGCCTTCAGCCTCGACACCACCCTTTCCCACTTGGCGCCGCGCCAGGCACAAAAATGGCCTATGGCTAGAGATGGTTCCCACGCCCAAGGAGCCAGCAGGGAAAACTATGCCTTGTTCTAAAGCTCTTTGGGAACCACTTGCGTAGCCCCACAGACCTGGGGGCTGCGGGCTTTCCTGCTGCCTTCAGCCTCAAAACCACCCTTTCCCACTTGGTGCCGCGCCAGGCACAAAAATGGCCATATGGCTGGAGATGGGTCCCCGGCCCAAGGAGCGAGCAGGGAAAACTATGCCTTGTTCTAAAGCTCTTTGGGAACCGCTTGCGTAGCCTCACAGACATGGGGGCTGCAGGCTTTCCTGCTGCCTTCAGCCTCAAAGCCATCCTTTCCCACTTGGCACCGCGCCAGGCACAAAAATGGCTTGTGGCTGGAGATGGGTCCCGTGCCCAAGGAGCCAGCAGGGAAAACTATGCCTTGTTCTAATGCTCTTTGGGAACCGCTTGCGTAGCCCCACAGACCTGGGGGCTGCGGGCTTTCCTGCTGCCTTCAGCCTCGACACCACCCTTTCCCACTTGGCGCCGTGCCAGGCACAAAAATGGCCATACGGCTGGAGGTGGGTCCCCTGCCCAAGGAGACAGCAAGGAAAAATCTGCCTTGTTCTAAAGCTCTTTGGGAACCGCTTGCGTAGCCCCACAGACCTGGGGGCTGCAGGCTTTCCTGCTGCCTTCAGCCTCGACACCACCCTTTCCCACTTGGTGCCGCGCTAGGCACAAAAATGGCCATACGGCTGGAGATGGGTATCCCGCCCAAGGAGGTAACAGGGATAACTATGCCTTGTTCTAAAGCTCTTTGGGAACCTCTTGCGTAGCCCCACAGACCTGGGGGATGCCGGCTTTCCTGCTGCCTTCAGCCTCAAAACCACCCTTTCCCTCTGGGCGCCGCGCCAGGCACAAAAATGGCCATATGTCTGGAGATGGGTCCCCTGCCCAAGGAGCCATTAGGGAAAACTATGCCTTGTTCTAAAGGTCTTTGGGAACCACTTGCGTAGCCCCACAGACCTGGGGGCTGCGGGTTTTCCTGCTGCCTTCAGCCTCCACACCACCCTTTCCCACTTGGCGCCGCGCTACGCACAGAAGTGACTTATGGCTGGAGATGGGTCCCCCGACCAAAGAGCCAGCAGGGAAAACTATGCCTTGTTCTAAAGCTCTTTGGGAACCGCTTGCGTAGCCCCACAGGCCTTGGGGCTGCAGGCTTTCCTGCTGCCTTCATCCTCGAAGCCACCCTTTCCCACTTGGCACCGCGCCAGGCACAAAAATGGCCATATGTCTGGAGATGGGTCCCCTGCCCAAGGAGCCAGCAGGGAAAAATATGCCTTGTTCTAAAGGTCTTTGGGAACCGCTTGCGTAGCCCCACAGACCTTGGGGGCTGCGGGCTTTCCTGCTGCCTTCAGCCTCAAAACCACCCTTTCCCACTTGGCGCCGCGCTACGCACAAAAGTGACTTATGGCTGGAGATGGGTTCCCCGCCCAAAGAGCCAGCAGGGAAAAATCTGCCTTGTTCTAAAGCTCTTTGGGAACCGCTTGCGTAGCCCCACAGACCTGGGGGCTGCAGGCTTTGCTGCTGCCTTCAGCCTCGACACCACCCTTTCCCACTTGGCTCCGCATCAGGCACAAAAATGGCCATATGGCTGGAGATGGGTCCCCTGCCCAAAAAGCCAGCAGGGAAAACTATGCCTTGTTCTAAAGGTCTCTGGGAACCGCTTGCATAGCCCCACAGACCTGGGGGCTGCGGGCTTTCCTGCTGCCTTCAGCCTCAAAACCACCGTTTCCCACTTGGCGCCGCTCCAGGCCCAAAAATGGCCATACGGCTGGAGATGGGTGCCACGCCAAAAGAGCCAGCAGGGGAAAACTATGCCTTGTTCTAAAGCTCTTTGGGAACCACTTGCGTAGCCCCACAGACCTGGGGGCTGCGGGCTTTCCTGCTGCCTTCAGCCTCGACACCACCCTTTCCCACTTGGCGCCGTGCCAGGCACAAAAATGGCCATACGGCTGGAGGTGGGTCCCCTGCCCAAGGAGACAGCAAGGAAAACTCTGCCTTGTTCTAAAGGTCTTTGGGAACCGCTTGCGTAGCCCCACAGACCTGGGGGCTGCAGGCTTTCCTGCTGCCTTCAGCCTCGACACCACCATTTCCCACTTGGTGCCGCGCTAGGCACAAAAATGGCCATACGGCTGGAGATGGGTATCCCGCCCAAGGAGGTAGCAGGGATACCTATGCCTTGTTCTAAAGCTCTTTGGGAACCTCTTGCGTAGCCCCACAAACCTGGGGGATGCGGGCTTTCCTGCTGCCTTCAGCCTCAAAAGCACCCTTTCCCTCTGGGCGCCGCGCCAGGCACAAAAATGGCCATATGTCTGGAGATGGGTCCCACGCCCAAGGAGCCAGCAGGGAAAACTGTGCCTTCTTCTAAAGCTCTTTGGGAACCACTTGTGTAGCCCCACAGACCTGGGGGCTGCAGGCTTTCCTGCTGCCTTCAGCCTCAAAGCCACCCTTTCCCACTTGGCGCTGTGCCAGGCACAAAAATGGCCATATGGCTGGAGATCGGTCCCCCGCCCAAAGAGCCAGCAGGGAAAACTATGCCTTGTTCTAAAGCTCTTTGGGAACCGCTTGCGTAGCCCCAGAGACCTGGGGGCTGGAGGCTTTCCTGCTGCCTTCAGCCTCAAAACCACCCTTTCCCACTTGGCGCCGCGCCAGGCACAAAAATGGCCATACGGCTGGAGATGGGTCCCCTGCCCAAAGAGCCAGCAGGGAAAAATCTGCCTTGTTCTAAAGCTCTTTGGGAACCGCTTGCGTAGCCCCACAGACCTGGGGGCTGCGGGCTTTCCTGCTGCCTTCAGCCTCGACACCACCCTTTCCCACTTGGCGCCGCGCCAGGCACAAAAATGGCCTATGGCTAGAGATGGTTCCCACGCCCAAGGAGCCAGCAGGGAAAACTATGCCTTGTTCTAAAGCTCTTTGGGAACCACTTGCGTAGCCCCACAGACCTGGGGGCTGCGGGCTTTCCTGCTGCCTTCAGCCTCAAAACCACCCTTTCCCACTTGGTGCCGCGCCAGGCACAAAAATGGCCATATGGCTGGAGATGGGTCCCCGGCCCAAGGAGCGAGCAGGGAAAACTATGCCTTCTTCTAAAGCTCTTTGGGAACCGCTTGCGTAGCCTCACAGACATGGGGGCTGCAGGCTTTCCTGCTGCCTTCAGCCTCAAAGCCATCCTTTCCCACTTGGCACCGCGCCAGGCACAAAAATGGCTTGTGGCTGGAGATGGGTCCCGTGCCCAAGGAGCCAGCAGGGAAAACTATGCCTTGTTCTAATGCTCTTTGGGAACCGCTTGCGTAGCCCCACAGACCTGGGGGCTGCGGGCTTTCCTGCTGCCTTCAGCCTCGACACCACCCTTTCCCACTTGGCGCCGTGCCAGGCACAAAAATGGCCATACGGCTGGAGGTGGGTCCCCTGCCCAAGGAGACAGCAAGGAAAAATCTGCCTTGTTCTAAAGCTCTTTGGGAACCGCTTGCGTAGCCCCACAGACCTGGGGGCTGCAGGCTTTCCTGCTGCCTTCAGCCTCAAAGCCACCCTTTCCCACTTGGTGCCGCGCTAGGCACAAAAATGGCCATACGGCTGGAGATGGGTATCCCGCCCAAGGAGGTAGCAGGGATAACTATGCCTTGTTCTAAAGCTCTTTGGGAACCGCTTGCGTAGCCCCACAGACCTGGGGGATGCGGGCTTTCCTGCTGCCTTCAGCCTCAAAACCACCCTTTCCCTCTGGGCGCCGCGCCAGGCACAAAAATGGCCATATGTCTGGAGATGGGTCCCCTGCCCAAGGAGCCATTAGGGAAAACTATGCCTTGTTCTAAAGGTCTTTGGGAACCACTTGCGTAGCCCCACAGACCTGGGGGCTGCGGGTTTTCCTGCTGCCTTCAGCCTCCACACCACCCTTTCCCACTTGGCGCCGCGCTACGCACAGAAGTGACTTATGGCTGGAGATGGGTCCCCCGACCAAAGAGCCAGCAGGGAAAACTATGCCTTGTTCTAAAGCTCTTTGGGAACCGCTTGCGTAGCCCCACAGGCCTTGGGGCTGCAGGCTTTCCTGCTGCCTTCATCCTCAAAGCCACCCTTTCCCACTTGGCACCGCGCCAGGCACAAAAATGGCCATATGTCTGGAGATGGGTCCCCTGCCCAAGGAGCCAGCAGGGAAAAATATGCCTTGTTCTAAAGGTCTTTGGGAACCGCTTGCGTAGCCCCACAGACCTTGGGGGCTGCGGGCTTTCCTGCTGCCTTCAGCCTCAAAACCACCCTTTCCCACTTGGCGCCGCGCTACGCACAAAAGTGACTTATGGCTGGAGATGGGTTCCCCGCCCAAAGAGCCAGCAGGGAAAAATCTGCCTTGTTCTAAAGCTCTTTGGGAACCGCTTGCGTAGCCCCACAGACCTGGGGGCTGCGGGCTTTGCTGCTGCCTTCAGCCTCAAAACCACCCTTTCCCACTTGGCGCCGTGCCAGGAACAAAAATGGCCATACGGCTGGAGATGGGTCCCCTGCCCAAAGAGCCAGCAGGGAAAACTATGCCTTGTTCTAAAGTTCTTTGGGAACCGCTTGCGTAGCCCCACAGACCTGTGGGCTGCGGGCTTTCCTGCTGCCTTCAGCCTCGACACCACCCTTTCCCACTTGGCTCCGCATCAGGCACAAAAATGGCCATATGGCTGGAGATGGGTCCCCTGCCCAAAAAGCCAGCAGGGAAAACTATGCCTTGTTCTAAAGGTCTCTGGGAACCGCTTGCATAGCCCCACAGACCTGGGGGCTGCGGGCTTTCCTGCTGCCTTCAGCCTCAAAACCACCGTTTCCCACTTGGCGCCGCTCCAGGCCCAAAAATGGCCATACGGCTGGAGATGGGTGCCACGCCAAAAGAGCCAGCAGGGAAAACTATGCCTTGTTCTAAAGCTCTTTGGGAACCACTTGCGTAG
This sequence comes from Rissa tridactyla, assembly GCF_028500815.1. Lineage (NCBI taxonomy): Eukaryota > Metazoa > Chordata > Aves > Charadriiformes > Laridae > Rissa > Rissa tridactyla. The sequence continues at coordinate 56,978 of NW_026530017.1, read as the reverse complement.
CCCCACAGACCTGGGGGCTGCGGGCTTTCCTGCTGCCTTCAGCCTCGACACCACCCTTTCCCACTTGGCGCCGTGCCAGGCACAAAAATGGCCATACGGCTGGAGGTGGGTCCCCTGCCCAAGGAGACAGCAAGGAAAACTCTGCCTTGTTCTAAAGGTCTTTGGGAACCGCTTGCGTAGCCCCACAGACCTGGGGGCTGCAGGCTTTCCTGCTGCCTTCAGCCTCGACACCACCCTTTCCCACTTGGTGCCGCGCTAGGCACAAAAATGGCCATACGGCTGGAGATGGGTATCCCGCCCAAGGAGGTAGCAGGGATAACTATGCCTTGTTCTAAAGCTCTTTGGGAACCTCTTGCGTAGCCCCACAAACCTGGGGGATGCGGGCTTTCCTGCTGCCTTCAGCCTCAAAACAACCCTTTCACTCTGGGCGCCGCGCCAGGCACAAAAATGGCCATATGTCTGGAGATGGGTCCCACGCCCAAGGAGCCAGCAGGGAAAACTATGCCTTGTTCTAAAGCTCTTTGGGAACCACTTGTGTAGCCCCACAGACCTGGGGGCTGCAGGCTTTCCTGCTGCCTTCAGCCTCAAAGCCACCCTTTCCCACTTGGCGCCGCGCCAGGCACAAAAATGGCCTATGGCTGGAGATGGGTTCCCCGCCCAAAGAGCCAGCAGGGAAAACTATGCCTTGTTCTAAAGCTCTTTGGGAACCGCTTGCGTAGCCCCACAGACCTGGGGGCTGCGGGCTTTCCTGCTGCCTTCAGCCTCGACACCACCCTTTCCCTCTGGGCGCTGCGCCAGGCACAAAAATGGCCATACGGCTGGAGATGGGTCCCCCGCCCAAAGAGCCAGCAGGGAAAACTATGCCTTGTTCTAAAGCTCTTTGGGAACCGCTTGCGTAGCCCCACAGACCTGGGGCCTGCGGGCTTTCCTGCTGCCTTCAGCCTCGACACCACCCTTTCCCACTTGGTGCCGCGCCAGGCACAAAAATGGCCATATGGCTGGAGATGAGTGCCACGCCCAAGGAGCCAGCAGGGAAAACTATGCCTTGTTCTAAAGCTCTTTGGGAACCGCTTGCGTAGCCCCACAGACCTGGGGGCTGCGGGCTTTCCTGCTGCCTTCTGCCTCGATACCACCATTTCCGTCTGGGTGCCGGGCCAGGCACAAAAATGGCCATACGGCTCGAGATGGGTCCCCGGCCCAAGGAGCGAGCAGGGAAAACTATGCCTTCTTCTAAAGCTCTTTGGGAACCGCTTGCGTAGCCTCACAGACATGGGGGCTGCAGGCTTTCCTGCTGCCTTCAGCCTCGACACCACCCTTTCCCACTTGGTGCCGCGCTAGGCACAAAAATGGCCATACGGCTGGAGATGGGTATCCCGCCCAAGGAGGTAACAGGGATAACTATGCCTTGTTCTAAAGCTCTTTGGGAACCTCTTGCGTAGCCCCACAGACCTGGGGGATGCCGGCTTTCCTGCTGCCTTCAGCCTCAAAACCACCCTTTCCCTCTGGGCGCCGCGCCAGGCACAAAAATGGCCATATGTCTGGAGATGGGTCCCCTGCCCAAGGAGCCATTAGGGAAAACTATGCCTTGTTCTAAAGGTCTTTGGGAACCACTTGCGTAGCCCCACAGACCTGGGGGCTGCGGGTTTTCCTGCTGCCTTCAGCCTCCACACCACCCTTTCCCACTTGGCGCCGCGCTACGCACAGAAGTGACTTATGGCTGGAGATGGGTCCCCCGACCAAAGAGCCAGCAGGGAAAACTATGCCTTGTTCTAAAGCTCTTTGGGAACCGCTTGCGTAGCCCCACAGGCCTTGGGGCTGCAGGCTTTCCTGCTGCCTTCATCCTCGAAGCCACCCTTTCCCACTTGGCACCGCGCCAGGCACAAAAATGGCCATATGTCTGGAGATGGGTCCCCTGCCCAAGGAGCCAGCAGGGAAAAATATGCCTTGTTCTAAAGGTCTTTGGGAACCGCTTGCGTAGCCCCACAGACCTTGGGGGCTGCGGGCTTTCCTGCTGCCTTCAGCCTCAAAACCACCCTTTCCCACTTGGCGCCGCGCTACGCACAAAAGTGACTTATGGCTGGAGATGGGTTCCCCGCCCAAAGAGCCAGCAGGGAAAAATCTGCCTTGTTCTAAAGCTCTTTGGGAACCGCTTGCGTAGCCCCACAGACCTGGGGGCTGCAGGCTTTGCTGCTGCCTTCAGCCTCGACACCACCCTTTCCCACTTGGCTCCGCATCAGGCACAAAAATGGCCATATGGCTGGAGATGGGTCCCCTGCCCAAAAAGCCAGCAGGGAAAACTATGCCTTGTTCTAAAGGTCTCTGGGAACCGCTTGCATAGCCCCACAGACCTGGGGGCTGCGGGCTTTCCTGCTGCCTTCAGCCTCAAAACCACCGTTTCCCACTTGGCGCCGCTCCAGGCCCAAAAATGGCCATACGGCTGGAGATGGGTGCCACGCCAAAAGAGCCAGCAGGGAAAACTATGCCTTGTTCTAAAGCTCTTTGGGAACCACTTGCGTAGCCCCACAGACCTGGGGGCTGCGGGCTTTCCTGCTGCCTTCAGCCTCGACACCACCCTTTCCCACTTGGCGCCGTGCCAGGCACAAAAATGGCCATACGGCTGGAGGTGGGTCCCCTGCCCAAGGAGACAGCAAGGAAAACTCTGCCTTGTTCTAAAGGTCTTTGGGAACCGCTTGCGTAGCCCCACAGACCTGGGGGCTGCAGGCTTTCCTGCTGCCTTCAGCCTCGACACCACCATTTCCCACTTGGTGCCGCGCTAGGCACAAAAATGGCCATACGGCTGGAGATGGGTATCCCGCCCAAGGAGGTAGCAGGGATACCTATGCCTTGTTCTAAAGCTCTTTGGGAACCTCTTGCGTAGCCCCACAAACCTGGGGGATGCGGGCTTTCCTGCTGCCTTCAGCCTCAAAAGCACCCTTTCCCTCTGGGCGCCGCGCCAGGCACAAAAATGGCCATATGTCTGGAGATGGGTCCCACGCCCAAGGAGCCAGCAGGGAAAACTGTGCCTTCTTCTAAAGCTCTTTGGGAACCACTTGTGTAGCCCCACAGACCTGGGGGCTGCAGGCTTTCCTGCTGCCTTCAGCCTCAAAGCCACCCTTTCCCACTTGGCGCTGTGCCAGGCACAAAAATGGCCATATGGCTGGAGATCGGTCCCCCGCCCAAAGAGCCAGCAGGGAAAACTATGCCTTGTTCTAAAGCTCTTTGGGAACCGCTTGCGTAGCCCCAGAGACCTGGGGGCTGGAGGCTTTCCTGCTGCCTTCAGCCTCAAAACCACCCTTTCCCACTTGGCGCCGCGCCAGGCACAAAAATGGCCATACGGCTGGAGATGGGTCCCCTGCCCAAAGAGCCAGCAGGGAAAAATCTGCCTTGTTCTAAAGCTCTTTGGGAACCGCTTGCGTAGCCCCACAGACCTGGGGGCTGCGGGCTTTCCTGCTGCCTTCAGCCTCGACACCACCCTTTCCCACTTGGCGCCGCGCCAGGCACAAAAATGGCCTATGGCTAGAGATGGTTCCCACGCCCAAGGAGCCAGCAGGGAAAACTATGCCTTGTTCTAAAGCTCTTTGGGAACCACTTGCGTAGCCCCACAGACCTGGGGGCTGCGGGCTTTCCTGCTGCCTTCAGCCTCAAAACCACCCTTTCCCACTTGGTGCCGCGCCAGGCACAAAAATGGCCATATGGCTGGAGATGGGTCCCCGGCCCAAGGAGCGAGCAGGGAAAACTATGCCTTCTTCTAAAGCTCTTTGGGAACCGCTTGCGTAGCCTCACAGACATGGGGGCTGCAGGCTTTCCTGCTGCCTTCAGCCTCAAAGCCATCCTTTCCCACTTGGCACCGCGCCAGGCACAAAAATGGCTTGTGGCTGGAGATGGGTCCCGTGCCCAAGGAGCCAGCAGGGAAAACTATGCCTTGTTCTAATGCTCTTTGGGAACCGCTTGCGTAGCCCCACAGACCTGGGGGCTGCGGGCTTTCCTGCTGCCTTCAGCCTCGACACCACCCTTTCCCACTTGGCGCCGTGCCAGGCACAAAAATGGCCATACGGCTGGAGGTGGGTCCCCTGCCCAAGGAGACAGCAAGGAAAAATCTGCCTTGTTCTAAAGCTCTTTGGGAACCGCTTGCGTAGCCCCACAGACCTGGGGGCTGCAGGCTTTCCTGCTGCCTTCAGCCTCAAAGCCACCCTTTCCCACTTGGTGCCGCGCTAGGCACAAAAATGGCCATACGGCTGGAGATGGGTATCCCGCCCAAGGAGGTAGCAGGGATAACTATGCCTTGTTCTAAAGCTCTTTGGGAACCTCTTGCGTAGCCCCACAGACCTGGGGGATGCGGGCTTTCCTGCTGCCTTCAGCCTCAAAACCACCCTTTCCCTCTGGGCGCCGCGCCAGGCACAAAAATGGCCATATGTCTGGAGATGGGTCCCCTGCCCAAGGAGCCATTAGGGAAAACTATGCCTTGTTCTAAAGGTCTTTGGGAACCACTTGCGTAGCCCCACAGACCTGGGGGCTGCGGGTTTTCCTGCTGCCTTCAGCCTCCACACCACCCTTTCCCACTTGGCGCCGCGCTACGCACAGAAGTGACTTATGGCTGGAGATGGGTCCCCCGACCAAAGAGCCAGCAGGGAAAACTATGCCTTGTTCTAAAGCTCTTTGGGAACCGCTTGCGTAGCCCCACAGGCCTTGGGGCTGCAGGCTTTCCTGCTGCCTTCATCCTCAAAGCCACCCTTTCCCACTTGGCACCGCGCCAGGCACAAAAATGGCCATATGTCTGGAGATGGGTCCCCTGCCCAAGGAGCCAGCAGGGAAAAATATGCCTTGTTCTAAAGGTCTTTGGGAACCGCTTGCGTAGCCCCACAGACCTTGGGGGCTGCGGGCTTTCCTGCTGCCTTCAGCCTCAAAACCACCCTTTCCCACTTGGCGCCGCGCTACGCACAAAAGTGACTTATGGCTGGAGATGGGTTCCCCGCCCAAAGAGCCAGCAGGGAAAAATCTGCCTTGTTCTAAAGCTCTTTGGGAACCGCTTGCGTAGCCCCACAGACCTGGGGGCTGCGGGCTTTGCTGCTGCCTTCAGCCTCAAAACCACCCTTTCCCACTTGGCGCCGTGCCAGGAACAAAAATGGCCATACGGCTGGAGATGGGTCCCCTGCCCAAAGAGCCAGCAGGGAAAACTATGCCTTGTTCTAAAGTTCTTTGGGAACCGCTTGCGTAGCCCCACAGACCTGTGGGCTGCGGGCTTTCCTGCTGCCTTCAGCCTCGACACCACCCTTTCCCACTTGGCTCCGCATCAGGCACAAAAATGGCCATATGGCTGGAGATGGGTCCCCTGCCCAAAAAGCCAGCAGGGAAAACTATGCCTTGTTCTAAAGGTCTCTGGGAACCGCTTGCATAGCCCCACAGACCTGGGGGCTGCGGGCTTTCCTGCTGCCTTCAGCCTCAAAACCACCGTTTCCCACTTGGCGCCGCTCCAGGCCCAAAAATGGCCATACGGCTGGAGATGGGTGCCACGCCAAAAGAGCCAGCAGGGAAAACTATGCCTTGTTCTAAAGCTCTTTGGGAACCACTTGCGTAGCCCCACAGACCTGGGGGCTGCGGGCTTTCCTGCTGCCTTCAGCCTCGACACCACCCTTTCCCACTTGGCGCCGTGCCAGGCACAAAAATGGCCATACGGCTGGAGGTGGGTCCCCTGCCCAAGGAGACAGCAAGGAAAACTCTGCCTTGTTCTAAAGGTCTTTGGGAACCGCTTGCGTAGCCCCACAGACCTGGGGGCTGCAGGCTTTCCTGCTGCCTTCAGCCTCGACACCACCCTTTCCCACTTGGTGCCGCGCTAGGCACAAAAATGGCCATACGGCTGGAGATGGGTATCCCGCCCAAGGAGGTAGCAGGGATAACTATGCCTTGTTCTAAAGCTCTTTGGGAACCTCTTGCGTAGCCCCACAAACCTGGGGGATGCGGGCTTTCCTGCTGCCTTCAGCCTCAAAACAACCCTTTCACTCTGGGCGCCGCGCCAGGCACAAAAATGGCCATATGTCTGGAGATGGGTCCCACGCCCAAGGAGCCAGCAGGGAAAACTATGCCTTGTTCTAAAGCTCTTTGGGAACCACTTGTGTAGCCCCACAGACCTGGGGGCTGCAGGCTTTCCTGCTGCCTTCAGCCTCAAAGCCACCCTTTCCCACTTGGCGCCGCGCCAGGCACAAAAATGGCCTATGGCTGGAGATGGGTTCCCCGCCCAAAGAGCCAGCAGGGAAAACTATGCCTTGTTCTAAAGCTCTTTGGGAACCGCTTGCGTAGCCCCACAGACCTGGGGGCTGCGGGCTTTCCTGCTGCCTTCAGCCTCGACACCACCCTTTCCCTCTGGGCGCTGCGCCAGGCACAAAAATGGCCATACGGCTGGAGATGGGTCCCCCGCCCAAAGAGCCAGCAGGGAAAACTATGCCTTGTTCTAAAGCTCTTTGGGAACCGCTTGCGTAGCCCCACAGACCTGGGGCCTGCGGGCTTTCCTGCTGCCTTCAGCCTCGACACCACCCTTTCCCACTTGGTGCCGCGCCAGGCACAAAAATGGCCATATGGCTGGAGATGAGTGCCACGCCCAAGGAGCCAGCAGGGAAAACTATGCCTTGTTCTAAAGCTCTTTGGGAACCGCTTGCGTAGCCCCACAGACCTGGGGGCTGCGGGCTTTCCTGCTGCCTTCTGCCTCGATACCACCATTTCCGTCTGGGTGCCGGGCCAGGCACAAAAATGGCCATACGGCTCGAGATGGGTCCCCGGCCCAAGGAGCGAGCAGGGAAAACTATGCCTTCTTCTAAAGCTCTTTGGGAACCGCTTGCGTAGCCTCACAGACATGGGGGCTGCAGGCTTTGCTGCTGCCTTCAGCCTCAAAGCCATCCTTTCCCACTTGGCACCGCGCCCTGCACAAAAATGGCTTGTGGCTGGAGATGGGTCCCCCGCCCAATGAGCCAGCAGGGAAAACTATGCCTTGTTCTAATGCTCTTTGGGAACCGCTTGCTTGGACCCACAGACCTGGGGGCTGCAGGCTTTCCTGCTGCCTTCAACCTCAATACCACCGTTTTCCACTTGGCGCCGCGCCAGGCACAAAAATGGCCTATGATAGAGATGGGTCCCCCGCCCAAAGACCCATCAGGGAAATCTATGCCTTCTTCTAAAGCTCTTTGGGAACCGCTTGCGTAGCCCCACAGACCTGGGGGCTGCGGGCTTTCCTGCTGCCTTCAGCCTCAAAACCACCCTTTCCCTCTGGGCGCCGCGCCAGGCACAAAAATGGCCATATGTCTGGAGATGGGTCTCCCGCCCAAGGAGCCATTAGGGAAAACTATGCCTTGTTCTAAAGCTCTTTGGGAACCGCTTGCGTAGCCCCACAGACCTGGGGGCTGCGGGCTTTCCTGCTGCCTTCAGCCTCAAAACCACCCTTTCCCTCTGGGCGCCGCGCCAGGCACAAAAATGGCCATATGTCTGGAGATGGGTCCCCCGCCAAGGAGCCAGCAGGGAAAACTATGCCTTGTTCTAAAGCTCTTTGGGAACCACTTGAGTAAACCCACAGACCTGGGGCCTGCAAGCTTTGCTTCTGCCTTCAGCCTCAAAGCCACCCTTTCCCACTTGGCGCCGCGCCAGGCACAAAAATGGCCATATGTCTGGAGATGGGTCCCCTGCCCAAGGAGCCATTAGGGAAAACAATGCCTTGTTCTAAAGGTCTTTGGGAACCGCTTGCGTAGCCCCACAGATCTGGGGGCTGCAGGCTTTCCTGCTGCCTTCAGCCTCCACACAACCCTTTCCCACTTGGTGCCGCGCTACGCACAAAAATGACTTATGGCTGGAGATGGGTCCCCCGCCCAAGGAGCCAGCAGGGAAAACTATGCCTTGTTCTAAAGCTCTTTGGGAACCGCTTGCGTAGCCCCACAGACCTGGGGGCTGCAGGCTTTCCTGGTGCCTTCATCCTCAAAGCCACCCTTTCCCACTTGGCACCGCGCCAGGCACAAAAATGGCCATATGTCTGGAGATGGGTCCCCTGCCCAAGGAGCCAGCAGGGAAAAATATGCCTTGTTCTAAAGGTCTTTGGGAACCGCTTGCGTAGCCCCACAGACCTGGGGGCTGCGGGCTTTCCTGCTGCCTTCAGCCTCAAAACCACCCTTTCCCACTTGGCGCCGCGCTACGCACAAAAGTGACTTATGGCTGGAGATGGGTCCCCCGCCCAAAGAGCCAGCAGGGAAAAATCTGCCTTGTTCTAAAGCTCTTTGGGAACCGCTTGCGTAGCCCCACAGACCTGGGGGCGGCAGGCTTTGCTGCTGCCTTCAGCCTCAAAACCACCCTTTCCCACTTGGCGCCGTGCCAGGAACAAAAATGGCCATACGGCTGGAGATGGGTCCCCTGCCCAAAGAGCCAGCAGGGAAAACTATGCCTTGTTCTAAAGTTCTTTGGGAACCGCTTGCGTAGCCCCACAGACCTGGGGGCTGCGGGCTTTCCTGCTGCCTTCAGCCTCGACACCACCCTTTCCCACTTGGCTCCGCATCAGGCACAAAAATGGCCTATGGCTGGAGATGGGTCCCCCGCACAAAGAGCCAGCAAGGAAAACAATGCCTTGTTCTAAAGCTCTTTGGGAACCGCTTGCGTAGCCCCACAGACCTGGGGGCTGCAGGCTTTCCTGCTGCCTTCAGCCTCGACACCACCCTTTCCCACTTGGCGCCGCGCCAGGCACAAAAATGGCCATACGGCTGGAGATGGGTCCCCCGTCCAAAGAGCAAGCAGGGAAAACTATGCCTTGTTCTAAAGCTTTTTGGGGACCGCTTGCGTAGCCCTACAAACCTGGAGCTGCAGGCTTTCCTGCTGCCTTCAGCCTCGACACCACCCTTTCCCACTTGGTGCCGCGCTAGGCACAAAAATGGCCATACGACTGGAGATGGGTATCCCGCCCAAGGAGGTAGCAGGGATAACTATGCCTGGTTCTAAAGCTCTTTGGGAACCTCTTGCGTAGCCCCACAAACCTGGGGGCTGCGGGCTTTCCTGCTGCCTTCAGCCTCAAAACCACCCTTTCCCTCTGGGCGCCGCGCCAGGCACAAAAATGGCCATATGTCTGGAGATGGGTACCCCGCCCAAGGAGCCAGCAGGGAAAACTATGCCTTGTTCTAAAGCTCTTTGGGAACCACTTGTGTAGCCCCACAGACCTGGGGGCTGCAGGCTTTCCTGCTGCCTTCAGCCTCAAAGCCACCCTTTCCCACTTGGCGCCGCGCCAGGCACAAAAATGGCCTATGGCTGGAGATGGGTTCCCCGCCCAAAGAGCCAGCAGGGAAAACTATGCCTTGTTCTAAAGCTCTTTGGGAACCACTTGCGTAGCCCCACAGACCTGGGGGCTGCGGGCTTTCCTGCTGCCTTCAGCCTCGACACCACCCTTTCCCACTTGGCGCTGTGCCAGGCACAAAAATGGTCATATGGCTGGAGATCGGTCCCCCGCCCAAAGAGCCAGCAGGGAAAACTATGCCTTGTTCTAATGCTCTTTGGGAACCGCTTGCTTGGACCCACAGACCTGGGGGCTGCAGGCTTTCCTGCTGCCTTCAACCTCAATACCACCGTTTTCCACTTGGCGCCGCGCCAGGCACAAAAATGGCCTATGATAGAGATGGGTCCCCCGCCCAAAGACCCATCAGGGAAATCTATGCCTTCTTCTAAAGCTCTTTGGGAACCGCTTGCGTAGCCCCACAGACCTGGGGGCTGCGGGCTTTCCTGCTGCCTTCAGCCTCAAAACCACCCTTTCCCTCTGGGCGCCGCGCCAGGCACAAAAATGGCCATATGTCTGGAGATGGGTCTCCCGCCCAAGGAGCCATTAGGGAAAACTATGCCTTGTTCTAAAGCTCTTTGGGAACCGCTTGCGTAGCCCCACAGACCTGGGGGCTGCGGGCTTTCCTGCTGCCTTCAGCCTCAAAACCACCCTTTCCCTCTGGGCGCCGCGCCAGGCACAAAAATGGCCATATGTCTGGAGATGGGTCCCCCGCCAAGGAGCCAGCAGGGAAAACTATGCCTTGTTCTAAAGCTCTTTGGGAACCACTTGAGTAAACCCACAGACCTGGGGCCTGCAAGCTTTGCTTCTGCCTTCAGCCTCAAAGCCACCCTTTCCCACTTGGCGCCGCGCCAGGCACAAAAATGGCCATATGTCTGGAGATGGGTCCCCTGCCCAAGGAGCCATTAGGGAAAACAATGCCTTGTTCTAAAGGTCTTTGGGAACCGCTTGCGTAGCCCCACAGATCTGGGGGCTGCAGGCTTTCCTGCTGCCTTCAGCCTCCACACAACCCTTTCCCACTTGGTGCCGCGCTACGCACAAAAATGACTTATGGCTGGAGATGGGTCCCCCGCCCAAGGAGCCAGCAGGGAAAACTATGCCTTGTTCTAAAGCTCTTTGGGAACCGCTTGCGTAGCCCCACAGACCTGGGGGCTGCAGGCTTTCCTGGTGCCTTCATCCTCAAAGCCACCCTTTCCCACTTGGCACCGCGCCAGGCACAAAAATGGCCATATGTCTGGAGATGGGTCCCCTGCCCAAGGAGCCAGCAGGGAAAAATATGCCTTGTTCTAAAGGTCTTTGGGAACCGCTTGCGTAGCCCCACAGACCTGGGGGCTGCGGGCTTTCCTGCTGCCTTCAGCCTCAAAACCACCCTTTCCCACTTGGCGCCGCGCTACGCACAAAAGTGACTTATGGCTGGAGATGGGTCCCCCGCCCAAAGAGCCAGCAGGGAAAAATCTGCCTTGTTCTAAAGCTCTTTGGGAACCGCTTGCGTAGCCCCACAGACCTGGGGGCGGCAGGCTTTGCTGCTGCCTTCAGCCTCAAAACCACCCTTTCCCACTTGGCGCCGTGCCAGGAACAAAAATGGCCATACGGCTGGAGATGGGTCCCCTGCCCAAAGAGCCAGCAGGGAAAACTATGCCTTGTTCTAAAGTTCTTTGGGAACCGCTTGCGTAGCCCCACAGACCTGGGGGCTGCGGGCTTTCCTGCTGCCTTCAGCCTCGACACCACCCTTTCCCACTTGGCTCCGCATCAGGCACAAAAATGGCCTATGGCTGGAGATGGGTCCCCCGCACAAAGAGCCAGCAAGGAAAACAATGCCTTGTTCTAAAGCTCTTTGGGAACCGCTTGCGTAGCCCCACAGACCTGGGGGCTGCAGGCTTTCCTGCTGCCTTCAGCCTCGACACCACCCTTTCCCACTTGGCGCCGCGCCAGGCACAAAAATGGCCATACGGCTGGAGATGGGTCCCCCGTCCAAAGAGCAAGCAGGGAAAACTATGCCTTGTTCTAAAGCTTTTTGGGGACCGCTTGCGTAGCCCTACAAACCTGGAGCTGCAGGCTTTCCTGCTGCCTTCAGCCTCGACACCACCCTTTCCCACTTGGTGCCGCGCTAGGCACAAAAATGGCCATACGACTGGAGATGGGTATCCCGCCCAAGGAGGTAGCAGGGATAACTATGCCTGGTTCTAAAGCTCTTTGGGAACCTCTTGCGTAGCCCCACAAACCTGGGGGCTGCGGGCTTTCCTGCTGCCTTCAGCCTCAAAACCACCCTTTCCCTCTGGGCGCCGCGCCAGGCACAAAAATGGCCATATGTCTGGAGATGGGTACCCCGCCCAAGGAGCCAGCAGGGAAAACTATGCCTTGTTCTAAAGCTCTTTGGGAACCACTTGTGTAGCCCCACAGACCTGGGGGCTGCAGGCTTTCCTGCTGCCTTCAGCCTCAAAGCCACCCTTTCCCACTTGGCGCCGCGCCAGGCACAAAAATGGCCTATGGCTGGAGATGGGTTCCCCGCCCAAAGAGCCAGCAGGGAAAACTATGCCTTGTTCTAAAGCTCTTTGGGAACCACTTGCGTAGCCCCACAGACCTGGGGGCTGCGGGCTTTCCTGCTGCCTTCAGCCTCGACACCACCCTTTCCCACTTGGCGCTGTGCCAGGCACAAAAATGGTCATATGGCTGGAGATCGGTCCCCCGCCCAAAGAGCCAGCAGGGAAAACTATGCCTTGTTCTAAAGCTCTTTGGGAACCACTTGCGTAGCCCCAGAGACCTGGGGGCTGGAGGCTTTCCTGCTGCCTTCAGCCTCGACACCACCCTTTCCCACTTGGCGCCGCGCCAGGCACAAAAATGGCCATACGGCTGGAGATGGGTCCCCTGCCCAAAGAGCCAGCAGGGAAAACTATGCCTTGTTCTAAAGCTCTTTGGGAACCGCTTGCGTAGCCCCACAGACCTGGGGGCTGCGGGCTTTCCTGCTGCCTTCATCCTCAAAGCCACCCTTTCCCACTTGGCAACGCGCCAGGCACAAAAATGGCCATATGTCTGGAGATGGGTCCCCTGCCCAAGGAGCCAGCAGGGAAAAATATGCCTTGTTCTAAAGGTCTTTGGGAACCGCTTGCGTAGCCCCACAGACCTGGGGGCTGCGGGCTTTCCTGCTGCCTTCAGCCTCAAAACCACCCTTTCCCACTTGGCGCCGCGCTACGCACAAAAGTGACTTATGGCTGGAGATGGGTCCCCCGCCCAAAGAGCCAGCAGGGAAAAATCTGCCTTGTTCTAAAGCTCTTTGGGAACCGCTTGCGTAGCCCCACAGACGTGGGGGCGGCAGGCTTTGCTGCTGCCTTCAGCCTCAAAACCACCCTTTCCCACTTGGCGCCGTGCCAGGAACAAAAATGGCCATACGGCTGGAGATGGGTCCCCTGCCCAAAGAGCCAGCAGGGAAAACTATGCCTTGTTCTAAAGTTCTTTGGGAACCGCTTGCGTAGCCCCACAGACCTGGGGGCTGCGGGCTTTCCTGCTGCCTTCAGCCTCGACACCACCCTTTCCCACTTGGCTCCGCATCAGGCACAAAAATGGCCTATGGCTGGAGATGGGTCCCCCGCACAAAGAGCCAGCAAGGAAAACAATGCCGTGTTCTAAAGCTCTTTGGGAACCGCTTGCGTAGCCCCACAGACCTGGGGGCTGCAGGCTTTCCTGCTGCCTTCAGCCTCGACACCACCCTTTCCCACTTGGCGCCGCGCCAGGCACAAAAATGGCCATACGGCTGGAGATGGGTCCCCCGTCCAAAGAGCAAGCAGGGAAAACTATGCCTTGTTCTAAAGCTCTTTGGGAACCGCTTGCGTAGCCTCACAGACATGGGGGCTGCAGGCTTTGCTGCTGCCTTCAGCCTCAAAGCCATCCTTTCCCACTTGGCACCGCGCCCTGCACAAAAATGGCTTGTGGCTGGAGATGGGTCCCCCGCCCAATGAGCCAGCAGGGAAAACTATGCCTTGTTCTAATGCTCTTTGGGAACCGCTTGCTTGGACCCACAGACCTGGGCGCTGCAGGCTTTCCTGCTGCCTTCAACCTCAATACCACCGTTTTCCACTTGGCGCCGCGCCAGGCACAAAAATGGCCTATGACTAGAGATGGGTCCCCCGCCCAAAGACCCATCAGGGAAATCTGTGCCTTGTTCTAAAGCTCTTTGGGAACCGCTTGCGTAGCCCCACAGACCTGGGGGCTGCGGGCTTTCCTGCTGCCTTCAGCCTCAAAACCACCCTTTCCCTCTGGGCGCCGCGCCAGGCACAAAAATGGCCATATGGCTGGAGATGGGTCCCCCGCCAAGGAGCCAGCAGGGAAAAATATGCCTTGTTCTAAAGCTCTTTGGGAACCACTTGAGTAACCCCACAGACCTGGGGGCTGCAGGCTTTGCTGCTGCCTTCAGCCTCAAAGCCGCCCTTACCCACTTGGCGCCACGCCAGGCACAAAAATGGCCATATGTCTGGAGATGGGTCCCACGCCCAAGGAGCCAGCAGGGAAAACAATGCCTTGTTCTAAAGGTCTTTGGGAACCGCTTGCGTAGCCCCACAGACCTGGGGGCTGCAGGCTTTGCTGCTGCCTTCAGCCTCCACACAACCCTTTCCCACTTGGTGCCGCGCTACGCACAAAAATGACTAATGGCTGGAGATGGGTCTCCCGCCCAAGGAGGTAGCAGGGAAAACTATGCCTTGTTCTAAAGCTCTTTGGGAAGCTCTTGCGTAGCCCCACAGACCTGGGGGATGCGGGCTCTCCTGCTGCCTTCAGCATCAAAACAACCCTTTCCCACTTGGCGCCGCGCCAGGCACAAAAATGGCCATATGTCTGGAGATGGGTCCCACGCCCAAGGATCCAGCAGGGAAAACTATGCCTTGTTCTAAAGCTCTTTGGGAACCACTTGCGTAGCCCCACAGACCTGGGGGCTGCAGGCTTTCCTGCTGCCTTCAGCCTCAAAGCCACCCTTTCCCACTTAGCGCCGCGCCAGGCACAAAAATGGCCTATGGCTGGAGATGGGTCCCCTGCCCAAGGAGCCAGCAGGGAAACCTATGCCTTGTTCTAAAGCTCTTTGAGAACCACTTGCGTAGCCCCACAGACCTGGGGGCTGCGGGCTTTCCTGCTGCCTTCAGCCTCGATACCACCATTTCCGTCTGGGCACTGGGCCAGGCACAAAAATGGCCATACGGCTGGAGATGGGTGCCCCGCCCATAGAGCCAGCAGGGAAAACTATGCCTTGTTCTAAAGCTCTTTGGGAACCGCTTGCGTAGCCCCACAGACCTGGGGGCTGTGGACTTTCCTGCTGCCTTCAGCCTCAACACCACCCTTTCCCACTTGGCGCCGCGCCAGGCACAAAAATGGCCATATGGCTGGAGATGGGTCCAACGCCCAAAGAGCCAGCAGGGAAAACTATGCCTTGTTCTAAAGCTCTTTGGGAACCGCTTGCGTAGCCCCACAGACGTGGGTGCTGGAGGCTTTCCTGCTGCCTTCAGCCTCGACACCACCCTTTCCCACTTGGCGCCGCGCCAGGCACAAAAATGGCCTATGGCTAGAGATGGTTCCCACGCCCAAGGAGCCAGCAGGGAAAGCTATGCCTTGTTCTAAAGCTCTTTGGGAACCGCTCGCGTAGCCCCACAGACCTGGGGGCTGCGGGCTTTCCTGCTGCCTTCAGACTCGACACCACCCTTTCCCACTTGGCGCCGCTCCAGGCACAAAAATGGCCATACGGCTGGAGATGGGTCCCCTGCCCAAAGAGCCAGCAGGGAAAACTATGCCTTGTTCTAAAGCTCTTTGGGAACCACTTGCGTAGCCCCACAGACCTGGGGGCTGCGGGCTTTCCTGCTGCCTTCAGCCTCGACACCACCCTTTCCCACTTGGCGCCGCGCCAGACACAAAAATGGCCATACGGCTGGAGGTGGGTCCCCTGCCCAAGGAGACAGCAAGGAAAACTGTGCCTTGTTCTAAAGCTCTTTGGGAACCACTTGCGTAGCCCCACAGACCTGGGGGCTGCAGGCTTTCCTGCTGCCTTCAGCCTCAAAACCACCCTTTCCCACTTGGTGCCGCGCTAGGCACAAAAATGGCCATACGGCTGGAGATGGGTATCCCGCCCAAGGAGGTAGCAGGGATAACTATGCCTTGTTCTAAAGCTCTTTGGGAACCGCTTGCGTAGCCCCACAGACCTGGGGGCTGCCGGCTTTCCTGCTGCCTTCAGACTCGACACCAGCCTTTCCCACTTGGCGCTGTGCCAGGCACAAAAATGGCCATACGGCTGGAGATGGGTCCCCGGCCCAAGGAGCGAGCAGGGAAAACTCTGCCTTGTTCTAAAGCTCTTTGGGAACCGCTTGCGTAGCCTCACAGACATGGGGGCTGCAGGCTTTGCTGCTGCCTTCAGCCTCAAAGCCATCCTTTCCCACTTGGCACCGCGCCCTGCACAAAAATGGCTTGTGGCTGGAGATGGGTCCCCCGCCCAATGAGACAGCAGGGAAAACTATGCCTTGTTCTAATGCTCTTTGGGAACCGCTTGCGTAGCCCCACAGACCTGGGGGCTGCGGGCTTTCCTGCTGCCTTCAACCTCAATACCACCGTTTTCCACTTGGCGCCGCGCCAGGCACAAAAATGGCCTATGACTAGAGATGGCTCCCCCGCCCAAAGACCCATCAGGGAAATCTCTGCCTTGTTCTAAAGCTCTTTGGGAAACGCTTGCGTAGCCCCACAGACCTGGGGGCTGCGGGCTTTCCTGCTGCCTTCAGCCTCAAAACCACCCTTTCCCTCTGGGCGCCGCGCCAGGCACAAAAATGGCCATACGGCTGGAGATGGGTATCCCGCCCAAGGAGGTAGCAGGGATAACTATGCCTTGTTCTAAAGCTCTTTGGGAACCTCTTGCGTAGCCCCACAAACCTGGGGGATGCGGGCTTTCCTGCTGCCTTCAGCCTCAAAACCACCCTTTCCCTCTGGGCGCCGTGCCAGGCACAAAAATGGCCATATGTCTGGAGATGGGTCCCACGCCCAAGGAGCCAGCAGGGAAAACTATGCCTTGTTCTAAAGCTCTTTGGGAACCACTTGTGTAGCCCCACAGACCTGGGGGCTGCAGGCTTTCCTGCTGCCTTCAGCCTCAAAGCCACCCTTTCCCACTTGGCGCCGCGCCAGGCACAAAAATGGCCTATGGCTGGAGATGGGTTCCCCGCCCAAAGAGCCAGCAGGGAAAACTATGCCTTGTTCTAAAGCTCTTTGGGAACCACTTGCGTAGCCCCACAGACCTGGGGGCTGCGGGCTTTGCTGCTGCCTTCAGCCTCGACACCACCCTTTCCCACTTGGCGCTGTGCCAGGCACAAAAATGGCCATACGGCTGGAGATGGGTCCCCTGCCCAAAGAGCCAGCAGGGAAAAATCTGCCTTGTTCTAAAGCTCTTTGGGAACCGCTTGCGTAGCCCCACAGACCTGGGGCCTGCGGGCTTTCCTGCTGCCTTCAGTCTCGACACCACCCTTTCCCACTTGGCGCCGCGCCAGGCACAAAAATGGCCTATGGCTAGAGATGGTTCCCACGCCCAAGGAGACAGCAGGGAAAACTATGCCTTGTTCTAAAGCTCTTTGGGAACCACTTGCGTAGCCCCACAGACCTGGGGGCTGCGGGCTTTCCTGCTGCCTTCAGCCTCAAAACCACCCTTTCCCACTTGGTGCCGCGCCAGGCACAAAAATGGCCATAGGGCTGGAGATGGGTCCCACGCCCAAGGAGCCAGCAGGGAAAACTATGCCTTGTTCTAAAGCTCTTTGGGAACCGCTTGCGTAGCCCCACAGACCTGGGGGCTGCCGGCTTTCCTGCTGCCTTCTGCCTCGATACCACCATTTCCGTCTGGGTGCCGGGCCAGGCACAAAAATGGCCATACGGCTCGAGATGGGTCCCCGGCCCAAGGAGCGAGCAGGGAAAACTATGCCTTGTTCTAAAGTTCTTTGGGAACCGCTTGCGTAGCCTCACAGACATGGGGGCTGCAGGCTTTGCTGCTCCCTTCAGCCTCAAAGCCATCCTTTCTCACTTGGCACCGCGCCCAGCACAAAAATGGCTTGTGGCTGGAGATGGGTCCCCCGCCCAATGAGCCAGCAGGGAAAACTATGCCTTGTTCTAATGCTCTTTGGGAACCGCTTGCTTGGACCCACAGACCTGGGGGCTGCAGGCTTTCCTGCTGCCTTCAACCTCAATACCACCGTTTTCCACTTGGCGCCGCGCCAGGCACAAAAATGGCCTATGACTAGAGATGGGTCCCCCGCCCAAAGACCCATCAGGGAAATCTGTGCCTTGTTCTAAAGCTCTTTGGGAACCGCTTGCGTAGCCCCACAGACCTGGGGGCTGCGGGCTTTCCTGCTGCCTTCAGCCTCAAAACCACCCTTTCCCACTTGGTGCCGCGCTACGCTCAAAAATGACTTATGGCTGGAGATGGGTGCCCCGCCCAAAGAGCCAGCAGGGAAAACTCTGCCT
This sequence comes from Rissa tridactyla, assembly GCF_028500815.1. NCBI lineage: Eukaryota > Metazoa > Chordata > Aves > Charadriiformes > Laridae > Rissa > Rissa tridactyla. The sequence continues at coordinate 39,229 of NW_026530017.1, read as the reverse complement.
TGTTCTAAAGCTCTTTGGGAACCACTTGCGTAGCCCCACAGGCCTTGGGGCTGCAGGCTTTCCTGCTGCCTTCATCCTCAAAGCCACCCTTTCCCACTTGGCACCGCGCCAGGCACAAAAATGGCCATATGTCTGGAGATGGGTCCCCTGCCCAAGGAGCCAGCAGGGAAAAATATGCCTTGTTCTAAAGGTCTTTGGGAACCGCTTGCGTAGCCCCACAGACCTGGGGGCTGCGGGCTTTCCTGCTGCCTTCAGCCTCAAAACCACCCTTTCCCACTTGGCGCCGCGCTACGCACAAAAGTGACTTATGGCTGGAGATGGGTCCCCCGCCCAAAGAGCCAGCAGGGAAAAATCTGCCTTGTTCTAAAGCTCTTTGGGAACTGCTTGCGTAGCCCCACAGACGTGGGGGCTGCAGGCTTTGCTGCTGCCTTCAGCCTCAAAACCACCCTTTCCCACTTGGCGCCGCGCCAGGCACAAAAATGGCCTATGGCTGGAGATGGGTTCCCCGCCCAAAGAGCCAGCAGGGAAAACTATGCCTTGTTCTAAAGCTCTTTGGGAACCGCTTGCGTAGCCCCACAGACCTGGGGCCTGCGGGCTTTCCTGCTGCCTTCAGCCTCAAAGCCACCCTTTCCCACGTGGCGCTGTGCCAGGCACAAAAATGGCCATATGGCTGGAGATCGGTCCCCCGCCCAAAGAGCCAGCAGGGAAAACTATGCCTTGTTCTAAAGCTCTTTGGGAACCGCTTGCGTAGCCCCAGAGACCTGGGGGCTGGAGGCTTTCCTGCTGCCTTCAGCCTCAAAACCACCCTTTCCCACTTGGCGCCGCGCCAGGCACAAAAATGGCCATACGGCTGGAGATGGGTCCCCTGCCCAAAGAGCCAGCAGGGAAAAATCTGCCTTGTTCTAAAGCTCTTTGGGAACCGCTTGCGTAGCCCCACAGACCTGGGGGCTGCGGGCTTTCCTGCTGCCTTCAGCCTCGACACCACCCTTTCCCACTTGGCGCCGCGCCAGGCACAAAAATGGCCATACGTCTGGAGATGGTTCCCACGCCCAAGGAGCCAGCAGGGAAAACTATGCCTTGTTCTAAAGCTCTTTGGGAACCACTTGCGTATCCCCACAGACCTGGGGGCTGCGGGCTTTCCTGCTGCCTTCAGCCTCAAAACCACCCTTTCCCACTTGGTGCCGTGCCAGGCACAAAAATGGCCATATGGCTGGAGATGGGTCCCACGCCCAAGGAGCCAGCAGGGAAAACTATGCCTTGTTCTAAAGCTCTTTGGGAACCGCTTGCGTAGCCCCACAGACCTGGGGGCTGCCGGCTTTCCTGCTGCCTTCTGCCTCGATACCACCATTTCCGTCTGGGTGCCGGGCCAGGCACAAAAATGGCCATACGGCTCGAGATGGGTCCCCGGCCCAAGGAGCGAGCAGGGAAAACTATGCCTTGTTCTAAAGCTCTTTGGGAACCGCTTGCGTAGCCTCACAGACATGGGGGCTGCAGGCTTTGCTGCTGCCTTCAGCCTCAAAGCCATCCTTTCCCACTTGGCACCGCGCCCTGCACAAAAATGGCTTGTGGCTGGAGATGGGTCCCCCGCCCAATGAGCCAGCAGGGAAAACTATGCCTTGTTCTAAAGCTCTTTGGGAACCACTTGCATAGCCCCACAGACCTGGGGGCTGCGGGCTTTCCTGCTGCCTTCAGCCTCGATACCACCATTTCCGTCTGGGCGCCGGGCCAGGCACAAAAATGGCCATACGGCTCGAGATGGGTGCCCCGCCCAAAGAGCCAGCAGGGAAAACTATGCCTTGTTCTAAAGGTCTTTGGGAACCGCTTTCGTAGCCCCACAGACCTGGGGGCTGTGGACTTTCCTGCTGCCTTCAGCCTCAACACCACCCTTTCCCACTTGGCGCCGCGCCAGGCACAAAAATGGCCATATGGCTGGAGATGGGTCCAACGCCCAAAGAGCCAGCAGGGAAAACTATGCCTTGTTCTAAAGCTCTTTGGGAACCGCTTGCGTAGCCCCACAGACCTGGGGGCTGCGGGCTTTGCTGCTGCATTCAGCCTCAACACCACCATTTCCCACTTGGCGCCACGCCAGGCACAAAAATGGCCATACGGCTGGAGATGGGTCCCCTGCCCAGGGAACCATTAGGGAAAACTATGCCTTGTTCTAAAGCTCTTTGGGAACCTCTTGCGTAGCCCCACAGACCTGGGGGATGCGGGCTCTCCTGCTGCCTTCAGCATCAAAACAACCCTTTCCCACTTGGCGCCGCGCCACGCACAAAAATGGCCATATGGCTGGAGATGGGTCCCACGCCCAAGGAGCCAGCAGGGAAAACTATGCCTTGTTCTAAAGCTCTTTGGGAACCACTTGCGTAGCCCCACAGACCTGGGGGCTGCAGGCTTTCCTGCTGCCTTCAGCCTCAAAGCCACCCTTTCCCACTTAGCGCCGCGCCAGGCACAAAAATGGCCTATGGCTGGAGATGGGTCCCCTGCCCAAGGAGCCATTAGGGAAAACTATGCCTTGTTCTAAAGCTCTTTGAGAACCACTTGCGTAGCCCCACAGACCTGGGGGCTGCGGGCTTTCCTGCTGCCTTCAGCCTCGATACCACCATTTCCGTCTGGGCACCGGGCCAGGCACAAAAATGGCCATACGGCTCGAGATGGGTTCCCTGCCCAAAGAGCCAGCAGGGAAAACTATGCCTTGTTCTAAAGGTCTTTGGGAACCGCTTTCGTAGCCCCACAGACCTGGGGGCTGTGGACTTTCCTGCTGCCTTCAGCCTCAACACCACCCTTTCCCACTTGGCGCCGCGCCAGGCACAAAAATGGCCATACGGCTGGAGATGGGTCCCCTGCCCAAGGAGCCAGCAGGGAAAGCTATGCCTTGTTCTAAAGCTCTTTGGGAACCGCTTGCGTAGCCCCACAGACCTGGGGGCTGCAGGCTTTCCTGCTGCCTTCAGCCTCAAAACCACCCTTTCCCACTTGGCGCCGCGTCAGGCACAAAAATGGCCTATGGCTAGAGATGGTTCCCACGCCCAAGGAGCCAGCAGGGAAAACTATGCCTTGTTCTAAAGCTCTTTGGGAACCGCTCGCGTAGCCCCACAGACCTGGGGGCTGCGGGCTTTCCTGCTGCCTTCAGCCTCAACACCACCCTTTCCCACTTGGCGCCGCTCCAGGCACAAAAATGGCCATACGGCTGGAGATGGGTGCCACGCCAAAAGAGCCAGCAGGGAAAAATATGCCTTGTTCTAAAGCTCTTTGGGAACCACTTGCGTAGCCCCACAGACCTGGGGGCTGCGGGCTTTCCTGCTGCCTTCAGACTCGACACCAGCCTTTCCCACTTGGCGCTGTGCCAGGCACAAAAATGGCCATACGGCTGGAGATGGGTGCCCCGCCCAAAGAGCCAGCAGGGAAAACTATGCCTTGTTCTAAAGCTCTTTGGGAACCGCTTGTGTAGCCCCACAGACCTGGGTGCTAGAGGCTTTCCTGCTGCCTTCAGCCTCGACACCACCCTTTCCCACTTGGCGCCGCGCCAGGCACAAAAATGGCCATACGGCTGGAGATGGGTCCCCTGCCCAAAGAGCCAGCAAGGAAAGCTATGCCTTGTTCTAAAGCTCTTTGGGAACCGCTTGCGTAGCCCCACAGACCTGGGGGCTGCGGGCTTTCCTGCTGCCTTCAGCCTCGACACCACCCTTTCCCACTTGGCGCCGCGTCAGGCACAAAAATGGCCTATGGCTAGAGATGGTTCCCACGCCCAAGGAGCCAGCAGGGAAAACTATGCCTTGTTCTAAAGCTCTTTGGGAACCACTTGCGTAGCCCCACAGACCTGGGGGCTGCAGGCTTTCCTGCTGCCTTCAGCCTCGACACCACCCTTTCCCACTTGGCGCTGTGCCAGGCACAAAAATGGCCATATGGCTGGAGATCGGTCCCCCGCCCAAAGAGCCAGCAGGGAAAACTATGCCTTGTTCTAAAGCTCTTTGGGAACCGCTTGCGTAGCCCCACAGACCTGGGGGCTGCAGGCTTTCCTGCCGCCTTCAGCCTCAAAACCACCCTTTCCCACTTGGCGCCGCGCCAGGCACAAAAATGGCCATACGGCTGGAGATGGGTCCCCTGCCCAAAGAGCCAGCAGGGAAAAATCTGCCTTATTCTAAAGCTCTTTGGGAACCGCTTGCGTAGCCCCACAGACCTGGGGCATGCGGGCTTTCCTGCTGCCTTCAGCCTCGACACCACCCTTTCCCACTTGGCGCCGCGTCATGCACAAAAATGGCCTATGGCTAGAGATGGTTCCCACGCCCAAGGAGCCAGCAGGGAAAACTATGCCTTGTTCTAAAGCTCTTTGGGAACCACTTGCGTAGCCCCACAGACCTGGGGGCTGCGGGCTTTCCTGCTGCCTTCAGCCTCAAAACCACCCTTTCCCACTTGGTGCCACGCCAGGCACAAAAATGGCCATATGGCTGGAGATGGGTCCCACGCGCAAGGAGCCAGCAGGGAAAACTATGCCTTGTTCTAAAGCTCTTTGGGAACCGCTTGCGTAGCCCCACAGACCTGGGGGCTGCCGGCTTTCCTGCTGCCTTCTGCCTCGATACCACCATTTCCGTCTGGGTGCCGGGCCAGGCACAAAAATGGCCATACGGCTCGAGATGGGTCCCCGGCCCAAGGAGCGAGCAGGGAAAACTATGCCTTCTTCTAAAGCTCTTTGGGAACCGCTTGCGTAGCCTCACAGACCTGGGGGCTGCAGGCTTTGCTGCTGCCTTCAGCCTCAAAGCCATCCTTTCCCACTTGGCACCGCGCCCTGCACAAAAATGGCTTGTGGCGGGAGATGGGTCCCCCGCCCAATGAGCCAGCAGGGAAAACTATGCCTTGTTCTAATGCTCTTTGGGAACCGCTTGCTTGGACCCACAGACCTGGGGGCTGCAGGCTTTCCTGCTGCCTTCAACCTCAATACCACCGTTTTCCACTTGGCGCCGCGCCAGGCACAAAAATGGCCTATGACTAGAGATGGGTCCCCCGCCCAAAGACCCATCAGGGAAATCTGTGCCTTGTTCTAAAGCTCTTTGGAACCGCTTGCGTAGCCCCACAGACCTGGGGGCTGCGGGCTTTTCTGCTGCCTTCAGCCTCAAAACCACCCTTTCCCTCTGGGCGCCGCGCCAGGCACAAAAATGGCCATATGTCTGGAGATGGGTCTCCCGCCCAAGGAGCCAGCAGGGAAAACTATGCCTTGTTCTAAAGCTCTTTGGGAACCGCTTGCGTAGCCCCACAGACCTGGGGGCTGCGGGCTTTCCTGCTGCCTTCAGCCTCAAAAGCACCCTTTCCCTCTGGGCGCCGCGCCAGGCACAAAAATGGCCATATGGCTGGAGATGGGTCCCCCGCCAAGGAGACAGCAGGGAAAACTATGCCTTGTTCTAAAGCTCTTTGGGAACCGCTTGCGTAGCCCCACAGACCTGGGGGCTGCGGGCTTTCCTGCTGCCTTCAGCCTCAAAAGAACCCTTTCCCTCTGAGCGCCGCGCCAGGCACAAAAATGGCCATATGTCTGGAGATGGGTCCCCTGCCCAAGGAGCCATTAGGGAAAACAATGCCTTGTTCTAAAGCTCTTTGGGAACCGCTTGCGTAGCCCCACAGACCTGGGGGCTGCGGGCTTTCCTGCTGCCTTCAGCCTCCACACAACCCTTTCCCACTTGGTGCCGCGCTACGCACAAAAATGACTTATGGCTGGAGATGGGTCCCCCGCCCAAGGAGCCAGCAGGGAAAACTATGCCTTGTTCTAAAGCTCTTTGGGAACCGCTTGCGTAGCCCCACAGGCCTTGGGGCTGCAGGCTTTCCTGCTGCCTTCTTCCTCAAAGCCACCCTTTCCCACTTGGCACCGCGCCAGGCACAAAAATGGCCATATGTCTGGAGATGGGTCCCCTGCCCAAGGAGCCATTAGGGAAAACAATGCCTTGTTCTAAAGGTCTTTGGGAACCGCTTGCGTAGCCCCACAGACCTGGGGGCTGCGGGCTTTCCTGCTGCCTTCAGCCTCAAAACCACCCTTTCCCACTTGGCGCCGCGCTACGCACAAAAGTGAATTATGGCTGGAGATGGGTCCCCCGCCCAAAGAGCCAGCAGGGAAAACTATGCCTTGTTCTAAAGCTCTTTGGGAACCGCTTGCGTAGCCCCACAGACGTGGGGGCTGCAGGCTTTGCTGCTGCCTTCAGCCTCAAAACCACCCTTTCCCACTTGGCGCCGTGCCAGGAACAAAAATGGCCATACGGCTGGAGATGGGTCCCCTGCCCAAAGAGCCAGCAGGGAAAACTATGCCTTGTTCTAAAGTTCTTTGGGAACCGCTTGCGTAGCCCCACAGACCTGGGGGCTGCGGGCTTTCCTGCTGCCTTCAGCCTCAAAGCCACCCTTTCCCACTTGGCTCCGCATCAGGCACAAAAATGGCCTATGGCTGGAGATGGGTCCCCCGCCCAAAGAGCCAGCAAGGAAAACAATGCCTTGTTCTAAAGCTCTTTGGGAACCGCTTGCGTAGCCCCACAGACCTGGGGGCTGCAGGCTTTCCTGCTGCCTTCAGCCTCGACACCACCCTTTCCCACTTGGGGCCGCGCCAGGCACAAAAATGGCCATATGGCTGGAGATGGGTCCCCCGTCCAAAGAGCAAGCAGGGAAAACTATGCCTTGTTCTAAAGCTTTTTGGGGACCGCTTGCGTAGCCCTACAAACCTGGAGCTGCAGGCTTTCCTGCTGCCTTCAGCCTCGACACCACCCTTTCCCACTTGGCGCCGCGCCAGGCACAAAAATGGCCATATGGCTGGAGATGGGTCCCCTGCCCAAAGAGCCAGCAGGGAAAACTATGCCTTGTTCTAAAGGTCTCTGGGAACCGCTTGCGTAGCCCCACAGACCTGGGGGCTGCGGGCTTTCCTGCTGCCTTCAGCCTCAAAGCCACCCTTTCCCACTTGGCGCCGCGCCAGGCACAAAAATGGCCTATGCCTGGAGATGGGTTCCCCGCCCAAAGAGCCAGCAGGGAAAACTATGCCTTGTTCTAAAGCTCTTTGGGAACCACTTGCGTAGCCCCACAGACCTGGGGGCTGCGGGCTTTCCTGCTGCCTTCAGCCTCGACACCACCCTTTCCCACTTGGCGCTGTGCCAGGCACAAAAATGGCCATACGGCTGGAGATGGGTCCCCTGCCCAAAGAGCCAGCAGGGAAAAATCTGCCTTATTCTAAAGCTCTTTGGGAACCGCTTGCGTAGCCCCACAGACCTGGGGCATGCGGGCTTTCCTGCTGCCTTCAGCCTCGACACCACCCTTTCCCACTTGGCGCCGCGTCATGCACAAAAATGGCCTATGGCTAGAGATGGTTCCCACGCCCAAGGAGCCAGCAGGGAAAACTATGCCTTGTTCTAAAGCTCTTTGGGAACCACTTGCGTAGCCCCACAGACCTGGGGGCTGCGGGCTTTCCTGCTGCCTTCAGCCTCAAAACCACCCTTTCCCACTTGGTGCCACGCCAGGCACAAAAATGGCCATATGGCTGGAGATGGGTCCCACGCGCAAGGAGCCAGCAGGGAAAACTATGCCTTGTTCTAAAGCTCTTTGGGAACCGCTTGCGTAGCCCCACAGACCTGGGGGCTGCCGGCTTTCCTGCTGCCTTCTGCCTCGATACCACCATTTCCGTCTGGGTGCCGGGCCAGGCACAAAAATGGCCATACGGCTCGAGATGGGTCCCCGGCCCAAGGAGCGAGCAGGGAAAACTATGCCTTCTTCTAAAGCTCTTTGGGAACCGCTTGCGTAGCCTCACAGACCTGGGGGCTGCAGGCTTTGCTGCTGCCTTCAGCCTCAAAGCCATCCTTTCCCACTTGGCACCGCGCCCTGCACAAAAATGGCTTGTGGCGGGAGATGGGTCCCCCGCCCAATGAGCCAGCAGGGAAAACTATGCCTTGTTCTAATGCTCTTTGGGAACCGCTTGCTTGGACCCACAGACCTGGGGGCTGCAGGCTTTCCTGCTGCCTTCAACCTCAATACCACCGTTTTCCACTTGGCGCCGCGCCAGGCACAAAAATGGCCTATGACTAGAGATGGGTCCCCCGCCCAAAGACCCATCAGGGAAATCTGTGCCTTGTTCTAAAGCTCTTTGGAACCGCTTGCGTAGCCCCACAGACCTGGGGGCTGCGGGCTTTTCTGCTGCCTTCAGCCTCAAAACCACCCTTTCCCTCTGGGCGCCGCGCCAGGCACAAAAATGGCCATATGTCTGGAGATGGGTCTCCCGCCCAAGGAGCCAGCAGGGAAAACTATGCCTTGTTCTAAAGCTCTTTGGGAACCGCTTGCGTAGCCCCACAGACCTGGGGGCTGCGGGCTTTCCTGCTGCCTTCAGCCTCAAAAGCACCCTTTCCCTCTGGGCGCCGCGCCAGGCACAAAAATGGCCATATGGCTGGAGATGGGTCCCCCGCCAAGGAGCCAGCAGGGAAAACTATGCCTTGTTCTAAAGCTCTTTGGGAACCGCTTGCGTAGCCCCACAGACCTGGGGGCTGCGGGCTTTCCTGCTGCCTTCAGCCTCAAAAGAACCCTTTCCCTCTGAGCGCCGCGCCAGGCACAAAAATGGCCATATGTCTGGAGATGGGTCCCCTGCCCAAGGAGCCATTAGGGAAAACAATGCCTTGTTCTAAAGCTCTTTGGGAACCGCTTGCGTAGCCCCACAGACCTGGGGGCTGCGGGCTTTCCTGCTGCCTTCAGCCTCCACACAACCCTTTCCCACTTGGTGCCGCGCTACGCACAAAAATGACTTATGGCTGGAGATGGGTCCCCCGCCCAAGGAGCCAGCAGGGAAAACTATGCCTTGTTCTAAAGCTCTTTGGGAACCGCTTGCGTAGCCCCACAGGCCTTGGGGCTGCAGGCTTTCCTGCTGCCTTCTTCCTCAAAGCCACCCTTTCCCACTTGGCACCGCGCCAGGCACAAAAATGGCCATATGTCTGGAGATGGGTCCCCTGCCCAAGGAGCCATTAGGGAAAACAATGCCTTGTTCTAAAGGTCTTTGGGAACCGCTTGCGTAGCCCCACAGACCTGGGGGCTGCGGGCTTTCCTGCTGCCTTCAGCCTCAAAACCACCCTTTCCCACTTGGCGCCGCGCTACGCACAAAAGTGAATTATGGCTGGAGATGGGTCCCCCGCCCAAAGAGCCAGCAGGGAAAACTATGCCTTGTTCTAAAGCTCTTTGGGAACCGCTTGCGTAGCCCCACAGACGTGGGGGCTGCAGGCTTTGCTGCTGCCTTCAGCCTCAAAACCACCCTTTCCCACTTGGCGCCGTGCCAGGAACAAAAATGGCCATACGGCTGGAGATGGGTCCCCTGCCCAAAGAGCCAGCAGGGAAAAATATGCCTTGTTCTAAAGTTCTTTGGGAACCGCTTGCGTAGCCCCACAGACCTGGGGGCTGCGGGCTTTCCTGCTGCCTTCAGCCTCAAAGCCACCCTTTCCCACTTGGCTCCGCATCAGGCACAAAAATGGCCTATGGCTGGAGATGGGTCCCCCGCCCAAAGAGCCAGCAAGGAAAACAATGCCTTGTTCTAAAGCTCTTTGGGAACCGCTTGCGTAGCCCCACAGACCTGGGGGCTGCAGGCTTTCCTGCTGCCTTCAGCCTCGACACCACCCTTTCCCACTTGGGGCCGCGCCAGGCACAAAAATGGCCATATGGCTGGAGATGGGTCCCCCGTCCAAAGAGCAAGCAGGGAAAACTATGCCTTGTTCTAAAGCTTTTTGGGGACCGCTTGCGTAGCCCTACAAACCTGGAGCTGCAGGCTTTCCTGCTGCCTTCAGCCTCGACACCACCCTTTCCCACTTGGCGCCGCGCCAGGCACAAAAATGGCCATATGGCTGGAGATGGGTCCCCTGCCCAAAGAGCCAGCAGGGAAAACTATGCCTTGTTCTAAAGGTCTCTGGGAACCGCTTGCGTAGCCCCACAGACCTGGGGGCTGCGGGCTTTCCTGCTGCCTTCAGCCTCAAAGCCACCCTTTCCCACTTGGCGCCGCGCCAGGCACAAAAATGGCCTATGCCTGGAGATGGGTTCCCCGCCCAAAGAGCCAGCAGGGAAAACTATGCCTTGTTCTAAAGCTCTTTGGGAACCACTTGCGTAGCCCCACAGACCTGGGGGCTGCGGGCTTTCCTGCTGCCTTCAGCCTCGACACCACCCTTTCCCACTTGGCGCTGTGCCAGGCACAAAAATGGCCATATGGCTGGAGATCAGTCCCCCGCCCAAAGAGCCAGCAGGGAAAACTATGCCTTGTTCTAAAGCTCTTTGGGAACCACTTGCGTAGCCCCACAGACCTGGGGGCTGCGGGCTTTCCTGCTGCCTTCAGCCTCAAAACCACCCTTTCCCACTTGGCGCCGCGCCAGGCACAAAAATGGCCATATGGCTGGAGATGGGTGCCACGCCAAAAGAGCCAGCAGGGAAAACTATGCCTTGTTCTAAAGCTCTTTGGGAACCACTTGCGTAGCCCCACAGACCTGGGGGCTGATGGCTTTCCTGCTGCCTTCAGCCTCGACACCACCCTTTCCCAGTTGGTGCCGAGCTAGGCACAAAAATGGCCATACGGCTGGAGATGGGTATCCCGCCCAAGGAGGTAGCAGGGATAACTATGCCTTGTTCTAAAGCTCTTTGGGAACCTCTTGCGTAGCCCCACAAACCTGGGGGATGCGGGCTTTCCTGCTGCCTTCAGCCTCAAAACCACCCTTTCCCTCTGGGCGCCGCGCCAGGCACAAAAATGGTCATATGTCTGGAGATGGGTCCCCTGCCCAAGGAGCCATTAGGGAAAACTATGCCTTGTTCTAAAGCTCTTTGGGAACCACTTGTGTAGCCCCACAGACCTGTGGGCTGCGGGCTTTCCTGCTGCCTTTAGCCTCAAAGCCACCCTTTCCCACTTGGCGCCGCGCCAGGCACAAAAATGGCCTATGGCTGGAGATGGGTTCCCCGCCCAAAGAGCCAGCAGGGAAAACTATGCCTTGTTCTAAAGCTCTTTGGGAACCACTTGCGTAGCCCCACAGACCTGGGGGCTGCGGGCTTTCCTGCTGCCTTCAGCCTCGACACCACCCTTTCCCACTTGGCGCTGTGCCAGGCACAAAAATGGCCATATGGCTGGAGATGGGTCCCCCGCCCAAAGAGCCAGCAGGGAAAACTATGCCTTGTTCTAAAGCTCTTTGGGAACCGCTTGCGTAGCCCCAGAGACCTGGGGGCTGGAGGCTTTCCTGCTGCCTTCAGCCTCAAAACCACCCTTTCCCACTTGGCGCCCCGCCAGGCACAAAAATGGCCATACGGCTGGAGATGGGTCCCCTGCCCAAAGAGCCAGCAGGGAAAAATCTGCCTTGTTCTAAAGCTCTTTGGGAACCGCTTGCGTAGCCCCACAGACCTGGGGCCTGCGGGCTTTCCTGCTGCCTTCAGCCTCGACACCACCCTTTCCCACTTGGCGCCGCGCCAGGCACAAAAATGGCCTATGGCTAGAGATGGTTCCCACGCCCAAGGAGCCAGCAGGGAAGACTATGCCTTGTTCTAAAGCTCTTTGGGAACCGCTTGCGTAGCCCCACAGACCTGGGGGCTGCAGGCTTTCCTGCTGCCTTCAGCCTCAAAACCACCCTTTCCCACTTGGTGCCGCGCCAGGCACAAAAATGGCCATATGGCTGGAGATGGGTCCCACGCCCAAGGAGCCAGCAGGGAAAACTATGCCTTGTTCTAAAGCTCTTTGGGAACCGCTTGCGTAGCCCCACAGACCTGGGGGCTGCCGGCTTTCCTGCTGCCTTCTGCCTCGATACCACCATTTCCGTCTGGGTGCCGGGCCAGGCACAAAAATGGCCATACGGCTCGAGATGGGTCCCCGGCCCAAGGAGCGAGCAGGGAAAACTATGCCTTGTTCTAAAGCTCTTTGGGAACCGCTTGCGTAGCCTCACAGACCTGGGGGCTGCAGGCTTTGCTGCTGCCTTCATCCTCAAAGCCATCCTTTCCCACTTGGCACCGCGCCCTGCACAAAAATGGCTTGTGGCTGGAGATGGGTCCCCCGCCCAATGAGCCAGCAGGGAAAACTATGCCTTGTTCTAATGCTCTTTGGGAACCGCTTGCTTGGACCCACAGACCTGGGGGCTGATGGCTTTCCTGCTGCCTTCAACCTCAATACCACCGTTTTCCACTTGGCGCCGCGCCAGGCACAAAAATGGCCTATGACTAGAGATGGGTCCCCCGCCCAAAGACCCATCAGGGAAATCTCTGCCTTGTTCTAAAGCTCTTTGGGAACCGCTTGCGTAGCCCGACAGACCTGGGGGCTGCGGGCTTTCCTGCTGCCTTCAGCCTCAAAACCACCCTTTCCCTCTGGGCGCCGCGCCAGGCACAAAAATGGCCATATGTCTGGAGATGGGTCTCCCGCCCAAGGAGCCATTAGGGAAAACTATGCCTTGTTCTAAAGCTCTTTGGGAACCGCTTGCGTAGCCCCACAGACCTGGGGGCTGCGGGCTTTCCTGCTGCCTTCAGCCTCAAAACCACCCTTTCCCTCTGGGCGCCGCGCCAGGCACAAAAATGTCCATAGGGCTGGAGATGGGTCCCCCGCCCAAAGAGCCAGCAGGGAAAACTATGCCTTGTTCTAAAGCTCTTTGGGAACCTCTTGCGTAGCCCCACAAACGTGGGGGATGCGGGCTTTCCTGCTGCCTTCAGCCTCAAAACCACCCTTTCCCTCTGGGCGCCGCGCCAGGCACAAAAATGGCCATATGTCTGGAGATGGGTCCCACGCCCAAGGAGCCAGCAGGGAAAACTATGCCTTGTTCTAAAGCTCTTTGGGAACCACTTGTGTAGCCCCACAGACCTGGGGGCTGCAGGCTTTCCTGCTGCCTTCAGCCTCAAAGCCACCCTTTCCCACTTGGCGCCGCGCCAGGCACAAAAATGGCCTATGGCTGGAGATGGGTTCCCCGCCCAAAGAGCCAGCAGGGAAAACTCTGCCTTGTTCTAAAGCTCTTTGGGAACGACTTGCGTAGCCCCACAGACCTGGGGGCTGCGGGCTTTCCTGCTGCCTTCAGCCTCGACACCACCCTTTCCCACTTGGCGCCGCGCCAGGCACAAAAATGGCCTATGGCTAGAGATGGTTCCCACGCCCAAGGAGCCAGCAGGGAAAACTATGCCTTGTTCTAAAGCTCTTTGGGAACCACTTGCGTAGCCCCACAGACCTGGGGGCTGCGGGCTTTCCTGCTGCCTTCAGCCTCAAAACCACCCTTTCCCACTTGGTGCCGCGCCAGTCACAAAAATGGCCATATGGCTGGAGATGGGTCCCACGCCCAAGGAGCCAGCAGGGAAAACTATGCCTTGTTCTAAAGCTCTTTGGGAACCGCTTGCGTAGCCCCACAGACCTGGGGGCTGCCGGCTTTCCTGCTGCCTTCTGCCTCGATACCACCATTTCCGTCTGGGTGCCGGGCCAGGCACAAAAATGGCCATACGGCTCGAGATGGGTCCCCGGCCCAAGGAGCGAGCAGGGAAAACTATGCCTTGTTCTAAAGCTCTTTGGGAACCGCTTGCGTAGCCTCACAGACATGGGGGCTGCAGGCTTTGCTGCTGCCTTCAGCCTCAAAGCCATCCTTTCCCACTTGGCACCGCGCCCTGCACAAAAATGGCTTGTGGCTGGAGATGGGTCCCCCGCCCAATGAGCCAGCAGGGAAAACTATGCCTTGTTCTAATGCTCTTTGGGAACCGCTTGCTTGGACCCACAGACCTGGGGGCTGCAGGCTTTCCTGCTGCCTTCAACCTCAATACCACCGTTTTCCACTTGGCGCCGCGCCAGGCACAAAAATTGCCTATGACTAGAGATGGGTCCCCCGCCCACAGACCCATCAGGGAAATCTGTGCCTTGTTCTAAAGCTCTTTGGGAACCGCTTGCGTAGCCCCACAGACCTGGGGGCTGCGGGCTTTTCTGCTGCCTTCAGCCTCAAAACCACCCTTTCCCTCTGGGCGCCGCGCCAGGCACAAAAATGGCCATATGTCTGGAGATGGGTCTCCCGCCCAAGGAGCCAGCAGGGAAAACTATGCCTTGTTCTAAAGCTCTTTGGGAACCGCTTGCGTAGCCCCACAGACCTTGGGGCTGCGGGCTTTCCTGCTGCCTTCAACCTCAAAACCACCCTTTCCCTCTGGGCGCCGCGCCAGGCACAAAAATGGCCATATGGCTGGAGATGGGTCCCCCGCCAAGGAGCCAGCAGGGAAAACTATGCCTTGTTCTAAAGCTCTTTGGGAACCACTTGAGTAACCCCACAGACCTGGGGGCTGCAGGCTTTGCTGCTGCCTTCAGCCTCAAAGCCACCCTTTCCCACTTGGCGCCATGCCAGGAACAAAAATGGCCATACGGCTGGAGATGGGTCCCCTGCCCAAAGAGCCAGCAGGGAAAACTATGCCTTGTTCTAAAGCTCTTTGGGAACCGCTTGCGTAGCCCCACAGACCTGGGGGCTGCGGGCTTTCCTGCTGCCTTCAGCCTCGACACCACCCTTTCCCACTTGGCTCCGCATCAGGCACAAAAATGGCCTATGGCTGGAGATGGGTCCCCCGCACAAAGAGCCAGCAAGGAAAAGAATGCCTTGTTCTAAAGCTCTTTGGGAACCGCTTGCGTAGCCCCACAGATCTGGGGGCTGCAGGCTTTCCTGCTGCCTTCAGCCTCGACACCACCCTTTCCCACTTGGTGCCGCGCTAGGCACAAAAATGGCCATACGGCTGGAGATGGGTATCCCGCCCAAGGAGGTAGCAGGGATAACTATGCCTTGTTCTAAAGCTCTTTGGGAACCGCTTGCGTAGCCCCACAGACCTGGGGGCTGCAGGCTTTCCTGCTGCCTTCAGCCTCAAAGCCACCCTTTCCCACTTGGCGCCGCGCCAGGCACAAAAATGGCCTATGGCTGGAGATGGGTCCCCCGCCCAAAGAGCCAGCAGGGAAAACTATGTCTTGTTCGAAAGCTCTTTGGGAACCGCTTGCGTAGCCCCACACACCTGGGGACTGCGGGCTTTCCTGCTGCCTTCAGCCTCGACACCACCCTTTCCCACTTGGCTCCGCATCAGGCACAAAAATGGCCTATGGCTGGAGATGGGTCCCCCGCCCAAAGAGCCAGCAAGGAAAACAATGCCTTGTTCTAAAGCTCTTTGGGAACCGCTTGCGTAGCCCCACAGACCTGGGGGCTGCAGGCTTTCCTGCTGCCTTCAGCCTCGACACCACCCTTTCCCACTTGGGGCCGCGCCAGGCACAAAAATGGCCATATGGCTGGAGATGGGTCGCCCGTCCAAAGAGCAAGCAGGGAAAACTATGCCTTGTTCTAAAGCTTTTTGGGGACCGCTTGCGTAGCCCTACAAACCTGGAGCTGCAGGCTTTCCTGCTGCCTTCAGCCTCGACACCACCCTTTCCCACTTGGCGCCGCGCCAGGCACAAAAATGGCCATATGGCTGGAGATGGGTCCCCTGCCCAAAGAGCCAGCAGGGAAAACTATGCCTTGTTCTAAAGGTCTCTGGGAACCGCTTGCGTAGCCCCACAGACCTGGGGGCTGATGGCTTTCCTGCTGCCTTCAGCCTCGACACCACCCTTTCCCAGTTGGTGCCGAGCTAGGCACAAAAATGGCCATACGGCTGGAGATGGGTATCCCGCCCAAGGAGGTAGCAGGGATAACTATGCCTTGTTCTAAAGCTCTTTGGAAACCTCTTGCGTAGCCCCACAAACCTGGGGGATGCGGGCTTTCCTGCTGCCTTCAGCCTCAAAACCACCCTTTCCCTCTGGGCGCCGCGCCAGGCACAAAAATGGTCATATGTCTGGAGATGGGTCCCCTGCCCAAGGAGCCATTAGGGAAAACTATGCCTTGTTCTAAAGCTCTTTGGGAACCACTTGTGTAGCCCCACAGACCTGGGGGCTGCGGGCTTTCCTGCTGCCTTTAGCCTCAAAGCCACCCTTTCCCACTTGGCGCCGCGCCAGGCACAAAAATGGCCTATGGCTGGAGATGGGTTTCCCGCCCAAAGAGCCAGCAGGGAAAACTATGCCTTGTTCTAAAGCTCTTTGGGAACCACTTGCGTAGCCCCACAGACCTGGGGCCTGCGGGCTTTCCTGCTGCCTTCAGCCTCGACACCACCCTTTCCCACTTGGCGCCGCGCCAGGCACAAAAATGGCCTATGGCTAGAGATGGTTCCCACGCCCAAGGAGCCAGCAGGGAAGACTATGCCTTGTTCTAAAGCTCTTTGGGAACCGCTTGCGTAGCCCCACAGACCTGGGGGCTGCAGGCTTTCCTGCTGCCTTCAGCCTCAAAACCACCCTTTCCCACTTGGTGCCGCGCCAGGCACAAAAATGGCCATATGGCTGGAGATGGGTCCCACGCCCAAGGAGCCAGCAGGGAAAACTATGCCTTGTTCTAAAGCTCTTTGGGAACCGCTTGCGTAGCCCCACAGACCTGGGGGCTGCCGGCTTTCCTGCTGCCTTCTGCCTCGATACCACCATTTCCGTCTGGGTGCCGGGCCAGGCACAAAAATGGCCATACGGCTCGAGATGGGTCCCCGGCCCAAGGAGCGAGCAGGGAAAACTATGCCTTGTTCTAAAGCTCTTTGGGAACCGCTTGCGTAGCCTCACAGACCTGGGGGCTGCAGGCTTTGCTGCTGCCTTCAGCCTCAAAGCCATCCTTTCCCACTTGGCACCGCGCCCTGCACAAAAATGGCTTGTGGCTGGAGATGGGTCCCCCGCCCAATGAGCCAGCAGGGAAAACTATGCCTTGTTCTAATGCTCTTTGGGAACCGCTTGCTTGGACCCACAGACCTGGGGGCTGATGGCTTTCCTGCTGCCTTCAACCTCAATACCACCGTTTTCCACTTGGCGCCGCGCCAGGCACAAAAATGGCCTATGACTAGAGATGGGTCCCCCGCCCAAAGACCCATCAGGGAAATCTCTGCCTTGTTCTAAAGCTCTTTGGGAACCGCTTGCGTAGCCCGACAGACCTGGGGGCTGCGGGCTTTCCTGCTGCCTTCAGCCTCAAAACCACCCTTTCCCTCTGGGCGCCGCGCCAGGCACAAAAATGGCCATATGTCTGGAGATGGGTCTCCCGCCCAAGGAGCCATTAGGGAAAACTATGCCTTGTTCTAAAGCTCTTTGGGAACCGCTTGCGTAGCCCCACAGACCTGGGGGCTGCGGGCTTTCCTGCTGCCTTCAGCCTCAAAACCACCCTTTCCCTCTGGGCGCCGCGCCAGGCACAAAAATGGCCATAGGGCTGGAGATGGGTCCCCCGCCCAAAGAGCCAGCAGGGAAAATTATGCCTTGTTCTAAAGCTCTTTGGGAACCTCTTGCGTAGCCCCACAAACCTGGGGGATGCGGGCTTTCCTGCTGCCTTCAGCCTCAAAACCACCCTTTCCCTCTGGGCGCCGCGCCAGGCACAAAAATGGCCATATGTCTGGAGATGGGTCCCACGCCCAAGGAGCCAGCAGGGAAAACTATGCCTTGTTCTAAAGCTCTTTGGGAACCACTTGTGTAGCCCCACAGACCTGGGGGCTGCAGGCTTTCCTGCTGCCTTCAGCCTCGACACCACCCTTTCCCACTTGGCGCCGCGCCAGGCACAAAAATGGCCTATGGCTGGAGATGGGTTCCCCGCCCAAAGAGCCAGCAGGGAAAACTCTGCCTTGTTCTAAAGCTCTTTGGGAACGACTTGCGTAGCCCCACAGACCTGGGGGCTGCAGGCTTTCCTGCTGCCTTCAGCCTCGACACCACCCTTTCCCACTTGGCGCTGTGCCAGGCACAAAAATGGCCATATGGCTGGAGATCGGTCCCCCGCCCAAAGAGCCAGCAGGGAAAACTATGCCTTGTTCTAAAGCTCTTTGGGAACCGCTTGCGTAGCCCCAGAGACCTGGGGGCTGGAGGCTTTCCTGCTGCCTTCATCCTCAAAACCACCCTTTCCCACTTGGCGCCACGCCAGGCACAAAAATGGCCATACGGCTGGAGATGGGTCCCCTGCCCAAAGAGCCAGCAGGGAAAACTATGCCTTGTTCTAAAGCTCTTTGGGAACCGCTTGCGTAGCCCCACAGACCTGGGGCCTGCGGGCTTTCCTGCTGCCTTCAGCCTCGACACCACCCTTTCCCACTTGGCGCCGCGCCAGGCACAAAAATGGCCTATGGCTAGAGATGGTTCCCACGCCCAAGGAGCCAGCAGGGAAAACTATGCCTTGTTCTAAAGCTCTTTGGGAACCACTTGCGTAGCCCCACAGACCTGGGGGCTGCAGGCTTTCCTGCTGCCTTCAGCCTCAAAACCACCCTTTCCCACTTGGTGCCGCGCCAGGCACAAAAATGGCCATATGGCTGGAGATGGGTCCCACGCCCAAGGAGCCAGCAGGGAAAACTATGCCTTGTTCTAAACCTCTTTGGGAACCGCTTGCGTAGCCCCACAGACCTGGGGGCTGCCGGCTTTCCTGCTGCCTTCTGCCTCGATACCACCATTTCCGTCTGGGTGCCGGGCCAGGCACAAAAATGGCCATACGGCTCGAGATGGGTCCCCGGCCCAAGGAGCGAGCAGGGAAAACTATGCCTTGTTCTAAAGCTCTTTGGGAACCGCTTGCGTAGCCTCACAGACATGGGGGCTGCAGGCTTTGCTGCTGCCTTCAGCCTCAAAGCCATCCTTTCCCACTTGGCACCGCGCCCTGCACAAAAATGGCTTGTGGCTGGAGATGGGTTCCCCGCCCAAAGAGCCAGCAGGGAAAACTATGCCTTGTTCTAATGCTCTTTGGGAACCGCTTGCTTGGACCCACAGACCTGGGGGCTGCAGGCTTTCCTGCTGCCATCAACCTCAATACCACCGTTTTCCACTTGGCGCCGCGCCAGGCACAAAAATTGCCTATGACTAGAGATGGGTCCCCCGCCCACAGACCCATCAGGGAAATCTGTGCCTTGTTCTAAAGCTCTTTGGGAACCGCTTGCGTAGCCCCACAGACCTGGGGGCTGCGGGCTTTTCTGCTGCCTTCAGCCTCAAAACCACCCTTTCCCTCTGGGCGCCGCGCCAGGCACAAAAATGGCCATATGTCTGGAGATGGGTCTCCCGCCCAAGGAGCCAGCAGGGAAAACTATGCCTTGTTCTAAAGCTCTTTGGGAACCGCTTGCGTAGCCCCACAGACCTTGGGGCTGCGGGCTTTCCTGCTGCCTTCAACCTCAAAACCACCCTTTCCCTCTGGGCGCCGCGCCAGGCACAAAAATGGCCATATGGCTGGAGATGGGTCCCCCGCCAAGGAGCCAGCAGGGAAAACTATGCCTTGTTCTAAAGCTCTTTGGGAACCACTTGAGTAACCCCACAGACCTGGGGGCTGCAGGCTTTGCTGCTGCCTTCAGCCTCAAAGCCACCCTTTCCCACTTGGCGCCATGCCAGGAACAAAAATGGCCATACGGCTGGAGATGGGTCCCCTGCCCAAAGAGCCAGCAGGGAAAACTATGCCTTGTTCTAAAGCTCTTTGGGAACCGCTTGCGTAGCCCCACAGACCTGGGGGCTGCGGGCTTTCCTGCTGCCTTCAGCCTCGACACCACCCTTTCCCACTTGGCTCCGCATCAGGCACAAAAATGGCCTATGGCTGGAGATGGGTCCCCCGCACATAGAGCCAGCAAGGAAAAGAATGCCTTGTTCTAAAGCTCTTTGGGAACCGCTTGCGTAGCCCCACAGACCTGGGGGCTGCAGGCTTTCCTGCTGCCTTCAGCCTCGACACCACCCTTTCCCACTTGGTGCCGCGCTAGGCACAAAAATGGCCATACGGCTGGAGATGGGTATCCCGCCCAAGGAGGTAGCAGGGATAACTATGCCTTGTTCTAAAGCTCTTTGGGAACCGCTTGCGTAGCCCCACAGACCTGGGGGCTGCAGGCTTTCCTGCTGCCTTCAGCCTCAAAGCCACCCTTTCCCACTTGGCGCCGCGCCAGGCACAAAAATGGCCTATGGCTGGAGATGGGTCCCCCGCCCAAAGAGCCAGCAGGGAAAACTATGTCTTGTTCGAAAGCTCTTTGGGAACCGCTTGCGTAGCCCCACACACCTGGGGACTGCGGGCTTTCCTGCTGCCTTCAGCCTCGACACCACCCTTTCCCACTTGGCGCTGTGCCAGGCACAAAAATGGCCATATGGCTGGAGATCAGTCCCCCCGCCCAAAGAGCCAGCAGGGAAAACTATGCCTTGTTCTAAAGCTCTTTGGGAACCGCTCGCGTAGCCCCACAGACCTGGGGGCTGCGGGCTTTCCTGCTGCCTTCAGCCTCAAAACCACCCTTTCCCACTTGGCGCCGCGCCAGGCACAAAAATGGCCATACGGCTGGAGATGGGTGCCACGCCAAAAGAGCCAGCAGGGAAAACTATGCCTTGTTCTAAAGCTCTTTGGGAACCACTTGCGTAGCCCCACAGACCTGGGGGCTGCGGGCTTTCCTGCTGCCTTCAGCCTCGACACCACCCTTTCCCAGTTGGTGCCGAGCTAGGCACAAAAATGGCCATACGGCTGGAGATGGGTATCCCGCCCAAGGAGGTAGCAGGGATAACTATGCCTTGTTCTAAAGCTCTTTGGGAACCTCTTGCGTAGCCCCACAAACCTGGGGGATGCGGGCTTTCCTGCTGCCTTCAGCCTCAAAACCACCCTTTCTCTCTGGGCGCCGCGCCAGGCACAAAAATGGTCATATGTCTGGAGATGGGTCCCCTGCCCAAGGAGCCATTAGGGAAAACTATGCCTTGTTCTAAAGCTCTTTGGGAACCACTTGTGTAGCCCCACAGACCTGGGGGCTGCGGGCTTTCCTGCTGCCTTTAGCCTCAAAGCCACCCTTTCCCACTTGGCGCCGCGCCAGGCACAAAAATGGCCTATGGCTGGAGATGGGTTCCCCGCCCAAAGAGCCAGCAGGGAAAACTATGCCTTGTTCTAAAGCTCTTTGGGAACCACTTGCGTAGCCCCACAGACCTGGGGGCTGCGGGCTTTCCTGCTGCCTTCAGCCTCGACACCACCCTTTCCCACTTGGCGCTGTGCCAGGCACAAAAATGGCCATATGGCTGGAGATGGGTCCCCCGCCCAAAGAGCCAGCAGGGAAAACTATGCCTTGTTCTAAAGCTCTTTGGGAACCGCTTGCGTAGCCCCAGAGACCTGGGGGCTGGAGGCTTTCCTGCTGCCTTCAGCCTCAAAACCACCCTTTCCCACTTGGCGTCCCGCCAGGCACAAAAATGGCCATACGGCTGGAGATGGGTCCCCTGCCCAAAGAGCCAGCAGGGAAAAATCTGCCTTGTTCTAAAGCTCTTTGGGAACCGCTTGCGTAGCCCCACAGACCTGGGGCCTGCGGGCTTTCCTGCTGCCTTCAGCCTCGACACCACCCTTTCCCACTTGGCGCCGCGCCAGGCACAAAAATGGCCTATGGCTAGAGATGGTTCCCACGCCCAAGGAGCCAGCAGGGAAGACTATGCCTTGTTCTAAAGCTCTTTGGGAACCGCTTGCGTAGCCCCACAGACCTGGGGGCTGCAGGCTTTCCTGCTGCCTTCAGCCTCAAAACCACCCTTTCCCACTTGGTGCCGCGCCAGGCACAAAAATGGCCATATGGCTGGAGATGGGTCCCACGCCCAAGGAGCCAGCAGGGAAAACTATGCCTTGTTCTAAAGCTCTTTGGGAACCGCTTGCGTAGCCCCACAGACCTGGGGGCTGCCGGCTTTCCTGCTGCCTTCTGCCTCGATACCACCATTTCCGTCTGGGTGCCGGGCCAGGCACAAAAATGGCCATACGGCTCGAGATGGGTCCCCGGCCCAAGGAGCGAGCAGGGAAAACTATGCCTTGTTCTAAAGCTCTTTGGGAACCGCTTGCGTAGCCTCACAGACCTGGGGGCTGCAGGCTTTGCTGCTGCCTTCAGCCTCAAAGCCATCCTTTCCCACTTGGCACCGCGCCCTGCACAAAAATGGCTTGTGGCTGGAGATGGGTCCCCCGCCCAATGAGCCAGCAGGGAAAACTATGCCTTGTTCTAATGCTCTTTGGGAACCGCTTGCTTGGACCCACAGACCTGGGGGCTGATGGCTTTCCTGCTGCCTTCAACCTCAATACCACCGTTTTCCACTTGGCGCCGCGCCAGGCACAAAAATGGCCTATGACTAGAGATGGGTCCCCCGCCCAAAGACCCATCAGGGAAATCTCTGCCTTGTTCTAAAGCTCTTTGGGAACCGCTTGCGTAGCCCGACAGACCTGGGGGCTGCGGGCTTTCCTGCTGCCTTCAGCCTCAAAACCACCCTTTCCCTCTGGGCGCCGCGCCAGGCACAAAAATGGCCATATGTCTGGAGATGGGTCTCCCGCCCAAGGAGCCATTAGGGAAAACTATGCCTTGTTCTAAAGCTCTTTGGGAACCGCTTGCGTAGCCCCACAGACCTGGGGGCTGCGGGCTTTCCTGCTGCCTTCAGCCTCAAAACCACCCTTTCCCTCTGGGCGCCGCGCCAGGCACAAAAATGGCCATACGGCTGGAGATGGGTCCCACGCCCAAGGAGCCATTAGGGAAAACTATGCCTTGTTCTAAAGCTCTTTGGGAACCTCTTGCGTAGCCCCACAAACCTGGGGGATGCGGGCTTTCCTGCTGCCTTCAGCCTCAAAACCACCCTTTCCCTCTGGGCGCCGCGCCAGGCACAAAAATGGCCATATGTCTGGAGATGGGTCCCACGCCCAAGGAGCCATTAGGGAAAACTATGCCTTGTTCTAAAGCTCTTTGGGAACCACTTGTGTAGCCCCACAGACCTGGGGGCTGCAGGCTTTCCTGCTGCCTTCAGCCTCAAAGCCACCCTTTCCCACTTGGCGCCGCGCCAGGCACAAAAATGGCCTATGGCTGGAGATGGGTTCCCCGCCCAAAGAGCCAGCAGGGAAAACTCTGCCTTGTTCTAAAGCTCTTTGGGAACGACTTGCGTAGCCCCACAGACCTGGGGGCTGCGGGCTTTGCTGCTGCCTTCAGCCTCGACACCACCCTTTCCCACTTGGGGCCGCGCCAGGCACAAAAATGGCCATATGGCTGGAGATCGGTCCCCCGCCCAAAGAGCCAGCAGGGAAAACTATGCCTTGTTCTAAAGCTCTTTGGGAACCGCTTGCGTAGCCCCAGAGACCTGGGGGCTGGAGGCTTTCCTGCTGCCTTCAGCCTCAAAACCACCCTTTCCCACTTGGCGCCACGCCAGGCACAAAAATGGCCATACGGCTGGAGATGGGTCCCCCGCCCAAAGAGCCAGCAGGGAAAACAAGGCCTTGTTCTAAAGGTCTCTGGGAACCGCTTGCGTAGCCCCACAGACCTGGGGCCTGCGGGCTTTCCTGCTGCCTTCAGCCTCAAAACCACCCTTTCCCACTTGGCGCCGCGCCAGGCACAAAAATGGCCTATGGCTAGAGATGGTTCCCACGCCCAAGGAGCCAGCAGGGAAAACTATGCCTTGTTCTAAAGCTCTTTGGGAACCACTTGCGTTGCCCCACAGACCTGGGGGCTGCGGGCTTTCCTGCTGCCTTCAGCCTCAAAACCACCCTTTCCCACTTGGTGCCGCGCCATGCACAAAAATGGCCATATGGCTGGAGATGGGTCCCACGCCCAAGGAGCCAGCAGGGAAAACTATGCCTTGTTCTAAAGCTCTTTGGGAACCGCTTGCGTAGCCCCACAGACCTGGGGGCTGCCGGCTTTCCTGCTGCCTTCTGCCTCGATACCACCATTTCCGTCTGGGTGCCGGGCCAGGCACAAAAATGGCCATACGGCTCGAGATGGGTCCCCGGCCCAAGGAGGTAGCAGGGAAAACTATGCCTTGTTCTAAAGCTCTTTGGGAACCGCTTGCGTAGCCTCACAGACATGGGGGCTGCAGGCTTTGCTGCTGCCTTCAGCCTCAAAGCCATCCTTTCCCACTTGGCACCGCGCCCTGCACAAAAATGGCTTGTGGCTGGAGATGGGTCCCCCGCCCAATGAGCCAGCAGGGAAAACTATGCCTTGTTCTAATGCTCTTTGGGAACCGCTTGCTTGGACCCACAGACCTGGGGGCTGCAGGCTTTCCTGCTGCCTTCAACCTCAATACCACCGTTTTCCACTTGGCGCCGCGCCAGGCACAAAAATTGCCTATGACTAGAGATGGGTCCCCCGCCCACAGACCCATCAGGGAAATCTGTGCCTTGTTCTAAAGCTCTTTGGGAACCGCTTGCGTAGCCCCACAGACCTGGGGGCTGCGGGCTTTTCTGCTGCCTTCAGCCTCAAAACCACCCTTTCCCTCTGGGCGCCGCGCCAGGCACAAAAATGGCCATATGTCTGGAGATGGGTCTCCCGCCCAAGGAGCCAGCAGGGAAAACTATGCCTTGTTCTAAAGCTCTTTGGGAACCGCTTGCTTGGCCCCACAGACCTTGGGGCTGCGGGCTTTCCTGCTGCCTTCAACCTCAAAACCACCCTTTCCCTCTGGGCGCCGCGCCAGGCACAAAAATGGCCATACGGCTGGAGATGGGTCCCCCGCCAAGGAGCCAGCAGGGAAAACTATGCCTTGTTCTAAAGCTCTTTGGGAACCACTTGAGTAACCCCACAGACCTGGGGGCTGCAGGCTTTGCTGCTGCCTTCAGCCTCAAAGCCACCCTTTCCCACTTGGCGCCATGCCAGGAACAAAAATGGCCATACGGCTGGAGATGGGTCCCCTGCCCAAAGAGCCAGCAGGGAAAACTATGCCTTGTTCTAAAGTTCTTTGGGAACCGCTTGCGTAGCCCCACAGACCTGGGGGCTGCGGGCTTTCCTGCTGCCTTCAGCCTCGACACCACCCTTTCCCACTTGGCTCCGCATCAGGCACAAAAATGGCCTATGGCTGGAGATGGGTCCCCCGCACAAAGAGCCAGCAAGGAAAACAATGCCTTGTTCTAAAGCTCTTTGGGAACCGCTTGCGTAGCCCCACAGACCTGGGGGCTGCAGGCTTTCCTGCTGCCTTCAGCCTCGACACCACCCTTTCCCACTTGGTGCCGCGCTAGGCACAAAAATGGCCATATGGCTGGAGATGGGTATCCCGCCCAAGGAGGTAGCAGGGATAACTATGCCTTGTTCTAAAGCTCTTTGGGAACCGCTTGCGTAGCCCCACAGACCTGGGGGCTGCAGGCTTTCCTGCTGCCTTCAGCCTCAAAGCCACCCTTTCCCACTTGGCGCCGCGCCAGGCACAAAAATGGCCTATGGCTGGAGATGGGTCCCCCGCCCAAAGAGCCAGCAGGGAAAACTATGTCTTGTTCGAAAGCTCTTTGGGAACCGCTTGCGTAGCCCCACACACCTGGGGACTGCGGGCTTTCCTGCTGCCTTCAGCCTCGACACCACCCTTTCCCACTTGGCGCCGCGCCAGGCACAAAAATGGCCATATGGCTGGAGATCGGTCCCCCGCCCAAAGAGCCAGCAGGGAAAACTATGCCTTGTTCTAAAGCTCTTTGGGAACCGCTTGCGTAGCCCCACAGACCTGGGGGCTGCGGGCTTTCCTGCTGCCTTCAGCCTCGACACCACCCTTTCCCACTTGGCTCCGCATCAGGCACAAAAATGGCCTATGGCTGGAGATGGGTCCCCCGCACAAAGAGCCAGCAAGGAAAACAATGCCTTGTTCTAAAGCTTTTTGGGGACCGCTTGCGTAGCCCTACAAACCTGAAGCTGCAGGCTTTCCTGCTGCCTTCAGCCTCGACACCACCCTTTCCCACTTGGCGCCGCGCCAGGCACAAAAATGGCCATATGGCTGGAGATGGGTCCCCTGCCCAAAGAGCCAGCAGGGAAAACTATGCCTTGTTCTAAAGGTCTCTGGGAACCGCTTGCGTAGCCCCACAGACCTGGGGGCTGCGGGCTTTCCTGCTGCCTTCAGCCTCAAAACCACCCTTTCCCACTTGGTGCCGCGCTAGACACAAAAATGGCCATACGGCTGGAGATGGGTCCCACGCCCAAGGAGCCAGCAGGGAAAACTATGCCTTGTTCTAAAGCTCTTTGGGAACCGCTTGCGTAGCCCCACAGACCTGGGGGCTGCGGGCTTTCCTGCTGCCTTCAGCCTCAAAACCACCCTTTCCCACTTGGCGCCGCGCTACGCACAAAAGTGACTTATGGCTGGAGATGGGTCCCCCGCCCAAAGAGCCAGCAGGGAAAAATCTGCCTTGTTCTAAAGCTCTTTGGGAACCGCTTGCATAGCCCCACAGACGTGGGGGCTGCAGGCTTTGCTGCTGCCTTCAGCCTCAAAACCACCCTTTCCCACTTGGCGCCGTGCCAGGAACAAAAATGGCCATACGGCTGGAGATGGGTCCCCTGCCCAAAGAGCCAGCAGGGAAAACTATGCCTTGTTCTAAAGCTCTTTGGGAACCGCTTGCGTAGCCCCACAGACCTGGGGGCTGCGGGCTTTCCTGCTGCCTTCAGCCTCGACACCACCCTTTCCCACTTGGCTCCACATGAGGCACAAAAATGGCCTATGGCTTGAGATGGGTCCCCCGCACAAAGAGCCAGCAAGGAAAACAATGCCTTGTTCTAAAGCTCTTTGGGAACCGCTTGCGTAGCCCCACAGACCTGGGGGCTGCAGGCTTTCCTGCTGCCTTCAGCCTCAAAGCCACCCTTTCCCACTTGGCGCCGCGCCAGGCACAAAAATGGCCATATGGCTGGAGATGGGTCCCCCGCCCAAAGAGCCAGCAGGGAAAACTATGCCTTGTTCTAAAGCTTTTTGGGGACCGCTTGCGTAGCCCTACAAACCTGGAGCTGCAGGCTTTCCTGCTGCCTTCAGCCTCGACACCACCCTTTCCCACTTGGCGCCGCGCCAGGCTCAAAAATGGCCATATGGCTGGAGATGGGTCCCCCGTCCAAAGAGCCAGCAGGGAAAACTATGCCTTGTTCTAAAGCTTTTTGGGGACCGCTTGCGTAGCCCTACAAACCTGGAGCTGCAGGCTTTCCTGCTGCCTTAAGCCTCGACACCACCCTTTCCCACTTGGTGCCGCGCTAGGCACAAAAATGGCCATACGGCTGGAGATGGGTATCCTGCCCAAGGAGGTAGCAGGGATAACTATGCCTTGTTCTAAACCTCTTTGGGAACCTCTTGCGTAGCCCCACAGACCTGGGGGCTGTGGGCTTTCCTGCTGCCTTCAGCCTCAAAACCACCCTTTCCCTCTGCGCGCCGCGCCAGGCACAAAAATGGCCATATGTCTGGAGATGGGTCCCACGCCCAAGGAGCCAGCAGGGAAAACTATGCCTTGTTCTAAAGCTCTTTGGGAACCGCTTGCGTAGCCCCACAGACCTGGGGGATGCGGGCTCTCCTGCTGCCTTCAGCATCAAAACAACCCTTTCCCACTTGGCGCCGCGCCAGGCACAAAAATGGCCATATGTCTGGAGATGGGTCCCACGCCCAAAGAGCCAGCAGGGAAAACTATGCCTTGTTCTAAAGCTCTTTGGGAACCGCTTGCGTAGCCCCACAGACCTGGGGGCTGCAGGCTTTCCTGCTGCCTTCAGCCTCAAAACCACCCTTTCCCACTTGGTGCCGCGCCAGGCACAAAAATGGCCATATGTCTGGAGATGGGTCCCCTGCCCAAGGAGCCATTAGGGAAAACAATGCCTTGTTCTAAAGGTCTTTGGGAACCGCTTGCGTAGCCCCACAGACCTGGGGGCTGCAGGCTTTCCTGCTGCCTTCAGCCTCAAAACCACCCTTTCCCACTTGGCGCCGCGCCAGGCACAAAAATGGCCATATGTCTGGAGATGGGTCCCCTGCCCAAGGAGCCATTAGGGAAAACAATGCCTTGTTCTAAAGGTCTTTGGGAACCGCCTGCGTAGCCCCACAGGACTTGGGGCTGCAGGCTTTCCTGCTGCCTTCATCCTCAAAGCCACCCTTTCCCACTTGGCGCCGCGCCAGGCACAAAAATGGCCATATGGCTGGAGATGGGTCCCCTGCCCAAAGAGCCAGCAGGGAAAACTATGCCTTGTTCTAAAGGTCTCTGGGAACCGATTGCGTAGCCCCACAGACCTGGGGGCTGCGGGCTTTCCTGCTGCCTTCAGCCTCAAAACCACCCTTTCCCACTTGGCGCCGCGCCAGGCACAAAAATGGCCATATGTCTGGAGATGGGTCCCCTGCCCAAGGAGCCATTAGGGAAAACTATACCTTGTTCTAAAGGTCTTTGGGAACCGCTTGCGTAGCCCCACAGACCTGGGGGCTGCGGGCTTTGCTGCTGCCTTCAACCTCCACACCACCCTTTCCCACTTGGGGCCGCGCTACGCACAAAAGTGACTTATGGCTGGAGATGGGTCCCCCGCCCAAAGAGCCAGCAGGGAAAAATCTGCCTTGTTCTAAAGTTCTTTGGGAACCGCTTGCGTAGCCCCACAGACGTGGGGGCTGCAGGCTTTGATTCTGCCTTCATCCTCAAAGCCACCCTTTCCCACTTGGCGCCGCGCCAGGAACAAAAATGGCCATACGGCTGGAGATGGGTCCCACGCCCAAAGAGACAGCAGGGAAAACTATGCCTTGTTCTAAAGCTCTTTGGGAACCGCTTGCGTAGCCCCACAGACCTGGGGGCTGCGGGCTCTCCTGCTGCCTTCAGCCTCAAAACCACCCTTTCCCTCTGGGCGCCGTGCCAGGCTCAGAAATGGCCATATGGCTGGAGATGGGTCCCCCGCCCAAGGAGCCAGCAGGGAAAACTATGCCTTGTTCTAAAGCTCTTTGGGAACCACTTGCCTAGCCCCACAGACCTGGAGGCTGCGGGATTTCCTGCTGCCTTCAGCCTCAAAGCCACCCTTTCCCACTTGGCGCCGCGCCAGGCACAAAAATGGCCATACGGCTGGAGATGGGTGCCCCGCCCAAAGAGCCATCAGGGAAAACTATGCCTTGTTCTAAAGCTCTTTGGGAACCGCTTGCGTAACCGCACAGACCTGTGGGCTGCAGGCTTCCCTGCTGCCTTCAGCCTCGACACCACCCTTTCCCACTTGGCACCGCGCCAGGCACAAAAATGGCCATACGGCTGGAGATGGGTCCCCTGCCCAAGGAACAATTAGGGAAAACTATGCCTTGTTCTAAAGGTCTTTGGGAACTGCTTGCGTAGCCCCACAGACCTGGGGGCTGCGGGCTTTCCTGCTGCCTTCAGCCTCGACACCACCCTTTCCCACTTGGCGCCGCGCCAGGCACAAATTGACCTATGGCTGGAGATGGGTCCCCCGCCCAAAGAGCCAGCAGGGAAAACTATGCCTTGTTCTAAAGCTCTTTGGGAACCGCTTGCGTAGCCCCAGAGACCTGGGGGCTGCAGGCTTTGCTGCTGCCTTCAGCCTCAAAGCCACCCTTTCCCACTTGGTTCCGCATCAGGCACAAAAATGGCCTATGGCTGGAGATGGGTCCCCCGCACAAAGAGCCAGCAAGGAAAACAATGCCTTGTTCTAAAGCTCTTTGGGAACCACTTCCTTGGCCCCACAGATCTGGGGGCTGCAGGCTTTCCTGCTGCCTTCAGCCTCGACATCACCCTTTCCCACTTGGCGCCGCGCCAGGCACAAAAATGGCCATATGGCTGGAGATGGGTCCCCCGCCCAAAGAGCCAGCAGGGAAAACTATGCCTTGTTCTAAAGCTCTTTGGGGACCGCTTGCGTAGCCCTACAAACCTGGAGCTGCAGGCTTTCCTGCTGCCTTCAGCCTCGACACCACCCTTTCCCACTTGGCACCGCGCTAGGCACAAAAATGGCCATACGGCTGGAGATGGGTCCCCTGCCCAAAGAGCCAGCAGGGAAAGCTATGCCTTGTTCTAAAGCTTTTTGGGGACCGCTTGCGTAGCCCTACAAACCTGGAGCTGCAGGCTTTCCTGCTGCCTTCAGCCTCGACACCACCCTTTCCCACTTGGCGCCGCGCCAGGCACAAAAATGGCCATATGGCTGGAGATGGGTCCCATGCCCTAAGAGCCAGCAGGGAAAACTATGCCTTGTTCGAAAGCTCTTTGGGAACCGATTGCGTAGCCCCAGAGACCTGGGGGCTGCGGGCTTTCCTGCTGCCTTCAGCCTCAAAACCACCCTTTCCCACTTGGCGCCGCGCCAGGCACAAAAATGGCCATATGTCTGGAGATGGGTCCCCTGCCCAAGGAGCCATTAGGGAAAACTATACCTTGTTCTAAAGGTCTTTGGGAACCGCTTGCGTAGCCCCACAGACCTGGGGGCTGCGGGCTTTGCTGCTGCCTTCAACCTCCACACCACCCTTTCCCACTTGGGGCCGCGCTACGCACAAAAGTGACTTATGGCTGGAGATGGGTCCCACGCCCAAGGAGCCAGCAGGGAAAACTATGCCTTGTTCTAAAGCTCTTTGGGAACCGCTTGCGTAGCCCCACACACCTGGGGGCTGCGGGCTTTCCTGCTGCCTTCAGCCTCGACACCACCCTTTCTCACTTGGCGCTGTGCCAGGCACAAAAATGGCCATATGGCTGGAGATCGGTCCCCCGCCCAAAGAGCCAGCAGGGAAAACTATGCCTTGTTCTAAAGCTCTTTGGGAAGCGCTTGCGTAGCCCCACAGACCTGGGGGCTGCGGGCTTTCCTGCTGCCTTCAGCCTCGACACCACCCTTTCCCACTTGGCGCCGCGCCAGGCACAAAAATGGCCATATGTCTGGAGATGGGTCCCCTGCCCAAGGAGCCATTAGGGAAAACAATGCCTTGTTCTAAAGGTCTTTGGGAACCGCCTGCGTAGCCCCACAGGACTTGGGGCTGCAGGCTTTCCTGCTGCCTTCATCCTCAAAGCCACCCTTTCCCACTTGGCGCCGCGCCAGGCACAAAAATGGCCATATGGCTGGAGATGGGTCCCCTGCCCAAAGAGCCAGCAGGGAAAACTATGCCTTGTTCTAAAGGTCTCTGGGAACCGATTGCGTAGCCCCACAGACCTGGGGGCTGCGGGCTTTCCTGCTGCCTTCAGCCTCAAAACCACCCTTTCCCACTTGGCGCCGCGCCAGGCACAAAAATGGCCATATGTCTGGAGATGGGTCCCCTGCCCAAGGAGCCATTAGGGAAAACTATACCTTGTTCTAAAGGTCTTTGGGAACCGCTTGCGTAGCCCCACAGACCTGGGGGCTGCGGGCTTTGCTGCTGCCTTCAACCTCCACACCACCCTTTCCCACTTGGGGCCGCGCTACGCACAAAAGTGACTTATGGCTGGAGATGGGTCCCCCGCCCAAAGAGCCAGCAGGGAAAAATCTGCCTTGTTCTAAAGTTCTTTGGGAACCGCTTGCGTAGCCCCACAGACGTGGGGGCTGCAGGCTTTGATTCTGCCTTCATCCTCAAAGCCACCCTTTCCCACTTGGCGCCATGCCAGGAACAAAAATGGCCATACGGCTGGAGATGGGTCCCACGCCCAAAGAGACAGCAGGGAAAACTATGCCTTGTTCTAAAGCTCTTTGGGAACCGCTTGCGTAGCCCCACAGACCTGGGGGCTGCGGGCTCTCCTGCTGCCTTCAGCCTCAAAACCACCCTTTCCCTCTGGGCGCCGTGCCAGGCTCAGAAATGGCCATATGGCTGGAGATGGGTCCCCCGCCCAAGGAGCCAGCAGGGAAAACTATGCCTTGTTCTAAAGCTCTTTGGGAACCACTTGCCTAGCCCCACAGACCTGGAGGCTGCGGGATTTCCTGCTGCCTTCAGCCTCAAAGCCACCCTTTCCCACTTGGCGCCGCGCCAGGCACAAAAATGGCCATACGGCTGGAGATGGGTGCCCCGCCCAAAGAGCCATCAGGGAAAACTATGCCTTGTTCTAAAGCTCTTTGGGAACCGCTTGCGTAACCGCACAGACCTGTGGGCTGCAGGCTTCCCTGCTGCCTTCAGCCTCGACACCACCCTTTCCCACTTGGCACCGCGCCAGGCACAAAAATGGCCATACGGCTGGAGATGGGTCCCCTGCCCAAGGAACAATTAGGGAAAACTATGCCTTGTTCTAAAGGTCTTTGGGAACTGCTTGCGTAGCCCCACAGACCTGGGGGCTGCGGGCTTTCCTGCTGCCTTCAGCCTCGACACCACCCTTTCCCACTTGGCGCCGCGCCAGGCACAAATTGACCTATGGCTGGAGATGGGTCCCCCGCCCAAAGAGCCAGCAGGGAAAACTATGCCTTGTTCTAAAGCTCTTTGGGAACCGCTTGCGTAGCCCCAGAGACCTGGGGGCTGCAGGCTTTGCTGCTGCCTTCAGCCTCAAAGCCACCCTTTCCCACTTGGTTCCGCATCAGGCACAAAAATGGCCTATGGCTGGAGATGGGTCCCCCGCACAAAGAGCCAGCAAGGAAAACAATGCCTTGTTCTAAAGCTCTTTGGGGACCGCTTGCGTAGCCCTACAAACCTGGAGCTGCAGGCTTTCCTGCTGCCTTCAGCCTCGACACCACCCTTTCCCACTTGGCACCGCGCTAGGCACAAAAATGGCCATACGGCTGGAGATGGGTCCCCTGCCCAAAGAGCCAGCAGGGAAAGCTATGCCTTGTTCTAAAGCTTTTTGGGGACCGCTTGCGTAGCCCTACAAACCTGGAGCTGCAGGCTTTCCTGCTGCCTTCAGCCTCGACACCACCCTTTCCCACTTGGCGCCGCGCCAGGCACAAAAATGGCCATATGGCTGGAGATGGGTCCCATGCCCTAAGAGCCAGCAGGGAAAACTATGCCTTGTTCGAAAGCTCTTTGGGAACCGATTGCGTAGCCCCAGAGACCTGGGGGCTGCGGGCTTTCCTGCTGCCTTCAGCCTCAAAACCACCCTTTCCCACTTGGCGCCGCGCCAGGCACAAAAATGGCCATATGTCTGGAGATGGGTCCCCTGCCCAAGGAGCCATTAGGGAAAACTATACCTTGTTCTAAAGGTCTTTGGGAACCGCTTGCGTAGCCCCACAGACCTGGGGGCTGCGGGCTTTGCTGCTGCCTTCAACCTCCACACCACCCTTTCCCACTTGGGGCCGCGCTACGCACAAAAGTGACTTATGGCTGGAGATGGGTCCCCCGCCCAAAGAGCCAGCAGGGAAAAATCTGCCTTGTTCTAAAGCTCTTTGGGAACCGCTTGCGTAGCCCCACACACCTGGGGGCTGCGGGCTTTCCTGCTGCCTTCAGCCTCGACACCACCCTTTCTCACTTGGCGCTGTGCCAGGCACAAAAATGGCCATATGGCTGGAGATCGGTCCCCCGCCCAAAGAGCCAGCAGGGAAAACTATGCCTTGTTCTAAAGCTCTTTGGGAACCGCTTGCGTAGCCCCACAGACCTGGGGGCTGCGGGCTTTCCTGCTGCCTTCAGCCTCGACACCACCCTTTCCCACTTCGCTCCGCATCAGGCACAAAAATGGCCTATGGCTGGAGATGGGTCCCCCGCACAAAGAGCCAGCAAGGAAAACAATGCCTTGTTCTAAAGCTCTTTGGGAACCGCTTGCGTAGCCCCACAGACCTGGGGGCTGCAGGCTTTCCTGCTGCCTTCAGCCTCGACACCACCCTTTCCCACTTGGCGCCGCGCCAGGCACAAAAATGGCCATATGGCTGGAGATGGGTCCCCCGTCCAAAGAGCAAGCAGGGAAAACTATGCCTTGTTCTAAAGCTTTTTGGGGACCGCTTGCGTAGCCCTACAAACCTGAAGCTGCAGGCTTTCCTGCTGCCTTCAGCCTCGACACCACCCTTTCCCACTTGGCGCCGCGCCAGGCACAAAAATGGCCATATGGCTGGAGATGGGTCCCCTGCCCAAAGAGCCAGCAGGGAAAACTATGCCTTGTTCTAAAGGTCTCTGGGAACCGCTTGCGTAGCCCCACAGACCTGGGGGCTGCGGGCTTTCCTGCTGCCTTCAGCCTCAAAACCACCCTTTCCCACTTGGTGCCGCGCTAGACACAAAAATGGCCATACGGCTGGAGATGGGTCCCACGCCCAAGGAGCCAGCAGGGAAAACTATGCCTTGTTCTAAAGCTCTTGTGGGAACCGCTTGCGTAGCCCCACAGACCTGGGGGCTGCGGGCTTTCCTGCTGCCTTCAGCCTCAAAACCACCCTTTCCCACTTGGCGCCGCGCCAGGCACAAAAATGGCCATATGTCTGGAGATGGGTCCCCTGCCCAAGGAGCCATTAGGGAAAACTATACCTTGTTCTAAAGGTCTTTGGGAACCGCTTGCGTAGCCCCACAGACCTGGGGGCTGCGGGCTTTGCTGCTGCCTTCAACCTCCACACCACCCTTTCCCACTTGGGGCCGCGCTACGCACAAAAGTGACTTATGGCTGGAGATGGGTCCCCCCGCCCAAAGAGCCAGCAGGGAAAAATCTGCCTTGTTCTAAAGCTCTTTGGGAACCGCTTGCGTAGCCCCACACACCTGGGGGCTGCGGGCTTTCCTGCTGCCTTCAGCCTCGGACACCACCCTTTCTCACTTGGCGCTGTGCCAGGCACAAAAATGGCCATATGGCTGGAGATCGGTCCCCCGCCCAAAGAGCCAGCAGGGGAAAACTATGCCTTGTTCTAAAGCTCTTTGGGAACCGCTTGCGTAGCCCCACAGACCTGGGGGCTGCGGGCTTTCCTGCTGCCTTCAGCCTCGACACCACCCTTTCCCACTTGGCTCCGCATCAGGCACAAAAATGGCCTATGGCTGGAGATGGGTCCCCGCACAAAGAGCCAGCAAGGAAAACAATGCCTTGTTCTAAAGCTCTTTGGGAACCGCTTGCGTAGCCCCACAGACCTGGGGGCTGCAGGCTTTCCTGCTGCCTTCAGCCTCGACACCACCCTTTCCCACTTGGCGCCGCGCCAGGCACAAAAATGGCCATATGGCTGGAGATGGGTCCCCCGTCCAAAGAGCAAGCAGGGAAAACTATGCCTTGTTCTAAAGCTTTTTGGGGACCGCTTGCGTAGCCCTACAAACCTGAAGCTGCAGGCTTTCCTGCTGCCTTCAGCCTCGACACCACCCTTTCCCACTTGGCGCCGCGCCAGGCACAAAAATGGCCATATGGCTGGAGATGGGTCCCCCTGCCCAAAGAGCCAGCAGGAAAAACTATGCCTTGTTCTAGAAGGTCTCTGGGAACCGCTTGCGTAGCCCCACAGACCTGGGGGCTGCGGGCTTTCCTGCTGCCTTCAGCCTCAAAACCACCCTTTCCCACTTGGTGCCGCGCTAGACACAAAAATGGCCATACGGCTGGAGATGGGTCCCACGCCCAAGGAGCCAGCAGGGAAAACTTATGCCTTGTTCTAAAGCTCTTTGGGAACCGCTTGCGTAGCCCCACAGACCTGGGGGCTGCGGGCTTTCCTGCTGCCTTCAGCCTCAAAACCACCCTTTCCCACTTGGCGCCGCGCTACGCACAAAAGTGACTTATGGCTGGAGATGGGTCCCCCGCCCAAAGAGCCAGCAGGAAAAATCTGCCTTGTTCTAAAGCTCTTTGGGAACCGCTTGCATAGCCCCACAGACGTGGGGGCTGCAGGCTTTGCTGCTGCCTTCAGCCTCAAAACCACCCTTTCCCACTTGGTGCCGCGCCAGGCACAAAAATGGCCATATGGCTGGAGATGGGTCCCACGCCCAAGGAGCCAGCAGGGAAAACTATGCCTTGTTCTAAAGCTCTTTGGGAACCGCTTGCGTAGCCCCACAGACCTGGGGGCTGCCGCTTTCCTGCTGCCTTCTGCCTCGATACCACCATTTCCGTCTGGGGTGCCGGGCCAGGCACAAAAATGGCCATACGGCTCAAGATGGGTCCCCGGCCCAAGGAGCGAGCAGGGGAAAACTATGCCTTGTTCTAAAGCTCTTTGGGAACCGCTTGCGTAGCCTCACAGACCTGGGGGCTGCAGGCCTTTGCTGCTGCCTTCAGCCTCAAAGCCATCCTTTCCCACTTGGCACCGCGCCCTGCACAAAAATGGCTTGTGGCTGGAGATGGGTCCCCCGCCCAATGAGCCAGCAGGGAAAACTATGCCTTGTTCTAATGCTCTTTGGGAACCGCTTGCTTGGACCCACAGACCTGGGGGCTGATGGCTTTCCTGCTGCCTTCAACCTCAATACCACCGTTTTCCACTTGGCGCCGCGCCAGGCACAAAAATGGCCTATGACTAGAGATGGGTCCCCCGCCCAAAGACCCATCAGGGAAATCTCTGCCTTGTTCTAAAGCTCTTTGGGAACCGCTTGCGTAGCCCGACAGACCTGGGGGCTGCGGGCTTTCCTGCTGCCTTCAGCCTCAAAACCACCCTTTCCCTCTGGGCGCCGCGCCAGGCACAAAAATGGCCATATGTCTGGAGATGGGTCTCCCGCCCAAGGAGCCATTAGGGAAAACTATGCCTTGTTCTAAAGCTCTTTGGGAACCGCTTGCGTAGCCCCACAGACCTGGGGGCTGCGGGCTTTCCTGCTGCCTTCAGCCTCAAAACCACCCTTTCCCTCTGGGCGCCGCGCCAGGCACAAAAATGGCCATACGGCTGGAGATGGGTCCCACGCCCAAGGAGCCATTAGGGAAAACTATGCCTTGTTCTAAAGCTCTTTGGGAACCTCTTGCGTAGCCCCACAAACCTGGGGGCATGCGGGCTTTCCTGCTGCCTTCAGCCTCAAAACCACCCTTTCCCTCTGGGCGCCGCGCCAGGCACAAAAATGGCCATATGTCTGGAGATGGGTCCCACGCCCAAGGAGCCATTAGGGAAAACTATGCCTTGTTCTAAAGCTCTTTTGGGAACCACTTGTGTAGGCCCCACAGACCTGGGGGCTGCAGGCTTTCCTGCTGCCTTCAGCCTCAAAGCCACCCTTTCCCACTTGGCGCCGCGCCAGGCACAAAAAATGGCCTATGGCTGGAGATGGGTTCCCCGCCCAAAGAGCCAGCAGGGGAAAACTCTGCCTTGTTCTAAAGCTCTTTGGGAACGACTTGCGTAGCCCCACAGACCTGGGGGCTGCGGGCTTTGCTTGCTGCCTTCAGCCTCGACACCACCCTTTCCCACTTGGGGCCGCGCCAGGCACAAAAATGGCCATATGGCTGGAGATCGGTCCCCCGCCCAAAGAGCCAGCAGGGAAAACTATGCCTTGTTCTAAAGCTCTTTGGGAACCGCTTGCGTAGCCCCAGAGACCTGGGGGCTGGAGGCTTTCCTGCTGCCTTCAGCCTCAAAACCACCCTTTCCCACTTGGCGGCCACGCCAGGCACAAAAATGGCCATACGGCTGGAGATGGGTCCCCCGCCCAAAGAGCCAGCAGGGAAAACAAGGCCTTGTTCTAAAGGTCTCTGGGAACCGCTTGCGTAGCCCCACAGACCTGGGGCCTGCGGGCTTTCTGCTGCCTTCAGCCTCAAAACCACCCTTTCCCACTTGGCGCCGCGCCAGGCACAAAAATGGCCTATGGCTAGAGATGGTTCCCACGCCCAAGGAGCCAGCAGGGAAAACTATGCCTTGTTCTAAAGCTCTTTGGGAACCACTTGCGTTGCCCCACATACCTGGGGGCTGCGGGCTTTCCTGCTGCCTTCAGCCTCAAAACCACCCTTTCCCACTTGGTGCCGCGCCATGCACAAAAATGGCCATATGGCTGGAGATGGGTCCCACGCCCAAGGAGCCAGCAGGGAAAACTATGCCTTGTTCTAAAGCTCTTTGGGAACCGCTTGCGTAGCCCCACAGACCTGGGGGCTGCCGGCTTTCCTGCTGCCTTCTGCCTCGATACCACCATTTCCGTCTGGGTGCCGGGCCAGGCACAAAAATGGCCATACGGCTCGAGATGGGTCCCCGGCCCAAGGAGCGAGCAGGGAAAACTATGCCTTGTTCTAAAGCTCTTTGGGAACCGCTTGCGTAGCCTCACAGACATGGGGGCTGCAGGCTTTGCTGCTGCCTTCAGCCTCAAAGCCATCCTTTCCCACTTGGCACCGCGCCCTGCACAAAAATGGCTTGTGGCTGGAGATGGGTCCCCCCGCCCAATGAGCCAGCAGGGAAAAACTATGCCTTGTTCTAATGCTCTTTGGGAACCGCTTGCTTGGACCCACAGACCTGGGGGCTGCAGGCTTTCCTGCTGCCTTCAACCTCAATACCACCGTTTTCCACTTGGCGCCGCGCCAGGCACAAAAATTGCCTATGACTAGAGATGGGTCCCCCGCCCACAGACCCATCAGGGAAATCTGTGCCTTGTTCTAAAGCTCTTTGGGAACCGCTTGCGTAGCCCCACAGACCTGGGGGCTGCGGGCTTTTCTGCTGCCTTCAGCCTCAAAACCACCCTTTCCCTCTGGGCGCCGCGCCAGGCACAAAAATGGCCATATGTCTGGAGATGGGTCTCCCGCCCAAGGAGCCAGCAGGGAAAACTATGCCTTGTTCTAAAGCTCTTTGGGAACCGCTTGCTTGGCCCCACAGACCTTGGGCTGCGGGCTTTCCTGCTGCCTTCAACCTCAAAACCACCCTTTCCCTCTGGGCGCCGCGCCAGGGCACAAAAATGGCCATATGGCTGGAGATGGGTCCCCCGCCAAGGAGCCAGCAGGGAAAACTATGGCCTTGTTCTAAAGCTCTTTGGGAACCACTTGAGTAACCCCACAGACCTGCGGGCTGCAGGCTTTGCTGCTGCCTTCAGCCTCAAAGCCACCCTTTCCCACTTGGCGCCATGCCAGGAACAAAATGGCCATACGGCTGGAGATGGGTCCCCTGCCCAAAGAGCCAGCAGGGAAAACTATGCCTTGTTCTAAAGTTCTTTGGGAACCGCTTGCGTAGCCCCACAGACCTGGGGGCTGCGGGCTTTCCTGCTGCCTTCAGCCTCGACACCACCCTTTCCCCACTTGGCTCCGCATCAGGCACAAAAATGGCCTCATGGCTGGAGATGGGTCCCCCGCACAAAGAGCCAGCAAGGAAAAGAATTCCTTGTTCTAAAGCTCTTTGGGAACCGCTTGCGTAAGCCCCACAGACCTGGGGGCTGCAGGCTTTCCTGCTGCCTTCAGCCTCGACACCACCCTTTCCCACTTGGTGCCGCGCTAGGCACAAAAATGGCCATATGGCTGGAGATGGGGTATCCCGCCCAAGGAGGTAGCAGGGATAACTATGCCTTGTTCTAAAGCTCTTTGGGAACCGCTTGCGTAGCCCCACAGACCTGGGGGGCTGCAGGCTTTCCTGCTGCCTTCAGCCTCAAAGCCACCCTTTCCCACTTGGCGCCGCGCCAGGCACAAAAATGGCCTATGGCTGGAGATGGGTCCCCCGCCCAAAGAGCCAGCAGGGAAAACTATGTCTTGTTCGAAAGCTCTTTGGGAACCGCTTGCGTAGACCACACACACCTGGGGACTGCGGGCTTTCCTGCTGCCTTCAGCCTCGACACCACCCTTTCCCACTTGGCGCCGCGCCAGGCACAAAAATGGCCATATGGCTGGAGATCGGTCCCCCGCCCAAAGAGCCAGCAGGGAAAACTATGCCTTGTTCTAAAGCTCTTTGGGAACCGCTTGCGTAGCCCCACAGACCTGGGGGCTGCGGGCTTTCC